>NC_142886.1:55578214-55882857 GCF_051225735.1 Oryctolagus cuniculus
TCCTCCACCTTGCGGTGCTGGCACACTGGGTTCTACTCCCTGAGAGGCGCTGGATTCTGTCCCGGTTGCCACTCTTCCAGACCAGTTCTCTGCTTTGGCCCGGGAGTGCAGTGGAGTTTGGCCCAAGTGCTTGGGCCCTACAACCCATGGGAGACCAGGGGAAGCATCTGGCTCCTGCCTTTCGATCAGCGTTGTGCACCAGCCACAGCATGCCAGCCGCTGCGGCCATTGGAGGGTGAACCAACGGCAAAAGAAGACCTTCCTCTCTGTCTCTCTGTCTCCCTGTCCACTATGACTGTAAAAAAAAGAAGTTTATAAGCAGTACAGAGTAAGAAATTCTGTAATTTTGGACAACTTGCATGATCCTGGAGAATAATATGCCTAGGATAATATGTCAGCAAAAGTACACTCTGCTAAACATCCAGGCCAGGAAGACACATAATATGTGATGCTACCTGCGTGGGATAAAAGCATGAACAATGGTCAATCATGAAGATTCAGATCTCTGAATACTGGTGTTGTGTTTGCCAATGTTTTATGGAGATGATTAATGAAGGCAGTGTACTCAAGGCTTGGCAGCTGGAACCCAGGAGCATGGAATTGCATCAGTGTTCCCACCTAGGAGATGGGGCCTCATAACAGATCCATCATCTCCTGTCTTCCAGGGTGCATTGTCAGTACAAGTGTGGTGAATGTGTAAATGGGCTCCATCCAGCACTGTGATATGCAGCCTGGGTGTCTCCCTCTCTAAAACTGATCTAAGACTGCAAATGGATTGATGACGCCAGTCAGTACAGACTTGGAGTGAAGAGTAGGGACACTGAACACATGGTCTCTGGGACTGGCTCTTCCTGCAGCTGTGATTCAGCCTCAGGACACTGGGCATCATGCTGGACCCACAGACACAGCTCCCCAAGATGTGAACTCCAGCCCCAGAGTGCACAGCCACTGTGTGTCCCACTTTCTGCTCTCCCTGAACCACAGCAGGTGCAGGGGTTCCCATGACAATGGAGCAGAACCAGATCAGCTGGAAGGGCACACCCAACACTTTCCATTCAGTTATGACCTTGACTGCTGATGTCCAGTGCATTTCCCTCCTGAGTTCAGGCAATGAGCCCCCCAGGAGTGTCCCAGGACCTAGAGGATGAGGAAGTCCCTGTAGGCTTCCCAGGTGCCTGCAGAAGCTCAGCCTGATACACAGCTGAGCTGCAAGTACATTCCTGAGTGCTGTGACATTCACACAGGGACCACAGACTGTTCCAGGATTAAAGGGAAAATGGAGATTGGGTATAAAATCTTGGAACGTGAGGTTAGAACACCCACAGTTAAAATAAGACAGTTGGTTCAGGTCAGCACACATGCTGCTCTGACAGGAGGAGTGGGACGACTTATAAAACTGAGGTAACAAATCAAGACTTTGTCTCGGGTCTGTCTGGGTTTGAAGGAAAACTAAAATTGTGCTAAAGTCGGCAGTGCCCTGAGAACGCTGTCCTGAGTCAGACAGGCAAACACTCACGAGGTCCCCAGATAGTCCTGCATCTCTGACCCTGGTGACCACTGTCATCGTTCAAGAACCTGAATGTGTCTGTTTAGGACTTCTTCCTGTTCACATCAAGCTTCTCTATGTCAGTGACGTCAGTGGAAAGGACAGAATCAGGAAGTAGATTCTTGCCGCAAAACTACAGGGGAACAAACCCCAATTCCATGACAGGAAATCAGGGCTTCATTTCCCTCTGATTCTGAGCGGACCAGAATTGGGCTCAGTACGTCTTTTGCGCCCCCTGGTGGAACCGCACTCCCGTGCAGGGAGGTTTGTGCCTGGGCTCAGCCTGAGGGCCCCTCCTGTGTCTACTGCACGGAAATACCTGGGCGTGTCCGGGGCAGTTAGACTGTTCATTTGCAGAGACACCGTGTTCTGGGCGTTGTCTCTGGAGATGGTGAATCGGCCATTCACCCAGCTCGCGTACCATGTGCTACCACCACTACTAATCCATCGGATCCACTCCAGCCCTTCCCTGGAGCCTGGCGGACCCAGCTCATATAGTAGCTACTGAAGTCGATTCCAGAGGCTTTGCAGGAGAGTTTCAGGGATCCCCCAGGCTGGACCAGAACCCCTGCGGACTCCACCAGCTGCTCCTGACACTGGACACCTGCAAACACAGACGTCCTGGTCAGGAAGCTGTCACTCACACTCTCTGTGTCTCTCACTCACATCCTCTCCCAGACTCAGTGCCCCACGTTCTCCATCATTACCTTTGAGCACAGCGAGCAGGAGAAGCCAGCGCAGCCCAGTCTCCATGGTGAGCGTCTGTGTTGAGTGCGATCACTGAGTGGACACCTGGGAGTCCTGGGGCTGGAGCTCCTGTGCCAGAGCTGCAGGGTGAGCGCTGGGAAGGTTTTCATGGGCAGAGTTAGGCCCTATTTGTATGTGCTGCCCCTATATAGCAGGCATGGTGTCAGATGCCTCAGACAGGAGAGAGCTCAGGGCAGACGTGGTGACCTGGGTGTGTAGGGTGATGGCTATGACAGGATTCAGATCATGTGAATTTTTATGTTATCATTATTTTAAAAAGTTGAAGGCAATTTTCTCTCTTGGAAAGGATGAAGTACTGATGAGGACAGCAGGGGGAGCCAGGGAGGGAGGAGCTGGGATTCTGGTCAAATGGTCCAGGGCTGGCTCATCACGCAGCACTGATTCAGCTCACCAGGTGGGTCAGTGTGTGGCAGCCCCTGGCAGCCAAATCCCAGGGATGGGGACTCTGGCCCCGGAGCCAGGGCCCTGGACTGTCCCCCTCTGTTCACCCTAAGAGCACTGCAGTCAACGGATTCCACCACACTGGAGCAGAAAAAGAACCTGTAAGTCCACACCACACACTTTCCAAACAGATTATTCCTTGAATACAAATGTCCACCTGTGCTTCCCATGAGTTCATGCAATGAGGTCATCTGAAATGTTTCAGGGAACTGAATGCGGAATTTCATGGTGTCGGGGAAACTTGAATGCACCTAAAATAATTCATCATGCTGTCATCTCACACCAGTATCCCAAAGAGAGTGAACAGGATGAACCTCTTAAAGGCAAGACCCGAGACTGTAAAGTTCTAGAGGAAAACACAGGACAAAAGCAAGTTCCCATTGGTTTGAGCAATGATAGTTTGATAATCTCCAAAGTACAGGCAACCAAGATACATGGACAAAGAATAATGGATCCAACTACAGATTCTGAGTAACAAAGAGAAAGATTGAAGAACAAGGATATGATCACCGATGGGGAGAAAGTATTTTCAGATGACACCCATGGGGGACAATGTTGTGGCCCTGCATGTTATGCTGACATCTCTATGCATGCATCACACAGGAGCATGGGTTCAGATTCTGCTTGCTCCACTTCAAATCCAGCTCCCTGCTGGGATGCAGACCTGGGAACTCTGTCAATGATGACTCAAGTGTGTGTCCCCTTCAAGCCATGTGGGAAACTTTAGGAAGTTCCCAGCTCTTTGCATTAGGCTTGTCCAGCACCACCTTTGCTGACATATAGGAAGTGAACTAGTGGATGGTCTCTTCCTCTCTTGCTATAACACTGCCTTTCAAATAAAAAATAAATTTTTTTAAAAATGGAAAGATTAATTATAAATATCATTAGGAGCCTATTTCCTAATGTTGAATGACCACAAACAACTGAATCCCAAGGGAAGAAATCAATTCTTTAAAAGCAGTGATGATAAGGTGGTGTCAGGTGCAGCACGGGAGTGAGCCTGTGGGATTGCTGCCTCCCGTGTCAGGATGCTTAGTGCTGTGTCCTAGTTTGGTTCCAGTGTCAGATTCCTGCCTAAGCCCCTCTGGGAGGCCATTGTGAAGTTCCAGTACTCACACGTGGATACCTGGACAGAATTCCAAAAACCTGGCTGTCACCTGACCTAGCTGAAGCTTTTGTAGCCATCTGGGAAGTGACCCAGGAGTTAGATCACTGTCAGCCTCAGTCTCTTGTCATACAGACAAGGTATTAATAAAATGATAAATAATAAAATTAATAAAATGATAAAGTTTAAAATTTATGTCATATCTATAAATTTAAAAAGAAATATAAAGGCAAACATATGAAATGCACAGGTGCCTGGGAGACGTGGAATGGCATCGTCTCTGGGGAGTGCATCCAGTGACGACTCCACGCCATGAGTGGATTCAATGTCAGGGCCTCATGGAGGAAGCTGAGGTCTCCAGTGCCCTGAACAGGACCACATGGAATGCTGGGAGCTGCCTGCTGGGGGTGGATGTGGTTTGTCTTCACAGCATCAGTGCTGAGCATGGCCCCAACATAACAGCAGTGGCAGGGGGTGCACGGTCTGGATGTTTACATAAAAAGCATGGAATTAACCAGGATCTGATGTCAGATATAATGTCCTTGTAAAATTACCAAAGGAAACATAGGGCAAAATCTCCCTGATGTTGTTCTCGCCATGATTCCCCTTTCAGAATTCAAAATTCAAGCAACCTAAGAAAACATTCTCAGATGATGCTGCATAACTACAGAGCTTCTGCAGACTGACTGAGAAGTGAGCAGCCTACACACAGATTGGAAGTGACTATTCTCATATCAAATGTATGATCCATAGCCTGTATCCCAAAGGAATAAAAAGGAACTGTCTGTCTGAGCCATGTTTAGAACTGGTTCTGAGTCTTCTGTAGTTTCAAAATAACTGTGATGCACAATTGGCTTCTTCATCCTGATCGACAGGTTCTGCGTCATCAGGCCTACAATGGGTATAGAAGCAAACCTCTCTGATATGTGTGTGGCTCAGTGTTGCTATGGTTTTGTTATGAGAGGAGGAGCGTGGTCGGGGCAAGAGGCGTGGGGTCACCACCAGGACCCCAGGAGTTGGGTGAAAGCATGCCAGAGGCGAGCAGCCCGCAGACTCATTTGTTTCAGTAGGTACAGCAGCTTATATAGCCGAGGCAGCCAATCTGGTCTAGGGGCATTTTATGCCTAACCAATCACAGCCTGTTGCCAGGCAGTATCTGAAGCCATCCAATCACACCCTGTTGCCAGGCAGGCTCCGTTGCCAGGTGGCATTGAAGCCATCCCTGAGTAACTGATGCTTGCTTGCTAGCAGCCATCTAGGCATGGCCTTCTCATTCCACCACAGCTCAGTGTGTCCCAAAGTTGTTGTGTTTTAGATGTGCTCCCAGGAAGACCATGGGAGAAAAGATGGGAGTTCTGGGAGTGAGGCCTAGTGGGATTTGTTCATTCCTGGGGAATCTGCTATGGAGGAGATCACAGTAGATCTCCTGGGTCTCCAGCTTCAGCACAGAGCACAGTGCTGCTAGAATCAGCCCTGGTCTTGTCTGAAGTCCTGTGTGGGGATGGGGTCCCTCCCATCCATGTTCAAAATATTAGCCTGAAGACTGCCATGCTCTTCATAATATTATCATGCCTGATGGCACAACATTCTGCATTCACTATGAAAAACACCTCTGCAGTCCCATGTTCAATTAAAGCAGCATCATTCTCAAGAGTACACACATATAATCCAGGAAAATTTGCATTTAAGAAGGAATGGATAATAGGACAAATGGACAGAGTTATATTTTAACAGGAAGTTTATATGGCTATAGTATAGAGGAAGAAATTCTGGTATCTTGGATAACATGGATGATCCTGGAGAATAAGATCCAAGGATAATATGTCAGGATAAGTACACTCTGTTAAACTATCCAGGCCAAGAAGCCAAATAATATGTGATGCTACGTACATGGGATTAAAGGATGAACTCACAAGGCAGAAGTTCAATGGTGAAGACCAACGTCTGAGGGAGAGGGTAACAGAGGAGATGCTGGAGCAAGGTCAGAGTTTCAGTCCCACAGGATCCACACACTGAGGGATCTACTGTGCAGCATGGTGATAGAGGTTAAGAGAATATAGTGCCTGTAGAATACCAAGACATTAGACAAACTACATTCTACCATGAAAAATGTGGGTTTTGTGATAAACATGTCAGTAAGTCTGACTTCATTATTCCACTCAGTATGAATTCGTTTATTCAACACATATCACTGTACCTCATATGCCTATATTAAATATTATTTACCAAATATTTAATGATAATGAAATGGCAAAAATGGGAAATCATGAAGATTCAGATCTCTGAATACTGGTGTTGAGTTTGCCAGTGTTTTATGGAGATGATAAATGAAGGCAGTGCACTCAAGGCTTGGCAGCTGGAACCCCGGAGCATGGAACTGCATCACTGTTGCCTCATGGTGATGGGGCCTCATAACACATCCATCATCTACTGTCTTTCAGGGTGCATTGTCAGTTACAAGTGTGCGAAATGTATAAATGGGCTCCATCCAGCACTCTGATATGCAGGCTGGATGTCTCCCACTCTAAATAGATGAAAGACAACAAATGGATTGATGATCCCAGTCAGCACAGATACAGAGTGAAGAGCAGAGACTTGGACAAATGGTCTCTGAGACTGGCTCTTCCTGCAGCTGTGATTCAGCCTCAGGACACTGGGCATCATGCTGGAGCCACAGACACAGCTCCCTGTGATGTGGACTCCAGCCCCAGAGTGCACAGCCACTGTGTGTCCCACTTTCTGCTCTCCCTGAATCACAGCAGGTGCAGGGGGTCCCATGGCACTGGAGTAGAACCAGATCAGCTGGAAGTGCACACCAAACAATTTTCATTCAGTGATGACCTTGACTATTGATGTCCAGCACATTTCTCTCTTGAGTTCAAGCAGGGAGCCCCCCAGGAGGGTCCCAGGACCTAGAGAATGAGGAAGTCCCTGTACGCTTCCCAGGGGCCTGCAGAAGCTCAGACTGAGACACAGCTGAGCTGCAGTACATCCCTGAGTGCTGTGACATTCACAAAGGGACCACAGACTGTTCCAGGATTAAAGGGAAATGCAGGTCTGGTTAAAGTCTGCAGAAAGTGAGTGTGGATCACCCACATGTAGAGTCAAAGGTTGGTTCAGTGCACTGTTTCTCGTTGTGGCAGGAGAGGGATGAGTGGAATAGTTGCTGTTTAACAGAACAACGACCCTGTCTCAGCTGTCCCTGGTTATACAGGGAAAACTGAAACTGTCCAAAGCTTTCAGTGCCCTGAGGGTGCTGTCGTGAGTCAGGTTGGAAGAGACTCAATAGTGTCCTCAATATTCCCACATCTCTGATCCTGGTGAGCACAGTCGCTGTCCATGAACCAAATTGTTCATTTAGGACCTCTTCTTTTACATCAAACTTTCAATCCGCCATTGAAGTTGGGAGGGACAGAATCAAAAAGTAGAATTCTTCCCTCAAAACTGTCCCCTGACAGGAACCAGGGATTCATCTCCCTCTGCATCTGTGCAGGAGCAGAATCTGGGCTCAGTGTGTCTAGTGCGCCCCCTGGTGGAGCCGCGCGCCCCTGCAGGGAGCTTTGTGTCTGGGCTCAGCCTGAGGGCCCCTCATGTGACTCTGGCACAGAAATAGGTGGCCGTGTCCGAGGCTGTCAGACTGGTAATTTTCAGGTCCACCGTGTTCAGGTTGGTGTTTCTGGTGATGGTGGATCGGCTTTTCGCCCAGGTCTCACAGTATGTGCTACACTACTACCAATGGTTGCGATATATTCCAGCCATTTCCCTGGAGTCTGCAGTACCCAGTTTATTGCATTGCTACTGAGGGATAATCCAGAGACTGTGCAGGTGAGTGTCAGGGTTCCTCCAGGCTTGACCATGCCTACCCCGGACTCCTCCAGCGACTGACACTGGACACCTGCAAACACAGACGTTGTGGTCAGGAAACTGTCACTCACACTCTCTGTGTCTCTCACTCACGTCCTCTCCCAGACTCAGTGCCCTGCGTTCCCCATCATTACCTTTGAGCACAGCGACCAGGAGAAGCCAGCGCAGCCCAGTCTCCATGGTGAGCGTCTGTGTTGAGTGCGATCACTGAGTGGACACCTGGGAGTGCTGGGGCTGGAGCTCCTGTGCCAGAGCTGCAGGGTGAGGGCTAGGCTGGTTTTCATGGGCAGAGGGAGGCCCTATCTGCATGAACTGCTCCTATATAGCAGGCTGGGTTCAGATGCCTCAGACAGGACAGGGCCCAGGGCAGATGTGGTTGTCCTGGGTATGTAGGGTGATGGCTATGATAGGATTCAGATCATACGAATTTTTATGTTATCATAATTTTAAAAAGTTGAAGGCAAATACATTGTTTCATCTTAATTCAGTGTGTACCCTTAATATCCAGTGTTAGCAATGTCATGTTCCTCATTTATTTAAGTACCCATTAGTTCCTTTTCATCTGTATGATAGACATTGGGACATTGATAGAAAGAGAAGGAGTGAGAGTTACAGAAATGTAGAGATGGACAGAAAAGGTGACAATGGGAAATTTCTGCCTTTGGGTTGACAGCCCCAGACATCCCAAATGCCTATGACATCTAGGAGTTAGTCTTTCTGAACCCTGGAGCAAGAAAATGTGACTGTAATTCCAACGTCAGACATAGGGGTTCATTTGCTTGTAGCATCACCTACAGTTTCCCATGATGCATTATGAGGGAAAAGTGTGGGAAGCCGTGAGGCTGGACTCAGTCAGTTCTCTCACGGGAACACAGGTGTCCCTACTGGGGACTTAGCCAATTTTGTCCTAATGCCTGCTTCCCACTTTTAAAGAGATGAAAGACTGCAAGTGTATTTTTTAAGGTTAACTATGTTTTGTTTCCTTATTCATCCATTGCCTTAGTTTAAAACTGTTCCTGAACACAGAGCACTGCACATGGTAGTGGGGTGTAGTGTGCTATTGGAATCTGTGTGTCGTAGAAATGGGTACAGATCAACTCACTGTTGTTCACATTTCCACCTCCTTTCAATCACTCTGAGTTGGGCAGCCCTGAGGCCCCAGTTCTAGCTATTTGTGAAAAGTGATGTGTGTTCTAGTGAACTGGTCTGCCCACTGTGGTGTGGAGCAGAGTTATTCCTCTTGTGCGTGGTGCTTTGTGCCCTGGTATCAGCTGCCCTGTGTTCCCCCCTCTTCCCTGTTCTGTAACCATGACTCTGAGTTCAACTCAAGCACTGGGTAGTCACTGTGTCACAATTCACCTGCAGTCCTGCGTTCAGGTAATGCAGCTGTGTTCCCAATAGTTCAGTCTACAAAGAACAAGTGCGCATAAAACAGTGAATGGATTCTTTCCCACTTGGACATGGATATTATTCAGTGTTAAGAAGGAGATTGTTCTGTCATTAGGAAATGTGGGTCAGCCTGGAGCATACATACTAAAAGATATAATCCAGGTAGATGTGGACACATAGTATGTGACATTAGTTATATATGCAGTCCACAAGCTTGAACTCACAGATGTAGGCAGTGCAATGGTGATCACTGTGTACCATGACCCAAGTGTTTGTCCCCTTCCAGCCCTGTGGGAAACTGGAGGAAGTTCCAGGCTCCTGGCTTCAGGCTCAGACATCATAGCCTTTGAGCCATTCACGAAGTGAACCAGTGGACGGAAGCCTCACTCTACATCCGTTGGTCTCTCCCTCTCTTGCTATAACACAGTCTCTAAAATAAAATAGATACTTAAAATAAATTGAAGATTAATTATACATATGATTAGGAGCCTATTTCCTAATGTTGAAAGATCTCAAGCCACTGATCCAAAGGGAAGAAATCAATTGTTTAAATGCAGTGATGATAAGGTGGAGACAGGAGCAGCACTGGAGTGAGCCTGAGGGATTCCTGCCTCCCATGTCAGGATGCTTAGTGCTTTGTCCTAGTTTGGTTCCAGTTTCAGTTTCCTGCCTAAGCACACTCTGGGAGGCCATAGGTGAAGTTCCAAGTACTGCCATGTGGACACCTGGACAGAATTCCAAGCACCTGGCTGTCACCTGACCAAGCTGAATCTTTTGTAGCCATTGGGGAAGTGACACAGGAATTAGAAGATCACTGTCAGTCTCAGTCTCTCTGTGGTTTTGGACAAATACATAAAGACAAGGTCTCAAATAAAATGATAAATTTTAAAATTTATATCATTTCTATAAATTATTAAAAGAAGATATATAGACAGACATATAAAATGCTATCAATTTTGGACCATCATGTATGTCCATGTTAGAAGCACAATGAGACATCCCATCGCTCCTGTTAGAATGGCTATTACCAGATATACTAGAGCTGACATGTTTTATGGAGGTAGAGAGAGATGATAACCCTGGTACAAGTCTGTGTCAGGTTAATTAGTAAAACCATTATGGAAAAGCATCAAAAACTAGAAATAGAATTATTACATGATGTTCAAGCACCATTGCATGGTACAATGAATATGAAATCCCAGGGAGGTGTCCACGGGATCTGCAGTCACTGTGGCAAACACCTCTACAGTTCCTTTTCATTTAAAGCACCGTCATTCAAAAGAGTTCACACATATGATCCAGTGACATCTCATGGAAGCAAGAATGGAAAAAGAAAGAAATGGACAAAGTTACATTTTAAAAGGAAGTGTATAAGCAGTAAAGAGTAAGAAATTCTGTAATTTTGGACAACTTGGATGTTCCTGGAGAATAATGTGCCTAGGATAATATGTAAGTAAAAGTACACTCTGCTAACCATCCAGGCCAGGAAGACACATAATATGTGATGCTACCTACATGGGATAAAAGGATGAACAATGGCCAGTCATGAAGATTCAGATCTCTGAATACTGGTGTTGTGTTTGCCAATGTTTTATGGAGATGATAAATAAAGGCAGTGCACTTAGCCTTGCAGCTGTAACCCAGGAGCATGGAACTGCATCAGTGTTCCCACCTTGGTGATGGGGCCTCATAACACATCCATCATCTACTGTCTTCCAGGGTGCATTGTCAGTTACAAGTGTGGGAAAGCGTGCAAATATGCTCCATCCAGCAATGTGATATGCAGCTTGGGTGTCTCCCTCTGTATATTAAAGTGGATTGATGACTCATCAGCATAGACATGGAGTGAGGAGCAGGGACTCTGGACACATGGTCTCTGGGACTGGCTCTTCCTGCAGCTGTGACTCAGCCTCAGGACACTGGGCGTCATGGTGGACCCACAGACACAGCTCCCCATGATGTGAACTCCATCCCCAGAGTGCATAGCCACTGTGTGTCCCACTTTCTGCTCTCCCTGAACCACAGCAGGTGCAGGGGGTCCCACGACACTGGAGGAGAACCAGATCAGCTGGAAGTGCACACCAAACACTTTCCATTCAGTTATGACCTTGACTGCTGATGTCCAGGGCATTTCCCCTCCTGAGTTCAGACAGGGAGCCCCCCAGGAGGGTCCCAGGACCTAGAGGATTAGGAAGTCCCTGTAGGCTTCCCAGGGGCCTGCAGAAGCTCAGCCTGATACACAGCTGAGCTGCAGTACATCCCTGAGTGCTGTGACATTCACACAGGGACCACAGACTGTTCCAGGATTAAAGGGGAAATGCAGGTCGGGTTAAAGTCTGCAGAAAGTGAGTGTGGATCACCCACATGTAAAGTCAAAGATTGGTTCAGTGCACACTTGCTGGTTGTGGCAGGAGAGGGATGAGTGGAATAGGTGCTGTTTAACAGATCAATGGCCCTGTCTCAGCTGTCCCTGTTTGTACAGGGAAAACTGAAACTGTCCAAAGCTTTCAGTGCCCTGAGGGTGCTGTCCTGAGTCAGGTTGGAAGAGACTCAATAGTGTCCTCAATATTCCCACATCTCTGATCCTGGTGAGCACAGTCGCTGTCCATGAACCAAATTGTTCATTTAGGACTTCTTCCTTTTACATCAAACTTTCTCCCCTTCATTGAAGTTGGGAGGGACAGAATCAAAAAGTAGAATTCTTCCCTCAAAACTGTTACAGGAGAGGAAACCCCAATTCCTGACAGGAAACCAGGGCTTCATCTCCCTCTGCGCTTGTGTAGGAGCAGAATCTGGGCTCAGTGCGTTTTATGCGCTCCCTGGTAGAGCCCCGGGCGCCTGCAGGAGTTTTGTGTCTAGGCTCAGTGTGAGGGCCCCTCACTGTGTCTCTGGCACAGAAATAGGTGGCCGTGTCCGCCGCTGTCAGACTGGTCATTTTCAGATCCACCGTGGTCGAGGTTTTGGAGATGGTGAATCGACCATTCACCCAGCTCGCGTAGTATGTGCTACCACCATAACTAATGTATCCGATCCATTCCAGCCCCTTCCCTGGAGCCTGGTGGACCCAGCCAATGCTGTAGCTACTGATGTCGGATCCAGAGGCTGTGCAGGTGAGTGTCAGGGTTCCTCCAAGCGTGACCAGGCCTCCTCCGGACTCCTCCAGCTGCTCCTGACACTGGACACCTGCTAACAGAGACGACATTGTCAGGAAGCTGTCACTCACACTCTCTGTGTCTCTCACTCACGTCCTCTTCCAGACTCTGTGCTCCGCGTTCCTCATCATTACCTTTGAGCACAGCAACCAGGAGAAGCCAGCGCAGCCCAGTCTCCATGGTGAGTGTCTGTGTTCAGTGTTATAGATAGTGAGAGAGAGACACAGAGAGAAAGGTCTTCCTTCTGTTTATTCCCTCCCCAAATGGCAGCTACAGCCAGCGCTGTTCCAATCCCTGGCTCAGGCCCTTAATTTATATTGTGAACATTTATTTATTTATTTGAAAGTCAAAGTTACACACAGAGAGAAGGAGAGGCAGAGAGAGAGAGAGAGAGAGAGAGAGAGAGAGAGATGGATAGCGACACAGAGAGAGAGAGCGCAATCGTCTTTCCTCTGGTTCACATTCCAATTAGTCGCAACAGCTAGACCTTAGCGACTTGGAAGCCAGGAGCCAGGAGCTTCTTCCAGATCCCCATGCAGGTACAAGGAACCAAGGACTTGGGCTGTCTTCTACTGCTTTCCCTGGCTGTAGCAGAGAGCTGGATTGGAAGTAGAGCAGCTGGGACTTGAACCGTTGCACATGTGGGATGCCAGTACTGCAGATTTGGTCTGCAACATACTATGTCCCAGCACCAGCCCCACCTTTACGTTTTTACCCTCCGGACACAGGGCCTGAGGTGGAGAGGCTGGTTTTTGAGCCATCACTCCAACACAGGGTGTGGGCTCCCAACAAGGGCTCAGCTCACTGCACAACAGTGCCTGCCCCTGTGTTGTGTCTGCACAAGCACAGAAATGTGATATTGGCATGAGTGATACCTCCCTTGAACATGTGCACAGTTACTGAAGGAATCACAGACAGGCTGTGCTGTGTCCAGGGGCTCTAGTCTGGTAGGAGGCACCTCCACACTCTACACCTCTGTTCCTCACACAGGACTTCCCACTCCACCTAACAGCTCCAGGAGTGATGTGCGCTCTGTACCGTCATTGGTTGTGGTTGTCCAGTTTACCTAATGAATTTGTTAATGTGCTGTGAAGGGTTGAAATAGTGAGTTTTTCATGTATATGATGTTAAATTGTGACTGGGTGGGATTTATGTAAGAGCAGCCTTTGAAGATACTGGCACATGAATGTGTTTCTTCCAAATTTGAAGTCGAATGTCATTAAAATAACTTTTTTTAAAAAAGCAATTCATGGCTTTTTAGGTTTTAGTGTGTGTGTGTTAAGAATTGAGTACACATCAAAACACCTGTGTGCTGGATATTAACACCAATGAAATATCAGTTATGGACCAAAAAGTGCCAGTCCGTGAACTCCCACCCCAAAAGTTCACCAGTCTCATACTTTAGCTGGTGTGTGGCACATTGGGTGAAAGCCCTGGCCTGAAGTGCCGGCATCTGAAATGAGCACCGGTCTAGTCCTAGCTGCTCCTCTTCCCATCCAGCTCTCTGCTATGGCCTGGGAAGCAGTAGAAGATGGCCCAAGTCTTTGGGCCCCTGAATCTACATGGGAGACCCCAAGAAGCCCCTGGCCCTTGCCTTCGGATCGGAACAATTTCGGCCATGGTGACCAACTGGGGAGAGAACCAGTGGATGGAAGACCTCTCTCTGTGTGTCTCTACCTCTCTCTGTAACTCTGTCATTTAAATAAAGTAAATAAAATAAATCTTTTTTAAAAATTGCCAAATCCTGCTGTTGCTTACAGGGAATACGAAGTCTGAGGGATGTGTCCAAGCCATCTGAGGGCGCCATGTCTAGACATTTGCAGTCCCATCTCCAACTACATTGACCTCAATCACAACAGTTAGCTCATGAACATGGAGCACTTTGGCTGGATTCTGTTTTTGATAGAAAGATGCACAGGGGACCAGGTTTCACGCAGGTGCATCTGAGTGTGGTGTTCCACATGCTGGTGTCTGTCTGTCTGTTCTTCACACTTTCTCTGCTGGGCAATTTGCTTCCCAATGCTGTCAGGTTGTGATAGATACAGAGGCAGCCCCACATGTTGAAAGTGTGTGGTGAGTGGGATGCGACTCACCTGTGCCTCTCTCACTCCTCATCACAACTACGCCAAGAGCAAATATCACATCCCACGGTCCTGTCCACTGCTCCTGTGTCACCCAGCCCTGGCCCACCTCCTCCAGTCACATTAAGGCCTGAGCCCCTCTGGGCTCCTTCACAACAGATTTCATCCAGTTCAGCGCTGAGCATCATGTAGGTTCCAGGGGCAGAAGTCGAAGGCCCTGAGTTTGCAAGCCTGTGGGGCACAGGTGAATGAGGGTTTCTTAGTTTTTAACCAAAATATCTGAAAATCTGATAATAGTAAAACTGAAATAAATTAGAGTAAGTATATTGTATTTGGCACAAATGTGCAGCACATTAATCTTAATGCTGTTATCAAATTTCATGGATATAAGGTAAATAATAAAATGAAAGTTGCATTGTTTAAGATGTGCACCTCTCCCAAGGGAGTGCAAGGGTCTCACATGTGATTCTTGCACCCAATACCAGATTCCTGGTTTTGCAGCCCCAGGAACCACAAACGTATGGGAGGGTCTCTCTAAGGTTCATAGTCCCTTCAATGCAGGCAGAACCTTCATGGACTTGTCCCTCCTTAGAGCCCCTCTCAATGGGATCACTGGGTGGTGAGGTCCCCACATGCATGATGGGAGGCTCCGTGCATCAAGTATGGAGGGTAAGTTCCACCTAACATGCAGCCTTCAGCTGCTCAGTTGGAGAGACCACACACACACACCAAGCAGTGCTGGCTCTGCTCACGGCTCTGCAGGAACAGCATCCTCAGCCTCAATACCCCAGACCCTGCTCCTCTGTGTCCACTGATTAAGAAAATGATTCACCTGCAGGAGGAAACCGTCATGACCAATGTCCTGGTGGAATCCTGTAGAAAATGTTCGTGAGCAGAGTCCACCCCAGACACTGTGCCAGCACTGATCCCCCAAGACACAGAAGTCTGCATCTTCAGGGGATGGCTCCACCCCCAAAGCTGAGGACTGGGGAGGAGAACCATGGCACATGGGGAAGTGACAGTCAGGGACAGGGTCCAGCAGCAGAGGGAGAGGACCTGGTGGAGCGGTGGGCTCTGCTGTGCAGGAGGGTAAGGACAGGTGGAAGGGCCACACTGCTGGGGCCCCAGTGCCTGCAGGAGAACACTGAGTCAGGAGGTCTGATGAGGTTCCTTCACCCCGGCAACCCCCACACTGACCACTACTGAGTTAAACTAGCACAGGTGCCTGGGAGACGTGGAATGACATCGTTCTGGATAGTGCATCCAGTGATGACTCCCACCATGAGTGGATTCAGTGTCAGGGCCTCATGGAGGAAGCTGAGGTCTCCAGTGCACTGACCAGGACCACACAGAATGCTGGGAGCAGCCTATGGGGGTGGATGTGGTTTGTCCTCACAGCATCAGTGCTCAGCATGGCCCCAACATGATAGCACTGACAGGGGGTGCATGGTCTGGATGTTTACAAGAAAAGCATGGAACAACCAGGATCTGACATCAGATGCAAAGTCCATTGTACAACTACTGGAAGGAAACACAGGGCAGAATCTCCCTGATAGTTGTCTGTCCATGATTTCCCTTTTGGATCTCCAGAGATCAGGCAACGTAAGAAAACCTTTTCTGATGATGCTGCATAAACTACAGAGCTTCTCTACTGCAAGTGGACCGATGAGACGTGAGCAGCCTACACACACACATGGAAGTAACTATTTTCATACAGAATGTATGATCAGTAGCCTGTATCCCAAAGGAAGAAAAGGACTGTCTGCATGAGCTGTGTTTAAAATTGGCCCTGAGTCTTCTAACGTCTCAAAATACCTGTTTTACACAACTGGCTTCATCCTGAACAACAGGTTCTGTGTCATCAGGCCTACAATGCTTGTAGAAGGAAACCTCCCTCCTCTGCCTGTGGCAGAGTGTGTCCTCAAAGTGTGCGTGTTTTGGAGTGATTCCTGGGTGACTGTGGGAGAAGTGCGGGAGCTCTGCGAGTGAGGCCTAGTGAGATTTGTTCATTTCTGGGGAATCTGCTATGGAGGAGATCACAGTAGATCCCCTGGGTCCCCAGCTTCAGCACAGAACACAGTGCTGCTAGAGTCAGCCCTGGTCTCGTTTGAAGCTCTGTGTGGGGATGGAGTCTCTCCCATCCCTGTTCACACTCTTAGGATGCCTGAACACTGTATGATGTTCACAATATTAGCATGCCTCATGGCACAACATTCTCACTGTCTGATCCTGGACGTAAGCCTCTACAGCTGTGAGCTCCACACACCTCCCCTCTGGGGTACTACATTATGGAACCAACATGCGGAAAAAAAAAAAACGGGTGCATAGCAACATACTAGCCACTCATCTGTTCCCACCTGAAACAGAGACTCTCCTTTGTCTCCAAATTTAGACAGAACCACTCAGATTTAGTCATTTCTACATCAGCTGAGAGAATTGCTTCGGTTTCTGCAAGATTCCTACATGAGAGAACAATTGAATTTTTGCAGGAGACATTTTGTAAACACATGGGGTTGATACAGTATCCTTGTGAAGAGCAGAAAATTTGTTCATTCCTGATGATGATAAAGTTGAGAGTTGCAAGGACAATTTTACTTCCACAGAAGGAGGAGCATGGCTGAAAACAGGTGCGGGCATTCCCTGGAGGAAGGAGTCGGGGTCTCTGGACACACAGTCTCTGGGGCAGGCTCTTCATGCAGCAGGGATGCAGCTCCAGGGCTGGATCATTGGTGGGCTCACAGGGACACATTCCAGAACCACCTGGATCTAGTGCAGACTTCACTGGGCTGTCCCACTTGCTGGTCTCCCTGAGATGGAGACAAGGCCAGGAGAGTGTGGGGAACAAGACCTCTCCACACCCAGTGTTTTCCATGAGTCTGACCCCTTGCACTACCAACGGCCACCTCTGCCTGCAAATGAGAGCATGTTTGGGGATCCCAGGAGAGGTGAGTGAGGAAGAACAAGCAGGAGTTCTAGGAGCCACAGCCTGAGCCACCCCTGAGCTGCAGGTTAATCCCTGACCTGGGGTTTGGACAATGTGGACCTCAACCTGTGAGTTCAGGGTGAGGAAGTGAAAGGGAGACGAGGGCACAGCTGTAGAGAATGGACAAGGGAGCCCCAGGGACTAGGACCACGGGTCAGCTCTGCCCCTCAGGGGCCCAGCTGTGCAGGAGGGGAGGGCATGGATGTGAAACACTGCAGCATCCATAGCCCCTGACTGGCTCCACACTGCCCCTGGGCTCTCAGCAGGGTCCCAGATGACGTCATCAGAGAATTCCACGGAGAGCTCCTCTTTGATTTGGACAGGAAAAGCCTCCCCGGGTGCCCAGAGCTCCCTCAGGTCTCAGATGCTGGGACCCCAGAGATGTCATTCATTCCTCCAGAAACGACTCCATTTTCTTCATGTGACATCTTCCCGTGATACCAAAACTTCTGCTCAGTTATCGGTGTTACGGACAGAATCATCCATCCAGATCGGAACGTAGGAAACAGTTGTAGCACCGCAAACCCCAATTTCCTCAGGAGAATTAGGGATTCACCTCCCACTGCATCTGGGAATGGGTCTGAGTCTGCTCAGTGCGTCTTGTGCACCCCCTGGTGGCGGTGCGCGCCCCTGCAGGCAGGTTTGTGTCTGGGCTCAGCCTGAGGGCTCCTCACTGTGTCTCTGGCACAGAAATAGGTGGCCATGTCCGCTGTTGTCGGACTGTTCATTAGGAGATTCACGGTGTTCTGGGCGTTGTCGCTGGAGATGGTGAATTGGCCATTCACCCAGCTCGCGTAGTCTGTGCAACCACTACCAGCATAAATGCATCCAATCCATCCAGCCCCTTCCCTGGAGCCTGGCGGACCCAGCTCATCCAGTAGCTATTGAGGGAGAATCCAGAGGCTTTGCAGGTGAGTTTCAGGGATCCCTCAGGTTTGAGCAGGCCTCCCCCGGATTCCTCCTGTTGCTCCTGACATTGGACACTTGCAAACACAGATGTTCTGGTCAGGACACTGTCACTCATACTCTCTGTGTCTCTCACTCACATCCTCTCCCAGATTCAGTGCCCCGCGTTCTCCATCATTCCCTTTGAGCACAGCGACCAGGAGAAGCCAGCGCAGCCCAGTCTCCATGGTGAGCGTCTGTGTTGAGTGCGATCACTGAGTGGACACCTGGGAGTCCTGGGGCTGGAGCTCCTGTGCCAGAGCTGCAGGGTGAGGGCTGGGCTGGTTTTCATGGGCAGAGGGAGGCCCTATGTGCATGTACTGCCCCTATATAGCAGACATGGGGTCAGATGCTTCAGACAGGACAGGGCCCAGACTGATGAGAGTGTCCCATGGCAGTCCTATATTATTCATATATGGGACAAGTGATATATTGTGTGCTCTCATTGCACAAAGAACCCTGTTTGAGCCCTTTTATGTGAATGGACCTACAACATGTTTTCATGGGTTTCCTGAGCTCTTGGCCCACGTCAACATTACAGGAGAAATCATCAGACTCTGGATGTGTCCCCAACTCCATGTGCTGAAAGGAGTCCAGCACCTGATCTGCCCCCTCACCAACAGGACTCAGCTCTGCCCCAGTCCACACTCAGCACTCACGGGGGCTTCCTGGTGAGGTCTGCAGAACTCCCTGCCAGCAGCAGAACAAGGAGCACTTTTGGTGGATTCCGTTTTTGGCAGAGAGATGCACAGGGGACCAGGTTCCACGCAAGTGCATCTGAGTGTGGTATTCCACGTGCCAGTGTCTGTCTGTCTGTTCTTCACAATTTCTTTCCTGGGAAATTTTGCTTCCATTGGCAATGCTGTTGAGCTTGATAGATACAGAGGCAGCCGCACATGTTGAAAGTGTGTGGTGAGTGAGACTCACCTGTGCCTCTCTCGCTCCTCATCACACCTATGCCAGGAGCAAATATCACATCCCACGGCGCTGCCCACTGCCTCTGTGTCACCCAGCCCCGGGCCCACCTCCTCCCGTCACATTAAGGCCTGAAACCCTTTGGACTCCTTCACAACAGATTCATCCAGTTCAGCCCTGTGCATCATGCAAGTTTTGTGGCAGAAGTCGAAGGTCTTGAGTTTGTAGGTTCTGTGGGGCCCAGGTGAATGAGTTTTTATTAGTTTTTTACCAAAATATCTGAAAATCTTATATGAGTGAAAATGAAAGTAAAGCAGAAAGGATTGCGGAATAGTGAGGGCGCGCACCGAGAGTCCGGGAAAATTTAGTTTAATAAAAGTGGAGTTACGGTAGCCTCAGAAAAAGGATCAGGAAAAAATTGCAGAGGAAACTCTTCTGGATCTTGTGGCTGTGACTCGGAGGACCTACTGGGAGAACAAGGTCGCTCACCGCCCAGAAGCCGAGCCTCAGGAACCGCAGGGTCTGTGGGCCAGTGCAGGAAGGGGAGTGGATGTCACATAGACACCAGCAGGGAGAGTTGGGATGCCCAGGGCTCCAAGTCCACACATCGGCCCTGGAAGGGGAGATGAGCTCAGTAACCCATGACATTGACGGGGAAACGGTGGTCAGAATCTAGAGGGGAGTGGGAAAGTTCACCAGACTGACTACAGGAGAGAAGGAAAAAAGGTGGGGGGGTTCTCTCTCCGCCAACCTTGAAAAGGTTGCAAGGTTGCAAGGTTTGCAAGAGTTTGCAAGAGTTTGCAAGGTTTGCAAGAGACAAAGAGCAGGCCCCCTCTCTGGATTTACATAACAATAAGGGAGACCTAAGGAACTGAGTCACTACAATTCAGTAGCCTAGGCAACCCAGTGGGAGTCCAGAGGAGAAACAGAGCCTGCACAGACTCTTTGGGTAGAAGCCAGAGATCGGAAGCTAAATACCATCAATTCTGCACAGCCTTGTGGTGCGGTATTACTTACCTCCTGAATAAAATAAAATAAAATAAATAAATAAATAAATAAATAGAGATTTACCACACATAAACTGAGGGTGTCACCTTTGCACACCCGTAACCCGGAAGAACCAAGCAGAGCTCTCAGGCCACACCCATCTCAAGCCTCCAAGGCTCCTCCAACAGCAGGCAGTCCACTTAACACAGACATAGTATAAAATAAAAAAAAAAAAATTAAAAAAAAGCACAGTGACGAAAGAAGAATTAACTATGCCAAGCAACAAACACAGAAATCGAGGGAACGAGATCAACGATGACACTATGATGCCTCCAAATAAACAAAACACCCCAAGCCAAGATTATGAAGATGATGAGATAGACGAAATGCAAGATACGGATTTCAAAAAATTTATGATAAGAACATTTAGAAGTTTTCAAAAGCAAATCCTTGAACTACAGAAATCCTTATTGGACAGGATTGAAAATCTCTCTCATGAAAATGAAATTTTAAGGAAGAATCAAAATGAAACGCAGAAACTAGTAGAACAGGAAAGTGTGATAGTGAAGAGAAATCAAAATGAAATGAAGAACTCAATAGCTCAAATGACAAACACACTAGAAAGCCTTAAAAATAGAATGGGCGAAGCAGAAGAGAGAATATCGGACTTAGAAGGCAGAGCACAGGAAAACATACAGTCAAACCAAAGAAAAGAAGAGAAAATTAGAAATCTAAAAAATATTGTTGGGAATCTACAGGATACTATTAAAAAAAAACAACATTCGAGTTCTAGGAGTTCCTGAAGGCATGGAGAGAGAAAAAGGATTAGAAGGCCTTTTTAGTGAGATACTAGCAGAGAACTTTCCAGGTTTGGAGAAGGACAGAGACATCCTAGTACAGGAAGCTCATAGAACCCCCAATAAACATGACCAAAAGAGATCCTCACCACGACACGTGGTAATTAAACCCACCACAGTGAAACATAAAGAAAAGATCCAAAAATATGCAAGAGAGAAACATCAGATTACTCTCAGAGGATCTCCAATTAGACTCACAGCAGACTTCTCATCAGAAACACTACAGGCTAGGAGGGAATGGCGAGACATAGCACAGGTGCTAAGAGAAAAAAATTGCCAGCCCAGAATATTATATCCTGCTAAGTTCTCATGTGTGAATGAAGGTGAAATAAAGACCTTTCATAACAAACAGAAATTGAAAGACTTTGTGGCCACTCGCCTGGCCCTGCAAAAGATACTTAAAGATGTGCTACACTCGGAAACACAGAAACACGGCCATCAATATGAAAGAAGGTAAAGGAAGAAAAACCACCAGTAAAAGAGCATGGGAAGCTCAAAGCATATACTAGAAAATATCTCTGGGAAAATGGCAGGTCAAAGTCACTACATATCAATAGTCACATTAAGCATTAATGGTCTTAACTCTTCAGTTAAAAGACACCGATTGGCTGATTGGCTCAAGGAATACAACCCAACTATTTGTTGCCTACAAGAAACACATCTCTCTAACAAAGAGGCATGCAGACTGAAAGTGAAAGGTTGGAAAAAGATATTCCATGCCAACAGAAACAAAAAAAAAGCAGGTGTAGCCATATTAGTATCAGACAAAATAAACTTTAATACAAAAACTGTTAAGAGAGACAAAGAGGGACAATATATAATGATTAGGGTTCAATTCAACAGGAAGATGTAACTATTATAAATGTATATGCACCTAATTACAGGGCACCGGTCTATTTAAAAGATACGTTAATGGACTTAAAGGGAGACTTAGACCCCAATACAATAGTACTGGGGGACTTCAATACTCCACTCTCAGAAATAGACAGATCATCCGGACAGAAGGTCAACAAGGAAACAGCAGATTTAATCGACACTATTGCCCAAATGGATCTAACAGATATCTACAGAACTTTCAATCCTACATCTAAAGACTTTACATTCTTCTCAGCAGTGCATGGAACCTTCTCTAGGATTGATCACATACTAGGCCATAAAGCAAGTCTCAGCAAATTTAAAAGAATTAGAATCATACCATGCAGCTTCTCAGACCACAGCGGAATGAAGCTGGAAATTAGCAACTCAGGAAACCCTAGAAAGTATGCAAACACATGGAGACTGAACAACATGCTCCTGAATGAACACTAGGTCATAGAAGAAATCAAAAGAGAAATCAAAAACTTTCTGGAAGTAAATGAGGATAACAACACAACATATCAAAACTTATGGGATACAGCAAAAGCAGTACTGAGAGGCAAGTTTATAGCAATAGGTGCCTATATCAAGAAATTGGAAAGGTACCAAATAAATGAGCTTTCAGTGCATCTCAAGGACCTAGAAAAACTGCAGCAAACCAAACCCAAATCTACTAGGAGAAGAGAAATAATTAAAATCAGAGAAGAAATTAACAGGATTGACTCCAAAATAACATTACAAAAAATCAGCCAAGCGAGAAGCTGGTTTTTTGAAAAAATAAACAAAATTGACACCCCATTGGCCCAACTAACTAAAAAAAGAAGAGAAAAGACCCAAATCAATAAAATCAGAGATGAAAAAGGAAACGTAACAACAGACACCACAGAAATAAAAAGAATCATCAGAAATTACTACAAGGACTTGTATGCCAGCAAACAGGAAAATCTATCAGAAATGGATAGATTCCTGGACACAGGCAATCTACCAAAATTGAACCATGAAGACATAGAAAACCTAAATAGATCCATAACTGAGACAGAAATTCAAACAGCAATAAAGGCCCTCCCAACAAAAAAAGCCCAGGACCGAGTGGATTCAATGCTGAATTCTACCACACATTTAAAGAAGAACTAATCCCATTTCTTCTCAAACTATTCAGAACAATCGAAAAAGAGGGAATCCTCCCAAATTCTTTCTATGAAGCCAGCATCACCTTAATCCCTAAGCCAGAGAAAGATGCAGCACTGAAGGAAAATTATAGACCAATATCCCTGATGAACATAGACGCAAAAATCCTCAATAAAATTCTGGCCAATAGAATAGAACAACACATCAGAAAAACCATCCACCCAGACCAAGTGGGATTTATCCCTGGTATGCAGGGATGGTTCAACATTCGCAAATCAATCAATGTGATTCACCACATTAACAGACTGCAGAAGAAAAACCATATGATTATCTCAATAGATGCAGAGAAAGCATTCAATAAAATACAACACCCTTTCATGATGAAAACTCTAAGCAAATTGGGTATAGAAGGAACATTCCTCAATACAATCAAAACAACTTATAAAAAACCCACAGCCAGCATCCTATTGAATGGGGAAAAGTTGGAAGCATTTCCACTGAGATCTGGCACCAGACAGGGATGCCCACTCTCACCACTGCTATTTAACATAATTCTGGAAGTTTTAGCCAGAGCCATCAGACAAGAAAAAGAAATTAAAGGAATCCAAATTGAGAAGGAAGAAGTAAACTATCCCTCTTTTCAGATGATATGATTCGTTACTTAGAGGATCCAAAGAACTCTACTAAGAGACTATTGGAACTCATAGAGGAGTTTGGCAAAGTGGCAGGATATAAAAATCAATGCACAAAAATCAACAGCCTTTGTATACACAAGCAATGCCACAACTGAGAAAGAACTGCTAAGATCAATCCCATTCACAATAGCTACAAAAACAATCAAATACCTTGGAATAAACTTAAACAAGGATGTTAAAGATCTCTTCAATGAGAATTAAAATCTCTTAAAGAAAGAAATAGAAGAGGATACCAAAAAATGGAAAAATCTTCCATGCTCATGGATTGGAAGAATAAATATCATCAAAATGTCCATTCTCCCAAAAGCAATTTATAGATTCAATGCAATTCCAATCAGGATACCAAAGACATTCTTCTCAGATCTAGAAAAAATGATGCTGAAATTCATATGGAGGCACAAGAGACCTCGAATAGCTAAAGCAATCTTGTACAACAAAAACAAAGCCGGAGGCATCACAATGCCAGATCTCAGGACATACTACAGGGCAGTTGTAATCAAAACAGCATGGTACTGGTACAGAAACAGATGAATAGACCAATGGAACAGAATTGAAACACCAGAAACCAACCCAAACCTCTACAGCCAACTTATATTTGATCAAGGATCTAAAACCAATTCCTGGAGCAAGGACAGTCTATTCAATAAATGGTGCTGGGAAAACTGGATTTCCACATGCAGAAGCATGAAGCAAGACCCCTACCTTACACCGTACACAAAAATCCACTCAACATGGATGAAAGACCTAAATCTGTGACCTGACACCATCAAGTTATTAGAGAACATTGGAGAAACCCTTTAAGATATTGGCACAGGCAAAGAGTTTCTGGAAAAGACCCGGGAGGCACAGGCAGTCAAAGCCAAAATCAACTATTGGGATTGCATCAAATTGAGAAGTTTCTGTACTGCAAAAGTCAGGAGAGTGAAGAGACAACCGACAGAATGGGAAAAAATATTTGCAAACTATGCAACAGATAAAGGGTTAATAACCAGAATAAAGAGATCAAGAAACTCCACAAAAACAAAACAAACAAACCACGTAGAAGATGGGCCAAGGACCTCAATAGACATTTTTCAAAAGAGGAAATCCAAATGGCCAACAGACACATGAAAAAATCAAAACCACAATGAGGTTTCACCTCACCCCGGATAGAATGGCTCACATACAGAAATCACCAACAACAGATGCTGGCCAGGATGTGGGGAAAAAGCGACATTAATCCACTGTTGGTGGGAATGCAAACTGGTCAAGCCACTATGGAAGTCAGTCTGGAGATTCCTCAGAAACCTGAAGATAACCCTACCGTTCGACCCAGCCATCCCACTCCTTGGAATTTACCCAAAGGAATTTAAACTGGCAAACAAAAAAGCGGTCTGCACCCTAATGTTTATTGCAGCACAATTCACAATAGCCAAGACCTGGAACCAACTTAAATGCCCATCAACGGTAGACTGGATAAAGAAACTATGGGATATGTACTCTTTAGAATACTATACCGCAGTAAGAAACAACAAAATCCAGTCATTTGCAACAAAATGGAGGAAACTGGAACACATCATGCTGAGTGAAGTAAGCCAGTCCCAAAGGGACAAATACCATATGTTCTCCCTGATCGGTGACAACTGACTGAACACCAAAAAGGAAACCTCCTGAAGTGAAATGGACACTATGAGAAATGGTGACTTGATCAGCATAGCCCTGACTGCTAATGAACAACTTAATACATTATACCTCTTAGTAGTTTTTTTGTCTGTTCTACTTAACATGACTGGTTTAATTCTGTAATTAATACACAGTTATTCTTAAGTGTTGTAATTTAACTGAAATGTGATCCCTGTTAAACATAAGAGTGGGAATAAGAGAGGGAAGAGATGTATAATTTGGGACATGCTCAAGCTGACTTGCCCCAAATGGTAGAGTTAGAAACATACCAGGAGACTCCAATTCAATCACATCAAGGTGGCATGTACCAATGCCATCTCCCTAGTCCAAGAGATCAATTTCAGTTCACAATCGATCAT
The DNA here is from genome assembly GCF_051225735.1 of Oryctolagus cuniculus. Taxonomy (NCBI): domain Eukaryota; kingdom Metazoa; phylum Chordata; class Mammalia; order Lagomorpha; family Leporidae; genus Oryctolagus; species Oryctolagus cuniculus. The sequence goes on from NC_142886.1 coordinate 55,603,947, forward strand.
AATGAAAGGACTAAGAGTCAAAGGGAGCACATAAACAAGTCTAGTACCTGCTAATACAAACCGATAGAATAAATAAAGGGGAGAGTGATCCAACATGGGAAGTGAGATACTCAGCAGACTCATAGAATGGCAGATGTCCTAAACAGCACTCTGGCCTCAGAATCAGCCCTAAAGGCATTCAGATCTGGCTGAAAAGCCCATGAGAGTATTTCAGGCATGGAAAGCCAAGACACTCTGGCAAAAAAAAAAAAAGGCCTAAATGAAAGATCTCTGTGAGTGAGATCCCAATGGAAAGAACAGGTTTTCAAAGAAGGAGGTACCTTTCTCTGAAGGGAGGAGAGAACCTCCACTTTGAATATGACTTTGTCTAAACAAGATAAGAGTCGGAGAACTCAAAAGGCTTCCATAGCCTTGGAAACTCATGACTGGAGCATAGAGAGATTACTGATGCCATAAACAGGAGTGTCAATTTGCTAAGTCAACAACAGGAGTCACTGTGCACTTACTCCTCATGTAGGATCTCTGTCCTTAATGTGCTGTACATTGAGATTTAATGCTATAACGAGTACTCAAACAGTATATTTCATTTTGTGTTTCTATGGGGGTGCAAACTGTTGAAATCTTTACTTAATGTATACTAAACTGATCTTCTGTAAAAAAAAAGAAATTATCAATTCCCAACCTGACTCTCACTGGGATTAAACATGACGATAGGTCTGATCTGATTTCATCATCATTTAAAAAATCATCTATTATTTTTCACTTTATGTTTCTGTGTGGGAGCAAGCTGTTGAAATCTTTACTTAATGTATGTTAAACTGATCTTCTGTATATAAAGAGAATTGAAAATGAATCTTGATGGGAATGGAAGGGGAGAGGGAGTGGGAAAGGGGAGGGTTGTAGGTGGGAGGGACGTTATGGGGGGAAGCCATTGTAATTCATAAGCCGTACTTTGGAAATTTATATTCATTAGATTATAGTTAAAAAAAAGTAAAGCAGAGTAAGAATATGATATTTTGCACAAATATGCAGTGTATTAGTCTTAACTATGTCATCAAATTTCATGGAAATAAAGGAAAAAATGAATTGAAAGTTGCAGTGTTTAAGATGCAAACATTACCCAGGGGAGTGCCAGGTTCTCATATGTGGTTCTGGGTCCCAGTACCAGATTCCTGCTCCTGCAGCCCCAGGAATCAGAAATTTTTTTTTTCATCTTTTTTTTTAACTTTTATTTAATGAATATACGTTTCCAAAGTACGAATAATGGATTACTATGGCTTCCCCCCCATACCGTCCCTTCCACCCACAACCCTCCCCTTTCCCACTCCCTCTCCCCTTCCATTCACATCAAGATTCATTTTCGATTATCTTAATATACAGAAGATCAGCTTAGTATACATTAAGTAAGGATTTCAACAGTTTGCTCCCACACAGAAACATAAAGTGAAAAATAATAGATGATTTTTTTTTAATGATGATGAAATCAGATCAGACCTATTGTCATGTTTAATCCCAGTGAGAGTCAAGTTGGGAGTTGATAGTTTCTTTTCTTTTTTTTTTTTTTTTACAGAGGATCAGTTTAGTATGCATTAAGTAAAGATTTCAACAGTTTGCACCCCCATAGAAACACAAAGTGAAATATATTATTTGAGTACTCGTTATAGCATTAAATCTCAATGCACAGCACATTAAGGACAGAGATCCTACATGAGGAGTAAGTGCACAGTGACTCCTGTTGTTGACTTTACCAATTGACACTCCTGTCTATGGCATCAGTAATCTCCCTATGCTCCAGTCATGAGTTTCCAAGGCTATGGAAGCCCCTTGAGTTCTCCGACTCTTATCTTGTTTAGACAAGGTCATAGTCAAAGTGGAGGTTCTCTCCTCCCTTCAGAGAAAGGTACCTCCTTCTTTGAAGACCTGTTCTTTCCACTGAGATCTCACTCACAGAGATCTTTTGCCAGAGTGTCTTGGCTTTCCATGCCTGAAATACTCTCATGGGCTTTTCAGCCAGATCTGAATGCCTTTAGGGCTGATTCTGAGGCCAGAGTGCTATTTAGGGCATCTGCCATTCTATGAGTCTGCTGAGTATCTCACTTCCCATGTTGGATCACTCTCCCCTTTATTTATTCTATCGGTTAGTGTTAGCAGGTACTAGACTTGCTTATGTGCTCCCTTTGACTCTTAGTCCTTTCATTATGATCAATTGCGAACTGAAATTGATCACTTGGACTAGTGAGATGGCATTGGTACATGCCACCTTGATGGGATTAAATTGGAGTCCCCTGGTATGTTTTTAACTCTACCATTTGGGGCAAGTCAGCTTGAGCATGTCCCAAATTGTACATCTCTTCCCTCTCTTATTCCTACTCTTATGTTTAACGAGATCACCTTTCAGTTAAATTTCAACACTTAAGAATAACTGTGTATTAATTACAGAATTAAACCAGTCATATTAAGTAGAACAGACAAAAAACTACTAAGAGGGATAATGTATTAAGTTGTTCATTAACAGTCAGGGCTATGCTGATCAAGTCACCGTTTCCCATAGTGTCCCTTTCACTTCAACAAGTTTCCTTTTTCGTGTTCAGTCAGTTGTCACCGATCAGGGAGAACATATGGTATTTGTCCCTTTGGGACTGGCTTATTTCACTCAGCATGATGTGTTCCAGATTCCTCCATTTTGTTGCAAATGACTGGATTTCGTTGTTTCTTACTGCAGTATAGTATTCTAAAGAGTGCATATCCTATAATTTCTTTATCCAGTCTACCGTTGATGGGCATTTAGGTTGGTTCCAGGTCTTAGCTATTGTGAATTGAGCTGCAATAAACATTAGGGTGCAGACCGCTTTTTTGTTTGCCAGTTTAAATTCCTTTGGGTAAATTCCAAGGAGTGGGATGGCTGGGTCGAACGGTAGGGTTATCTTCAGGTTTCTGAGGAATCTCCAGACTGATTTCCATAGTGGCTTAACCAGTTTGCATTCCCACCAACAGTGGGTTAGTGTCCCTTTTTCCCCACATCCTCGCCAGCATCTGTTGTTGGTAGATTTCTGAATGTGAGCCATTCTAACCGGGGTGAGGTGGAACCTCATTGTGGTTTTGATTTGCATTTCTCTGATTGCTAATGACCTTGAACATTTTTTCATGTGCCTGTTGGCCATTTGGATTTCCTCTTTTGAAAAATGTCTATTGAGGTCCTTGGCCCATCTCTTAATTGGGTTGTTGGTTTTGTTTTTGTGGAGTTTCTTGATCTCTTTGTAGATTCTGGTTATTAACCCTTTATCTGTTGCATAGTTTGCAAATATTTTTTCCCATTCTGACGGTTGTCTCTTCACTCTCCTGACTGTTTCTTTTGCAGTACAGAAACTTCTCAATTTGATGCAATCCCAATAGTTGATTTTGGCTTTGACTGCCTGTGCCTCCCGGGTCTTTTCCAGAAACTCTTTGCCTGTGCCAATATCTTGAAGGGTTTCTCCAATGTTCTCTAGTAACTTGATGGTGTCAGGTCATAGATTTAGGTCTTTAATCCATGTTAAGTGGATTTTTGTGTAAGGTGTAAGGTAGGGGTCTTGCTTCATGATTCTGCATGTGGAAATCCAATTTTCCCAGCACCATTTATTGAATAGACTGTCCTTGCTCAAGGAATTGGTTTTAGATCCTTGATCAAATATAAGTTGGCTGTAGATGTTTGGGTTGATTTCTGGTATTTCAATTCTGTTCCATTGGTCTATCCTTCTGTTTCTGTACCAGTACCATGCTGTTTTGATTACAACTGCCCTGTAGTATGTCCTGAAATCTGGTATTGTGATGCCTCCGGCTTTGTTTTTGTTGTACAAGATTGCTTTAGCTATTCGAGGTCTCTTGTGCCTCCATATAAATTTCAGCACCAATTTTTTCTAGATCTGAGAAGAAGGTCTTTGATATCCTGATTGTTATTGCATTGAATCTATAAATTGCTTTTGGGAGAATGGACATTTTGATGATATTGATTCTTCCAATCCATGAGCATGGAAGATTTTTCCATTTCTTGGTATCCTCTTCTATTTCTTTCTTTAAGGTTTTGTAATTTTCATCGTAGAGATCTTTAACATCCTTGGTTAAGTTTATTCCAAGGTATTTGATTGTTTTTGTAGCTATTGTGAATGGGATTGATCTTAGAATTTCTTCCTCAGCCATGGCATTGTCTGTGTATACAAAGGCTGTTGATTTTTGTGCATTGATTTTATACCCTGCTACTTTGCCAAACTCTTCTATGAGTTCCAGTAGTCTCTTGGTAGAGTTCTTTGGGTCCCCTAAATAAAGAATCATGTCATCTGCAAAGAGGGATAGTTTGAGTTCTTCCTTCCCAATTTGTATCCCTTTAATTTCTTTTTCTTGCCTAATAGCTCTGGCTAGAACCTCCAGAACTATATTGAATAGCAGTGGTGAGAGTGGACATCCCTGTCTGGTCCCAGATCTCAGTGGAAATGCTTCCAACTTTTCCCCATTCAATAGAATGTTGGCTGTGGGTTTTTCATAGATTGCTTTGATTGTATTGAGGAATGTTCCTTCCAAACCCAGTTTGCTTAGAGTTTTCATCATGAACGGGTGTTGTATTTTATCAAATGCTTTCTCGGCATCTATTGAGAGAATCATATGGTTTTTCTTCTGCAGTCTGTTAATGTGGTGTATCACATTGATTGTCTTGCGCACATTAAACCATCCCTGCATACCAGGGATAAATCCCACTTGGTCTGGGTGGATGATCTTTCTGATGTGTTGTTGCACTCTATTGGCGAGAATTTTATTGAGGATTTTTGCATCTATGTTCATCAGGGATATTGGTCTGTAATTCTCTTTCAGTGCTGCTTCTTTTCCCGGCTTAGGAATTAAGGTGATGCTGGCTTCATAGAAAGAATTTGGGAGGATTCCCTCTTCTTCAATTGTTCTGAATAGTTTGAGAAGAATTGGAGTTAGTTCTTCTTTAAATGTCTGGTAGAATTCAGCAGTGAATCCATCTGGTCCTGGGCTTTTCTTTGTTGGGAGGGCCTTTATTACTGTTTCAATTTCTGTCTCAGTTATGGGTCTGTTTAGGTTTTCGATGTCTTCCTGGTTCAATTTAGGTAGGTTGCATGTGTCCAGGAATCTATCCATTTCTGATAGGTTTCCCTGTTTGCTGGCATACAAGTCCTTTTAGTAATTTCTGATGATTCTTTTTATTTCTGTGGTGTCTGTTGTTACATTTCCTTTTTCATCTCTGATTGTATTGATTTGGGTCTTTTCTCTTCTTTTTTTAGTTAGTTGGGCCAATGGGGTGTCAATTTTGTTTATTTTTTCAAAAAACCAGCTCCTTGTTTGGCTGATTTTTTGTAATGTTTTTCTTGATTCAATCCTGTTGATTTCTTCTCTGATTTTAATTATTTCTCTTCTCCTACTAGATTTGGGTCTGGTTTGCTGTAGGTTTTCTAGATGCTTGAGGTGAATAGAAAGCTCATCTTTTTGGTGCCTTTCCAATTTCTTGATGTAGGCACCTATTGATATAAACTTTCCTCTTAACACTGCTTTTGCTGCGTCCCATAAGTTTTGGTATGTTGTGCTGTTATCCTCATTTACTTCCAGAAAGTTTTTGATTTCTCTTTTGATTTCTTCTATGACCCATTGTTCATTCAGGAGCATGTTGTTCAATCTCCATTTGTTTGCGTATGCTCTAGGGATTCCTGAGTTGTTCATTTCCAACTTCATTCCTTTATGGTCTGAGAAGCTGCATGGTATGATTCTAATTCTTTTGAATTTGCTGAGACTTGCTTTATGGCCTAGTATGTGGTCAATCCTAGAGAAGGTTCCATGTACTGCTGAGAAGAATGTATAATCTTTAGCTGTAGGATTGAAAGTTCTGTATATATCTGTTAGATCCATTTGGGCTATAGTGTCGTTTAAATCTACTGTATCCTTGTTGATCTTCTGTCCTCTTGATCTGTCTATTTCTGAGAGTGGAGTATTGAAGTCCCCCAGTACTATTGTATTGGGGTCTAAGTCTCCCTTTAAGTCCGTTAACAAATCTTTTAGATAAACCGGTGCCCTGTAGTTAGGTGCATATACATTGATAATTGTTATATCTTCCTGTTGAATTGATCCCTTAATCATTATGTAGTGTCCCTCTTTGTCTCTCTTAATGGTTTTTGTGGTAAAGTTTATGGTGTCTGATATTGAGATGGCTACGCCTGCTCTTTTTTCATTTCTGTTGGCATGGTATATCTTTTTCCAGCCTTTCACTTTCAGTCTTTATGGATCTTTGTTGGAAAGATGTGTTTCTTGTAAGCAGCAAATAGATGGGTTTTGTTTTTTAACCCAATCAGCCAAACGGTGTCTTTTAACTGGACAGTTCAGGCCATTCACGTTCAATGTGACTAATGATAAGTGGTAACTTTGCCCTGCCATTTGCCAAAGATAAGTTCTAATATATGCTTTGAATTCCCTGTGATCTTTTGCTGTGAGCTTTCCTTCCTTGGTTTCCTTCCTTTACCTTCTTTCATATTGATGACCGTGTTTCTTTGTTTCTGTGTGTAACACATCTTTAAGCATCTTTTGTAGGGCTGGACGAGTGGCAACAAATTCTTTCAATTTCTGTTTGTTATGAAAAGTCTTTATTTCACCTTCATTCACAAATGATAGCTTTGCAGGATATAATATTCTGGGCTGGCAGTTGTTCTCTCTTAGTACCTGGGCTATATCTTGCCATTCCCTCCTAGCTTGTAGAATTTCTGATGAGAAGTCAGCTGTGAGTCTGATGGGAGATCCTCTGAGAGTAATCTGACATTTCTCTCTTGCACATTTTAGGATCTTTTCTTTATGTTTCACTGTGGAGAGTTTAATTACAACGTGCCGTGGTGAGGGTCTCTTTTCGTCGTGTTTATTAGGGGTTCTGTGAGCTTCCTGTACTAGGATTTCTCTGTCCTTCTCCAAACCTGGGAAATTTTCTGCTAATATCTCACTAAAAAGGCCTTCTAATCCTTTCTCCCTCTCCATGCCTTCAGGAACTCCTAGAACCCGAATGTTGGGTTTTTTAATAGTATCCTGAAGATTCCCGACAATATGTTTCAGATCTCTAATTTCCTCTTCTTTTCTTTGGTCTGACTGTATCCTTTCCTGTTCTCTGTCTTCTAAGTCCGAAATTCTCTCTTCTGCTTCTCCCATTCTGTTTGTAAGGCTCTCTATTGTGTTTTTCATTTGATCTATTGAATTCTTCACTTCAGTCACTATCCCAGTTTCCTGTTGTACTAGTTGTTTCGTTTCATTTTGATTCCTCCTTAATATTTCATTTTCACGAGAGAGATTTTCTATCTTGTCCATTAAGGATTTCTGTAGTTCAAGAATTTGTTTTTGAGAACTTCTTAATGTTCTTATCAATTTTTTGAGATCTGCTTCTTGCATTTCTTCTATGTCATCATCCTCATAATCTTGAATTGGGGTGTCTTTTTCATTTGAGGGCTTCATGGTGACTTCCTTGTTTTTATTACCTTGGTTTTTGCGTTTGTTATTTGTCATATTGGAGATATTTGGTTTCTTCACTGTGGTGCTTTTTCTTGTTATACTATGACTCTAGATTAAGTGGACTATCTGTTTTTGATGGAGCCTTAGGGCTTGAGATGGGTGTGGCCTGAGAGCTCTGTTTGGTGTGCCAAAGGTGACACTCCCAGGTTAGGCATGGTAAACCTCTCTCTCTCTCTCTCTCTCTCTCTCTCTCTCTTTTTTTTTTTGATTCAACAGGGAAGTTATTCTGCACAGCTGAACAAAGTTGGAGGTAGTTAGCAGGCAAATGATATACCCACAGGAGCCAGAGATCAGAAGCTCTTTCCCAAGGACCACACAGGGAATCTGTTCAGCCCTTAGAGTGGGCTCAAATTCTCCTTCAGTCTCCCACTGGGTTGCCAAAGTTACGGAATTGTAGCGTCTCTGGAGAGTGCTCACGTGAATTCCGTGAGTTCTCTCCCCACCCCCGTCTCTTTTTTCACAGTCTCAGTTCAGTAGCACCATAAATTTACTAAGTCCTAATCTCCTGTTAATTCGCCCCACCCAGAGTCAGGTTTTACTGCTAGGCTCAGGGCCGGTGCAGACCTGAGGTCGCTCTGCTTATGATGTATGTCCAAGATGGCGCCTGCTCTTTGTCTTGCTCGCCCTTGAGAGGTGAGCGGAGAGAGAGAAACCCGAGTCCATACCAGTCACCTTTTTTTTTTTCCCTCTCTCTCTCTTCCAGTTAGCTTGGTGAAGTCCCCCCCGCCCCGGGGGTCGTTCCCTCTAGTCTCCTCTCTCCGCTTGCCTACCGGTGTCTCGGGTTATTGAGGTTCGGCTCACCTCGCGTTCCAGCGCTGGTGTGTTGAGTCTGCCGCTGATGTCCCGAACTGTGGGCTCCCACGCTCTCCACGCAGGTCTGCTCCCCTTCCAGCGCCGATGTGTGGACTCGGAGCCCTGGACTTCCCAAGTCTCCCCGCTGTTGCACTCCCCTTCGAGCACTTGCGCGCAGACCCTGCAGCTTGCGCAGCTCAGTCCCGCGGCTCGGCTTCCGCGGCTCAGTCCCGCGGCTCGGTCCTGCGGTTCGGCTTTCGCACGCGGTGGGCGACCTTGTTCTCCCAGTAGGTCCTCCGATTCACGCCAACTGGATCCAGAAGAGTTTTGTCTGCAATATTTTCCTGGTTCTTTTTTCTGAGGCTACCGTAACTCCCCTTTTATTAAACCAAATTTTCCCGGACTATCGGTGCACGCCCTCACTATTCCGCCATCTTGGCTCCGCCCCAGGAATCAGAAATTTATGGAAGATATTTGGACCCTGTCACTCTAGTGGATGCACCTGCTTGTTGTCCTGAAACTGGGCCAGGCTGGGAGGCAGACCTGGCCACAGCGACATTGGAGAAAGTGCAGTGAGTGGGAGCATCTCTCTCTTTTCCTTACTGACTCATGTATGAGAGTTAAACCTTGAGTTACTGAAGGGTCTTTCAAATGTCCTGTTCCCTTCAATGCAGGCAGCAACCCTCATGGCCTTGTCCCCTCCCTAGAGCCCCTCTCAGTGGGATCACTGGGTGGTGAGGTCCCCACATGCATGATGGGAGGCTCCGTGCATCAAGTATGGAGGGTAAGTTCCACCTAACATGCAGCCTTCAGCTGCTCAGTTGGAGAGACCACACACGCACACCAAGCAGTGCTGGCTCTGCTCACGGCTCTGCAGGAACAGCATCCTCAGCCTCAATACCCCAGACCCTGCTCCTCTGTGTCCACTGAGTAGGAAAGTGATTCACCTGCAGGAGGAAACCATCATGACCCATGTCCTGGTGAAATCCCTCCCCGGGTGCCCAGAGCTCCCTCAGGTCTCAGATGCTGGGGACCCCAGAGATGTCATTCATTCCTCCAGAAACGACTCCATTTTCTTCATGTGACGTCTTCCCATGATACCAAAACTTCTGCTCGGTGATCGGTGTTAGGGAGAGAATCATCCATCCAGATCGGAATGTAGGAAAGCTTTAGAGGACCACAAACCCCAATTTCCGGACCGGAGCCAGCGATTCACCTCCCACTGCATCTGGTCCTGGGTCTGAGTCTCTCGGTGCGTCTTGTGAGCCCCCTGGTGGAGCCACGTGCCCCAGCAGGGAGGTTTGTGTCTGGATTCACCCTCAGGGCCTTCACTCTGTCTCTGGCACAGTAATACAAGCCCGAGTCTGCGGCTGTCAGACTGTTCAGTTGTAGGCAAACTGTGCTCTGGGCGTTATCGCTGGAGATAGTGAATCAGTCATTCGCCCAGCTCGCGTACCATGTGCTACCACCACTACTAATCCATCGGATCCACTCCAACCCCTTCCCTGGAGCCTGGTGGACCCATTGCATTTGTAGCTATTGATGGTGAATCCAGAGGCTTTGCAGGAGAGTTTCAGGGATCCCCCATGCGTGACCAGGCCTCCTCCGGACTCCACCAGCTGCTCCTGACACTGGACACCTGCAAACACAGACGTCCTGGTCAGGAAGCTGTCACTCACACTCTCTGTGTCTCTCACTCACGTCCTCTCCCAGACTCAGTGCCCTGCGTTCCCCATCATTACCTTTGAGCACAGCGACCAGGAGAAGCCAGCACAGCCCAGTCTCCATGGTGAGCGTCTGTGTTGAGTGCGATCACTGAGTGAACACCTGGGAGTCCTGGTGCTGGAGCTCCTGTGCCAGAGCTGCAGGGTGAGGGCTGGGCTGGTTTTCATGGGCAGAGGGAGGCCCTGTTTTCGTGTGCTGCCGCTAGATAGCAGGCATGGGTTCAGATGCCTCAGACAGGACAGGGCCCAGGGCAGACGTGGGTGTCCTGGGGGTTTAGGGTGATGGCTATGATAGGATTCTGATCAAGTCAAATTTTACATTATTAATATTTTTAAAAAGTTGAAGGCGAATGCCTCATTTCACTTTAATATGTGTGTACTCTTAATATGCAGTGTTAGCAGTTTCATGTCCTTCATTTTTAAAGTAACCGTTGGTTCATTATTAACTCTTCTAATGATATTGAAACAGTGACAGAGAGAGAAGGAGTGAGAGAAACATAAATGTTGAGAAATCTAGGAGTTAGACTTTCTAAAACCTGGAGCAGAAAACTGTGTGTCCCACGTTGGCGGTAGGGTCTCATTCACTTGTAGGGTCATCTACAGTTTCCCATGATGCATTATCAAGAAAGAGTATTGGAATCTGTTAGGCTGGGCTCAAGCAACACTCTGATGGGAACACGGGTGTCTCTAGTGGGTACTTAGCCAATTTTGTCCTAGTGCCTGCTGCACACTTTTAAACAGATGAAAGACTGCAAGTGGATTCGTTAACTATGATTTGTTTCTTTATTCATCCATTGCCTTAGTTTAAAACTGTTCCTGAACACAGAACACTGTATGTGTTAGTGGTTTGTAGTGTGCTATTGGAATCTGTGTGTCATAGAAATGAGCACAGATCAACTCACTGTCATGCACATTTCCACCTCCTTTCCATCACTCTGTGTTGGGAGGCCTGGAGGCATCAGTTCTAGTTATGATGATGAACATGATCTGGGTTCTAGTGAACTGAGGCAGCCCACTGAGGCACAGAGCATAATTATTCCTCCCTTTGAGTGGTGCTTTGTGCCCTGGTAACAGCCGTCCCCTGTTCCCCCCTCTTCCTCATGTCTAGTAATCATGACTCTGATTTGAGGTCAAGCACTGGGTATGAAGTCACTGTGCTACAATTCACCCACAGTCCTGCATTCAGGTAATGCACCTTTTTTTTTTTTGACAGGCAGAGTTAGACAGTGAGAGAGAGAGAGAGACAGAGAGAAAAGTCCTCCTTTTTCCGTTGTTTAACCCTCAATAGGCACTGCGGCCAGAGAGTTGTGGCTGGTGCACTGCGCTGATCAGAAGCCAGGAGCCAGGTGCTTCTCCTGGTCTCCCATGTGGGTGCAGAGCCCAAGGACTTGGGTCATCCTCCACTGCACTCCCGGGCCACAGCAAAGAGCTGCACTGGAAGAGGAGCAACCAGGAGAGCATCCGGCGCCCCGACCGGGACTAGAACCTGGGTGCCGAGCTGCAGGAGGAGGATTAGCCTATTGAGCAGTGGCGCTGGCCTCAGGTAATGCAGCTTTGATTACAATAGTTCAATCTGCAAAAAGCAAGTGTGCATAAAACAGTGAATGGATTCTTTCACATTTGGACATGGAATATTATTCAGTACTAAGAAGGAGGTCATTCTGTCATTACGAAATCGTGGGTCAGGCTGGAGCCTAATATGCTAAAAGAAATAATCCCGGTACATGTGGACACACAGTATGTGACATTAGTTATATATGCAGTCCACACGCTTGAACTCACAGAGGTAGGAAGTGCAATGGTGATCACTGTCAACCATGACCCAGGGGTTTGCCACCTTCCAGCCATGTGGGAATCTGGAGGAAGTTCCAGGCTCCTGATTTAGGCTGAGCCATCTCCAGTCTTAGAGACATTCATGAAGGAAACCTGTGGAAGGAAGATTCTCCCTCCATCTGTTTGTCTCTTCTTCTGTTGCTATAACACTGTCTTTAAAATAAAATAAATACTTAAAATACATTGAAGATTAATTATACATATGATTAGGGGCCTATTTCCTAATGTTCAAAGATCTCAAGCAGCTGAATCCCAAGGGAAGAAATCAATTGTTTAAATGCAGTGATGATAAGGTGGTGACAGGAGCAGCACTGGAGTTAGCCAGAGGGATTCCTGCTCCTGTATCAGGATGCTTAGTGCTGCGTCCTACTTTGGTTCCAGTTTCAGATTCCTGCCTAAGCACACCTGGGTGGCTGTAGATGAGGTTCCAAGTAGTCCGACGTGGGAGACCTGGACAGAATTCCAAGCACCTGGCTGTCACCTGACTCAGCTGAATCTTTTGTAGCCATCGGGGAAGTGACGCAGGAATTAGAAGATCACTGTCAGTCTCAGTCTCTCTGTGGTTTTGGACAAATACATAAAGACAAGTTCTCAAATAAAATGATAAATTTTAAAATTTATATCATTTCTATAAATTATTAAAAGAAGATATATAGACAGACATATAAAATGCTATCAATTTGGGACCATCATATATGTCCATGTTAGAAGCACATTGAGACATCGCATCGCTCCTGTTAGAATGGCTATTATCAGACATACCAGAGCTGACATGTTTTATGGAGGTAGAGAGAGATGATAACCCTGGTACAAGTCTGTGTCAGGTTAATTAGTAAAACCATATGGAAAAGCATCAAAAACGAGAAACAATTATTACATGATCTTCAAACACCATTGGATGGTACAATGAATATGAAATCCCAGGGAGGTGTCCATGGAATCTGCAGTCAGTCGGAAACAAAAAAAAGTAGAATTATTCCCTGAAAAGTGTTAAAGGAGAGGAAACCTCAATTCCCTGACCTGAAACCAGGGCTTCATCTTCTGCACCTGTGCAGGACCGGAATCTTGGTTCAGTGCATCTTGTACGCCCCCTGGTGGAGCCTCACGTCCCTGCAGGGAGGTTTGTGTCTGGGCTCAGCCTGAGGACCCTCACTGTGTCCCTTTCACAGAAATAGACTATTCATTTGCAGAGAAACCGTGTTCTGGGCGTGTTGCTGGAAATGGTGGATCGGCTTCTCGCCCAGCTCGCGTAGTATGTGTTACCACCACTACTAATGATTCTGATATATTCCAGCTCCTTCCCTGGAGCCGGGCGGACCCAGCCCATGCTGTAGCTACTGAGGGAGAATCCAGAGACTGTGCAGGTGAGTGTCAGGGTTCCTCCAGGGTTGACCAGGCCTCCTGCGGACTCCTCCAGCTGCTCCTGACACTGGACACCAGCAAACACAGACGTCCTGGTCAGGGCACTGTCACTCACACTCTCTGTGTCTCTCACTCATGCCCTCTCCCAGACTCAGTGCCCCGCATTCTCCATCATTACCTTTGAGCACAGCGACCAGGAGAAGCCAGCGCAGCCCAGTCTCCATGGTGAGCGTCTGTGTTGAGTGCGATCACTGAGTGGACACCTGGGAGTCCTGGGGCTGGAGCTCCTGTGCCAGAGCTGCAGGGTGAGGGCTGGGCTGGTTTTCATGGGCAGAGGGAGCCCTATTTGCATGTGCTGCCCCTATATAGCAGGCATGGGTCAGATACCTCAGACAGGACAGGGCCCAGGGCAGACGAGGGTGTCTGGCATCTTAAGTAGCCAATTAATGCCTTGAGACCTGGAAATTGTTGTGAGATAATGGACAGAAAAGCATTTCATTCATCTTTTTAAAATTTATTTAAATATATATTTATTTATTTGGAGGTAGAGTTATAGACAGTGAGAGAGAGACACAGAGAGAAAGGTCTTCCTTCCATTGGTTCCCTCCCCAAATGGCAGCTACAGCCAGAGCTGTTCTGATCCGAAGAGAGGAGCCAAGTGCTTCTTCCTGGTCTCCCATGTGGGTGCAGGGGCCTAAGAACTTGGGCCATCCCCCACTGCCCTCCTGGGCCATAGCAGAGAGCTGGACTGGAAGAGGAGCAACTGGGACTAGAACTTAGCACCCGTATGGGATGCCGGCACCTCAGGCAGAGGATTAGCCAAGTGAGCCCTGGCTCGGGCCCTTAATTTATATTTTGAACATTTATTTATTTATTTGAAAGTCAAAGTTACACACAGAGAGAACTAGAGGCAGAGAGAGAGAGAGAATGAGAGAGAGAGAGAGAGATGGAGAGAGACACAGAGAGAGAGAGCGCAATCGTCTTTCCTCTGGTTCACTTTCCAATTAGTCACAACAACTAGACCTTAGCGACTTGGAAGCTAGGAGCCAGGAGCTTCTTCCAGATCCCCATGCAGGTACAAGGAACCAAGGACTTGGGCTGTCTTCTACTGCTTTCCCTGGCTGTAGCAGGGAGCTGGATTGGAAGTAGAGCAGCTGGGACTTGAACCGGTGCACATGTGGGACGCCAGTACTGCAGATTTGGTCTGCAACATACTATGTCCCAGCACCAGCCCCACCTTTACGTTTTTACCCTCCGGACACAGGGCCTGAGGTGGAGAGGCTGGTTTTTGAGCCATCACTCCAACACAGGGTGTGGGCTTCCAACAAGGGCTCAGCTCACTGCACAACAGTGCCTGCCCCTGTGTTGTGTCTGCACAAGCACAGAAATGTGATATTGGCATGAGTGATACCTCCCTTGAACACGTGCACAGTTACTGAATGAATAACAGACAGGCTGTGCTGTGTCCAAGGGCTCTAGTCTGGTAGGAGGCACCTCCATACTCTATACCTCTGTTCCTCACACAGGACTTCCCACTCCACCTAACAGCTCCAGGAGCGATGTGCGCTCTGTACCGTCATTGGTTGTGGTTGTCCAGTTTACCTAATGAATTTGTTAATGTGCTGTGAAGGGTTGAAATAGTGAGTTTTTCGTGTATATGATGTTAAATTCTGACTGGGTGGGATTTATGTAAGAGCAGTCTTTGAAGATAGTGGCACATGAATGTGTTTCTTCCAAATTTGAAGTCGAATGTCATTAAAATAACATTTTTAAAAAAAGCAATGCATGGCTTTTTAGGTTTTAGTGTGTGTGTGTTAAGAATTGAGTACACATCAAAACACCTGTGTGCTGGATATTAACACCAATGAAATATCAGTTATGGACCAAAAAGTGCCAGTCCGTGAACTCCCACCCCAAAAGTTCACCAGTCTCATACTTTAGCTGGTGTGTGGCACATTGGGTGAAAGCCCTGGCCTGAAGCGCCGGCATCTGAAATGAGCACCGGTCTAGTCCTAGCTGCTCCTCTTCCCATCCAGCTCTCTGCTATGGCCTGGGAAGCAGTAGAAGATGGCCCAAGTCTTTGGGCCCCTGAATCTACATGGGAGACCCCAAGAAGCCCCTGGCCCTTGCCTTCGGATCGGAACAATTTCGGCCATGGTGACCAACTGGGGAGAGAACCAGTGGATGGAAGACCTCTCTCTGTGTGTCTCTACCTCTCTCTGTAACTCTGTCATTTAAATAAAGTAAATAAAATAAATCTTTTTTAAAAATTGCCAAATCCTGCTGTTGCTTACAGGGAATACGAAGTCTGAGGGATGTGTCCAAGCCATCTGAGGGCGCCATGTCTAGACATTTGCAGTCCCATCTCCAACTACAGTGACCTCATTCACAACAGTTAGTTCATGAACATGGAGCACTTTTGCTGGATTCTGTTTTTGACAGACAGATGAACAAAGGACCAGGTTTCACGCAGGTGCATCTTAGTGTGGTGTTCCACGTGCTGGTGTCTGTCTGTTCTTCACAATTTCTCTGCTGGGCAATTTGCTTCCCAATGCTGTCGAGTTGTGATAGATACAGAGGCAGCCCCACATGTTGAAAGTGTGTGGTGAGTGTGACTCACCTGTGCCTCTCTCACTCTTCATCACAACTATGCCAAGAGCAAATATGACATCCCACAGTGCTGCCCACTGTCCCTGTGTCACCCAGCCCTGGCCCACCTCCTCCAGTCACATTAAGGCCTGAGCCCTTTTGGGCTCCTTCACAACAGATTTCACCCAGTTCAGTGCTGAGCATCATGTAGGTTTGCCAGGGGCAGAAGTTGAAGGCACTGAGTTTGCAGGTCCTGTAGGGCACAGGTGAATGAGGGTTTCTTAGTTTTTAACCAAAATATCTGAAAATCTGATAAGAGTAAAACTGAAATAAATTAGAGTAAGTATATTGTATTTGGCACAAATGTGCAGCACATTAATCTTAACTCTGTTACCAAATTTCATGGATATAAGATAAATAATAAAATGAAAGTTGCATTGTTTAAGATGTGCACCTCCCCCAAGGGAGTAAAAGGGTCTCACATGTGACTCTGGCACCCAATACCAGATTCCTGTTCCTGCAGCCCCAGGAACAACAAATGTATGGGAGGGTCTCTCTAAGGTTCATATTCCCTTCAATGCAGGCAGCAACCCTCATGGCCTTGTCCCTCCCTAGAGCCCCTCTCAATGGGATCACTGGGTGGTGAGGTCCCCACATGCATGATGGGAGGCTCCGTGCATCAGGTATGGAGGGTAAGTTCCACCTAATGTGCAGCCTTCAGCTGCTCAGTTGGAGAGACCACACACACATACCAAGCAGTGCTGGCTCTGCTCACAGCTCTGCAGGAACAGCATCCTCAGCCTCAATACCCCAGACCCTGCTCCTCTGTGTCCACTGAGTAGGAAAGTGATTCACCTGCAGGAGGAAACCATCATGACCAATGTCCTGGTGGAATCCTGTAGAAAATGTTCGTGAGCAGAGTCCACCCCAGACACTGTGCCAGCACTGATCCCCCAAGACACAGAAGTCTGCATCCTCAGGGGATGGCTCCACCCCCAAAGCTGAGGACTGGGGAGGAGAAGCATGGCACGTGGGGAAGTGACAGTCGGGGACAGGGTGCAGCAGCAGAGGGAGAGGACCTGGTGGAGGGGTGGGCTCTTCCTCTGCATGAGAGTAAGGACAGGTGGAAGGGCCACACAGCTGGGACCCCAGTGCCTGCAGCAGAACACTGAGTCAGGAGGTCTGATCAGGTGTCCTTGTCCCTGGCAAACCCCACACTGACCACCACTGAGTAAAACTAGCACAGGTGCCTGGGAGACGTGGAATGACATCGTCTCTGGGGAGTGCACCCAGTGACGACTCCACGTCATGAGTGGATTCAACGTCAGGGCCTCATGGAGGAAGCTGAGGTCTCCAGTGCCCCTAACAGAACCACACGTAATACTGGGAGCAGCCTGCTGGGGGTGAATGTGGTTTGTCCTCACAGCTTCAGTGCTGAGCATGGCCCCACGTAACAGCACTGGCAGGGGGTGCACGATCTGGATGTTTACATGAAAAGCATGGAATAACCAGGATCTGACATCAGATGCAAAGTCCATTGTACAACTACTGGAAGGAAACACAGGGCAGAATCTCCCTGATAGTGGTCTGTCCATGATTTCCCTTTTGGATCTCCAGAGTTCAGGCAACGTAAGAAAACCTTTTCAGATGATGCTGCATAAACTACAGAGCTTCTCTACTGCAAGTGGACCAATGAGACATGAGCAGCCTACACACACATGGAAGTAACTATTTTCATATAGAACGTATGATCAGTAGCCTGTATCCCAAAGGAACAAAAGGACTGTCTGCATGAGCTGTGTTTAAAACTGGCCCTGAGTCTTCTAACGTCTCAAAATACCTGTTTTACACAACTGGCTTCATCCTGAACAACAGGTTCTGTGTCATCAGGCCTACAATGCTTGTAGAAGGAAACCTCCCTCCTCTGCCTGTGGCAGAGTGTGTCCTCAAAGGTGTGTGTGTTTTGGAGTGATGCCAGGGTGACTGTGGGAGAAGTGGGGGAGCTCTGCGAGTGAGGCCTAGTGGAATTTGTTCATTTCTGGGGAATCTGCTCTTGGAGGAGATCACAGTAGATCTCCTGGGTCCCCAGCTTCAGCACAGAGCACAGTGCTTCTAGAGTCAGCCCTGGTCTCGCATGATGTCCTGTGTGGGGATGGGGTCCCTCCCATCCCTGTCCACAATATTAGGATGCCTGAACACTGTATGATGTTCACAATATTAGCATGCCTCATGGCACAACATTCTCACTGTCTGATCCTGGACGTAAGCCTCTACAGCTGTGAGCTCCACACACCTCCCCTCTGGGGTACTACATTATGGAACCAACATGCGGGAAAAAAAAAAAAACAGGTGCATAGCAACATACTAGCCACTCATCTGTTCCCACCTGAAACAGAGACTCTCCTTTGTCTCCAAATTTAGACAGAACCACTCCAAATTAGTCATTTCTACTTCAGCTGAGAGAAGTGCTTCAGTTTCTGTAAGAATCCTACATGAGAGAGCAATTGCATTTTTGCAGGAGACATTTTGTAAACACATGGGGTTGATGCAGTTATCCTGGTGAAGAGCAGAAAATTTGTTCATTCCTGATGATGATAAAGTTGAGAGTTGAAGGACAATTTTGCTTCCACAGAAGGAGGAGCATGGCTGAGAACAGGTGCGGGCAGTCCCTGGAGGAAGGAGTCGGGGGTCTCTGGACACACAGTCTCTGGGGCAGGCCCTTCATGCAGCAGGGATGCAGCTCCAGGGTTGGATCATTGGTGGGCTCACAGGGACACAGTCCAGAACCACCTGGGCTCTAGTGCAGACGTCACTGGGCTGTCCCACCTGCTGGTCTCCCTGAGATGGAGACAAGGCCAGCAGAGTGTGGGGAACAAGACCTCTCCACACCCAGTGTTTTCCATGAGTCTGACCCCTTGCACTACCAACGGCCACCTCTGCTTGCAAATGAGAGCAGGTCTGGGGAACCCAGGAGAGGTGAGTGAGGAAGAGCAAGCAGGATTTCTAGGAGCCACAGCCTGAGCCACCCCTGAGCTGCAGGTTAATCCGTGACCTGGGGATTGGACCACGTGGACCTCAACCTGTGAGTTCAGGGTGAGGAAGTGAAAGGGAGACGAGGGCACAGCTGTAGAGAATGGACACGGGAGCCCCAGGGACCAGGACCACGGGGTCAGCTCTGTCCCTCGGGGGCCCAGCTGTGCAGGAGGGGAGGGCATGGATGTGAAACACTGCAGCATCCATAGCCCCTGACTGGCTCTACACTGCCCCTGGGCTCTCAGCAGGGTCCCAGATGACGTCATCAGAGAATTCCACGGAGAGCTCTTCTTTGATTTGGACAGGAAAAGACTCCCCGGGTGCCCAGAGCTTAGTCAGGTCTCAGATGCTGGGGACCCCAAAAATGTCATTCATTCTTCCAGAAACGACTCCATTTTCTTCATGTGACATCTTCCCATGATACCAAAACTTCTGCTCAGTGATCGGTGTTAGGGACAGAATCATCCATCCAGATTGGAACGTAGGAAACAGTTACAGGACCACAAATCCCAATTTCCTCAGGAGGACCAAGGATTCACCTCCCACCACATCTGGGAATGGGTCTGAGTCTGCTCAGTGCGTCTTGTGCGCCCCCTGGTGGCGGTGCGCGCCCCTGCAGGGAGGTTTGTGTCTGGGCTCAGCCTGAGGGCCCTCACAGTGTCTCTGGCACAGAAATAGGTGGCCATGTCCGCAGTTGTTGGACTGTTCATTTGCAGATTCACCGAGTTCTGGGCGTGGTGAATTGGCCATTCACCCAGCTCGCGTAGTCTGTGCTACCACTACCAGCAGAAATGCATCCAATCCACTCCAGCCCCTTCCCTGGAGCCTGGCGGACCCAGCTTACTCCAAAGCTACTGAGGGAGAATCCAGAGGCTTTGCAGGAGAGTTTCAGGGATCCCCCAGGCTTGAACAGGCCTCCCCCGGATTCCTCCTGTTGCTCCTGACATTGGAAACCTGCAAACACAGATGTTCTGGTCAGGACACTGTCACTCACACTCTCTGTGTCTCTCACTCCCGTCCTCTCCCAGACTCAGTGCCCCGCGTTCTCCATCATTACCTTTGAGCACAGCGACCAGGAGAAGCCAGCGCAGCCCAGTCTCCATGGTGAGCGTCTGTGTTGAGTGCAATCACTGAGTGGAACCCTGAAGTCCTGGGGCTGGAGCTCCTGTGCCAAATCTGCAGGGTGAGGGCTGGGCTGGTTTTCATGGGCAGAGGGAGGCCCTATTTGCATGAGCTGCCCCTATATAGCCAGCCCTGGAGTAGACGTCTCAGACAGGACAGGGCCCAGGGCAGATGTACATGTCCTGTGGGTGTAGGCTATGATAGGATTTGGATCATATGAATTTTTTATGTTTTATTGTTTTTTTTTCATTTTAGTATGTGTGTACCCTTAGTATCCAGTGTTAGCAATATCATGTCCTTCATTTTTTAAATAACAATTGTTTCATATTATCTATTGACATCTATATCATCTATATGAAAGACATTGGAATAGTGATAGAGAGAAGGGGTGAGAGAAACACAAGTGTAGTGATGGACAGCAAAGATGAAAATGGGAGATTTTTGCCTTTGGATTGACAGCCCCAAACTCCCCCAATGCCTACAACATCTAGGAGTTAGCCTTTCTAAAACCTGGAGCCCAGAACTGCGTCTGTGTTTCCTTTGTCGGTTGTAGGGGCTCTATCGCTATAGCGTCATCTGTAGTTTACCACGATGTGTTATCAGGAAAAAGTGTAGGAAGCCGTGTGGCTGGGCTCAAGCAGCACTCTGATGGGAACACGGGTGTCCCTAGTGGGGACTTTGCCAATTTTGTCCTAATGCCTGCCGCCCATATTTACACAGATGAAAGACTGCAAGTGGATTCATTTAAGGATACTATGTCTTGTTTGCTTATTCATCCATTACGTTATTTTAAAACTGTTCATTAACACAGAACACTGTATGTGTTAGTGGTGTGTAATGTGCTATTGGAATCTGTGTGTTTTAGAAATGGGCACAGATCAACTCACGGTCATTCACATTTCTACCTCCGTTCCATCACTTTGTATTGGGAGACCGGGTGTCCTCAGTACTGCTTATTTGTGGAACATGTCGTGGGTTGTAGTGAACTGAGTCAGCCCACTGTGGTGGGGGCAGAATTATTCCTTCCTTTGAGTTGTGCTTTGTGCCCTGGTATCAGCCATCCCCTGTGTTCCCCTTCTCCCCTGTTCTGTAACCATGACTCTGAGTTCAGCTCAAGCACTGGATAGAAGTCACTGTGTCACAATTCACCCACAGTCCTGGGTTCAGGTAATGCAGCTGTGTTCACAATAGTTCAGTCTACAATAAAGCGAAATGTGCATAAAACGGTGAATGCAGTCTGTTACATTTGACATGGAATATTATTCAGTGTTAAGAAGGAGGTTGTTCTGTCATTAGGAAATCATGGGTCAGCCTTGAGCATAATATGCTAACAGAAATAATGCAGGTACATGTGGACACATAGTATGTGACATTAGTTATATATGCAGTCCACAAGCTTGAACTCACAGATGTAGGAAGTGCAATGGAGATCACTGTGTACCATGACAAAAGTGTTTGTCTCCTTCCAGTCCTGTGGGAAACTGCAGGAAGTTCCAGGCTCCTGACTTCATGCTTTTGCAGCCCCAACATTGTAACCATTCAGGAAGTGAAGCAACGGATTGAGATTCTCTATCTGTTGGTCTCTTCCTCTCTTGCTATAACACTGACTTTAAAATAAAATAAATAGATACTTAAAATAATTGAAGATTAATTATACATATGATTAGGAGCCTATTTGCTAATGTTGAATGATCTCAAGAAACTGAATCCCAAGGGAAGAAATCAATTGTTTAAATGCAGTGATGATAAGGTGGTGACAGGAGCAGTACTGGAGTGAGCCTGTGGGATTCCTGCCTCCCCTGTCAGGATGCTGAGTGATGTGTCCTAGTTTGGTTCCAGTTTCAGTTTCCTGCCTAAGCACACTCTGGGAGGCCATAGGTGAAGTTCCAAGGACTCCCACGTTGGACACCTGGACAGAATTCCAAGCACCTGGCTGTCACCTGACCCAGCTGAATCTTTTGTAGCAATCGGAGAAGTGACCAGGCATTGGAAGATCACTGTCAGTCTCAGTCTCTTTTTGGGCACATACATACATACAAATTTTAAAATAAGTGAAATAATATCTATAAACTTTTAAAGACGTTATATAAAGGGAAACATACAAAATGCTGTAAACCTGGGAACAGCATGCATATCCCTGTTAGAAGCACAATGAGACATCCCATCTCTCCGGATAGAATGAGAATTATCAGACAATCCAAGGCTGACAATTCTTGGGGAGGCAGAGTGAGACGACAACCCTGGGACAAGGCTGGGGTCAGGAAAATTAGTCAAAATGTTATGGAAAATCATCAAAAACTGACAAGTACAATTACCACAGGATCTACAAACACCATTTCTGGGTAGAAGGAATATGATATCCCTGGAGGTGTCCACTGGATCCACAGTCACTGTGGCAAAGACATCTGCAGTTCCATGTTCAATTAAAGCAGCGCCAATCTCAATAGTTCACACATATAATCCATGGAATTTTCATGGAAGAAAGAATCAACAATGGAACAAATGTACAAAGCTACATTTTACCAGGAGTTTATATGGCAGTAAAGTGGAAGAAATTCTGTATTTTGGACAACTTGGATGATCCTAGAGAATAATGTCCAAGGATAATGTGTCAGGATAAGTACACTCTGAAAACCATCAAGGCCAAGAAGACAAATAATATGAGATGCTGGTTACATGAGATAAAAAGGATGAACTCACAGAGGCAGGATACAATGGTGAGACCAAAGTCTGAGTGAGGGAGGAGCAGAGGAGACGCTGTTCAAGGTCAGAGTTTCAGCCCGACAGGGTCCACACATTCAGTGATCTATTGCACAGGATGGTGACAGCAGTGAAGGGAATATTGTGTCTGTGGAATTCCAAAACAGGAGACAAATGCCATTCTACCATGGAAACAGGGTTTTCTGATGAGCTTGTCAATAAATCTGTGCTCTGGGCATTGTTTCTGGAGAACATGAATCGGCCATTCACGGAGTTTACATAGTATGTGCTACCACCATTATAACTATTAGCTGCGATCCACTCCAGCCCCTTCCCTGGAGCCTGGCGGACCCAGTCCATTGCATGGTTAGAGTGTGAATCCAGAGGCTTTGCAGGAGACTACTAACAGAAACAAACTGCCAACTACAGGGCTCACAGCACGTGCAACAAATAATGGAGAAAAATATACTCCACTACTACATGCCATTTATGAAAAATCACTGGTGCATTTATACACTGAGAACAAATTTGCAGAAAATGGAGAAAACATCACAGTGGTTTAGCATGTGAATCTTCTGCCTGTGATGCCTACATCCCATACTGCTGCCTGTTCTTATTCCAGCTGCACTTCCAATCATCTCTTGTTGATGCACCTGAGAAAGCAGACAAGCATGGTCCAAGCGATTGGGCCTCTGCACCCATGTGGGGACTGTGAAGAAACTCCTGGCTCTAGGTGTCAATGTCATTTGGGGGAGTAAACCAGCAGATGGGAGAATTTGTCTCTGGGTCTTTCCCTCTCTCTGTGTAACACTGACTTTCAAGAAGTAAATAAATCTTTTCTAAAAGATTGCATATGTAGTATCAACAAACTTTTAAAGTCCTGGAGGAAATTTATCAACAGGCTGAATGATGTCCACATAACAATATTATTGTTTTTCAATTTTGAATTTATTTTGTATTTTTTAAAATTTATTTTTAAGGAATAAAAATGTCATAGTACAACTTTAGGAATATAGATATTCTTCCCAGCATTTCTGCCCTCCCACTTACATTCCCACCACCTTTCTCATCCCTCTCCACTTGTCAGTTCAGTTTTCCAATAAGACTCACTTTAAGTTGGTACACAGATTCAAGATCAAGATCCATCATCAAGATTCACTTGAGTTGCTACACAGAAAACCAGCTCTGTACTATGTAAAGATTTAAACACACACACACACACACACACACACACACACACATATCCAAGAACTGTTTGAGAACTGGTTTACAGTTAACTCTCATAATAGAACTCATTGAGGATGGAGGTCCTGCATGGGGAGTTAGTGCACAGTGAGACCAGTTGTTAATTTAACAATAAACACTCTTACGTATGATGTCAGTGACCACCTGAGACTCTTGACATGAGCTGCTTAGGCTATGGAGGCCTTTTGAGTCCACAAACTCTGATAGTATTTGGACAAGGCCATGAGCAAAGTGGAAGTTCTCTCCTCCCTTTAGAGAAAAGTACCTCCTTCTTTGAGGCCACTTCTACTGCCTGAGGTCTCAGTCACAGAGACCCTTTAGGCAGAACATTTTTGCCACAGTGTCTTGGATTTCATGCCTGAAATGTTCTCATGGGCTTTTCAGCCAGACCAGAAAGACTGAAGGGCTGATTATCAGGTCAGAGTGTTACTTAAAGCGATTATCATTCTATGAGTCTGCTGTGTAGACTTCTGCTCATGTTGGAACATGCTCTCCTTTTAAATTCTATCTCTTCTTATTACCAGGCACTTGATCCTATTTATATGATCACTTTAACACTTAATCTTACCTATGTGTTCACCTTACACTTAATGTGATCACTTTAATTAAGTTTCATGGGACTTGGAGTCCCACAACAAAATTTTAAATTGTGTGTTTAGAAGTAAGTCCATAGGAATGTATGCACTTTACAGTTAAAAAATTCTTCCTCCTGCTCTTACTCCCATTCCTATTTTTTACTGAGATCAATTTTCAATTGACTTTATGTGCATACGATGGACTGAATGTTATGTAAATTCTTCAACAAATAGGAAGAAAAATAAACAAACAAAAAACAAACAAAAAACTGTCCCTCGACAGTCAAGAGAAGGGCAGCTCAAGTCTTCCCTTCTCGAAGTGTCAATTTCACTTACCTAGGTTTCCTTTTGGGTGCTCTATTAGGTCTCACCTATCAGGAAGAACATGTGGTATTTGTCCCCGGGGTACTGGCCTTTTTCACAAAGTATGATCTTTTCCCGATTCATGCATTGTGTTGCGAATAACCGGATCTTATTGTTTTTACCACTGTGTAGTATTCCATAGTGTACACATCCCATAATTTCTTTATCCAGTTTTGGTTGATGAGCATTTAGGTTCAATCCATCTCTTAGCTATTGTGAATAGAGCTCCAATAAGCATGGAGGTACAGGTATCTCTTGTGTGTAGTGAATTCATTTCCCTTGGGTAAGTTCCCAGGAGGGGGATTCCTGGGTCATATAAGGTAGGACTATATTCAGATTTTTGAGATATCTCCATAGTGTCTTCCATAGTGGCTTTACCAGTTTGCATTCCCACCTACAGTGGATTCAGGCACCTTTCCCCACAACCTCGCCAGCATTTGATGTTTGTTGATTTCTGTATGAAGCCATTCTAGCTGGGGTGATGTGAAACCTCCTTGTGGTTTGATTTGCATTTCCCTGACAGCTAGTGATGCTGAACATTTTTTCATGTGTCTGTGTTGGCCATTTGGACTTCCTCTTTTGAAAAATGTGTAAGTCCTTGGCCCATCTCTTAACTGGGTTGTTTGTTTTGTTTTTGGAATTTCTTCATCTCTTTGTAAATTCTGGTTATTAATCCATATCCGTTGCATAGCTTGCAAATAATTTCGCACATGCTGTCAGATGCCTCTTCACTTGCCTGAGTGTTTCTTTTACCACACAGAGAATTCCCGATTTGATCTAATCCCATTTATTAATTTTGGCTTTGACTTCCTATGTCTCTGAGGTCTTTTCCAAGAACTCTTAACGTGTGCCAGTGTCTTGAGGGCTTCCCTAATGTTCTCTACTAATTGGATGGTGTGGGATCATAGGTGTTTATCTTTAATCCTTGTTGAGTGGATTTTTGTATAAGGTGTAAGATAGGGGTCTTAGCCGGCACCGTGGCTCACTAGGCCAATCCTCTGTCTTGCAGCGCCGACACACCGGGATCTATTCCCGGTCAGGGCGCCAGATTCTGTCCCGGTTGCCCCTCTTCCAGGCCAGCTTTCTGCTGTTTCCAGGGAGTACAGTGGAGGATGGCCCAAGTGCTTGGGCCCTGCACCCCATGGGAGACCAGGAGAAGCACCTGGCTCCTGCCATTGGATCAGCGCAGTGTGCTGGCCACAGCACGCCTGCCTAGGTGGCCATTGGAGGGTGAGCCAACGGCAAAGGAAGACCTTTCTCTCTGTCTCTCTCTCTCTCTCACTGTTCACTCTGCCTGTCAAAAAAATAAAAATAAAAATAAAAATAAATAAAAAGTGAAAAGGAATCTGAAGATTACCTATACATTTTAATGACATAGTTGTGGTATGAAAAAATGATCTTGCTAAAATAGCCAAGCTACCATGTGATTCACAGATTCAATGCATTTCCTGTCAAACACCCTGTATTCTTCACAGGAAGAGGAATAAAATTCTGGAATTCACAAGAAAATGTCAGGGTAATGATGACTGAACAGTCTTGAGAAAAATAGCAACGCAGGGGCTTCATCCTAGCTGAGCTGAAATCAGACCTGGTGCTGGGATAACATAGACACCCACAGCCGTGGAGCACAACAGAAACGTAGAAATAAAAAAACACATTCTCAGAAAACTGATTGCATGCATGGTGCCACACACAGAATGGGGGATGGGTATTCTGTCATACATGGGGTTGGGGAAACTTAAATGCACTTGAAAATAATTCAATTATGTGGTCATCTCACACCAGATACAGAAACAGAGTGAGCTTGAAAAATACCTAAAAAGCAAGACCTGAGACTGTAAAGTTCTAGAAGAAAACACTGGACAAAAGCAAGCTGACATTGGTTTGGGCAATGACATTTTGATAATCTCCAAAGTACAGGCAACCAAGCAAAAATAGGCAAAAGATAATGGATCCAACTATAGAGCTCCTGTGTAACAAAGAGAGTGATTGAAGAACCAGGAGTCGCCTGCAGTTGGGCAGAAAGTATTTTCCGATCACACCCATGGGGGCCAATGTTGTGGCCCTGCAGGTTAAGCTGCCATACCTACTATGCATGCATCACACAGGAGCATGGGTTCAGATTCTGCTTGCTCCACTTCAAATTCAGCTCCCTACTAATGGACCTGGGTCAAAGATGACCCAAGTGTTTGTCCCCTTCAAGCCATGTGGGAAACCTAGAGAATGTTCCTGGGTCCTGGCTTCAGCCTCAGCCATTTCCAGCCTTTGCAGCCATTCAGGAAGGAAACCAGTGGATGGAAGATTCTCTCTTCATCTCTTTGGGTGTTTCTCACTTGCTATAAACTGCCTTTGAAATAAAAGATATTTAAAGTAAATGACAGATACTTACACATATGCTTAGGAGCCTAGATCCAAATGTTGAATGACATCTTACAACTGAATCACAAGGGAAGAAATCAATTGTTTAAATGTAGTGACTGATTGGCCGGCGATGCAGCTCACTAGGCTACTCCTCCACCTGCTGTTCCGGCATTCCGGGTTCTAGTCCCGGTCGGAGTGTCAGATTCTGTCCCGGTTGCTCCTCTTCCAGTCCAGCTCTCTACTGTAGCCTGGGAAGACAGTGTAGGATGGCCCAAGAGCTTGGGCCCTGCACCCGCATGAGAGACTGGGAGGAGGCGCCTGGCTCCTGGCTTCAGATTGGCACAGCACGCTGGCTGTAGCGGCCATTTGTGGGGTGAACCAATGGAGAGAAGACCTTTCTCTCTGTCTCTCTCTCTCTCACTGTCTAACTCTGCCTGTCTAAAAAAATGTAGTTACTGATAAGGTGGGTGACAGGACTGGCCTTGAAGGTATCACGTGGGATTCCTGCCTCCCGTTTCAGGATGCTTAGGTTTATGTCCAAATTTTGGGTCTATTTCAGACTCTTGCCAATGTGCACTCTGGGAGCAGTACGAGAAGCCTGAGTTAATCCCATGTGTGAGACCTGCTCTGAAATCATGCACCTGGCTGTGATCTGACCGAATCCAGCTTTTATGGGCATCTGGGAAGTTACCCAGGATTCAGTAGATCACTGTCTGTCAGTCTCTGTTGCTTTGTCTTTTTGGACAAATAAACACATAAAACACATAAAAGAGGTAAAAGTATATCTGTAATTTTTTGAAGAAAATATACAAAGGCAAACATATAAAAATGCTTTAAATCTGAGATCATCATGCATGTCCATCTTAGAAGAACAATGAGACAGCCCACCCCTCCTGGTAGACTAAGTATCATCAGACATACCAGAGCTGACAAGTCTTGTGCAGGAAGAGAGAGAAGAAAACCCTGGTACAAGGCTGGAGTCAGGTAAGTTAGTAAAGCTTCCATGGAAAACATCAAAAGCTGAGAAATACAATTATCACAGGATCCTCAAACACTGTTTCCTGGTAGAAGAAACATGAAATCCCAGGGAGGTGCCCAGGGGATCCACAGCCACTGTGGCAAACACCTCTGCAGTTCCATGTACAACTAATGCAGCATAATTCACGAGAGCTCACACATATAATCCAGTGAAATTTCCACTGAAGATGGAATGGATAATGGGACAAGTGGAAAGGGTTATACTTTAACAGGAAGTTTATACTGCAGTAAAGAGTAAGAAGGACAGAGCTTCAGGCCGGCAGGATCCACACGTTGAGGGATCTGCTGTACAGCATGGTGACAGCAGTTAAGGGAATATTGTATCTACAGAATTCCAAAACAGGAGACAGATGCCATTCTACATGAGACATGTGCGTGTGGGGAGCAACCGAGACTAGACTAAATTACTGGAACTGCTAAGACTAATTCTATGCATCTGATCTCCCACCATATGGAGCTGAGAGAGAATAAACAACTACCACACAGCTGCCTCACCAATTTGACTAACAAGCTGCAGAAGCTGATCCCGCTCCTGATTGGAGGAGAGCATCGTGCTCAGCGCGTGGGGAGAGAATGCCAGCAGAGTTGGGATTGGTGGAAGAGGACTATAAAGGAGGAGATAGAGACAACATGCAGGAGGAACATCTGAGCAACCCCTGAGAGAGCCAGCCGGCAGTGTGCTGCTCCTTCCCGGAAGCAGGGGGGAGCGGCAGCAAACCCAGGAAGGGCCGGGCAAAGACAACAGCGCAGGGTCCGGTGTCATTCCTCCGCAAGTGGGGGAGCGACAGTGCATTTTGCGATGAGCATGTCAATAACTCTTACTTCATAATCCCACTCAATTTGATACATTCATTTTTCAACACATATCATTGTACCTCATATGTCTATATTCACTTATTATTTTCATCAAACAGTCATGACAGGAATGGGAAGAATGGCAAATAGTGAAAATTCTGTTCTCTAAAACTGAATCATCACCTACTGTCTTCCAGGGTGCATTGTCAGTACAAGTGTGGGAAATGTGTAAATGGGCTCTGTCCAGGACTCTGATATGCAGCCTGGGTGTCTCCCTCTCTAAAACTGATCTAAGACTGCAAATGGATTGATGACGCCAGTGAGCATAGACACGGAGTGAAGAGCAGGGACTCTGGACACATGGTCGCTGGGACTGGCTCTTCCTGCAGCTGTGATTCAGCCTCAGGACACTGGGCATCATGCTGGAGCCACAGACACAGCTCCCCGTGATGTGGACTCCAGCCCCAGAGTGCACAGCCACTGTGTGTCCCACTTTCTGCTCTGCTGAACCACAACAGGTGCAGGGGGTCCCACGACACTGGAGCAGAACCAGATCAGCTGGAAGTGCATACCCAATGCTTTCCATTCAGTTATGACCTTGACTGCTATTGTCCAGTGCATTTCCCTTCTGAGTTCAGGCAGGGAGCCCACAGGAGGGTCCCATGACCTAGAGGATGAGGAAGTCCCTGTAGGCTTCCCAGGTGCCTACAGAAGCTCAGTCTGAGACACAGCTGAGCTGCAAGTACATTCCTGAATGCTGTGATGTTCACACAGGGACCACAGACTGTTTCAGGATTAAAGGAAAAATGGAGATCGGGTATAAAGACTGTGGAACCTGTGGAACAGCCACCTTTTAAAATAAGATGGTTGGTTCATTTTAGCACACAGGCTACTCTGAGAGGAGCAGTTTGATGACATATATAATTGAGGTTAACAAATCAAGTCTCTGGCTCAGCTCTCTCTGAGTTTTAAGGGAAAACTAAAATTGTCCTAAAGTCGGCAGTGTTTGAGGGCACTGTCCTGAGTCAGACTTGAACACACTCACGAGGTCCTCAGAGAGTCCCACATCTCTGACCCTGGTCACCACTGTCATAGTTCACGAACCTGAATTTGTTCATATAGGAGTTCATCCTGTCACATCAAACTTCTCTATGTCAGTGAAGTCAGTGGCAGGGACAGAATCATAAAAGTAGCAGTCTTCCCTCATAAATGTAGGAGAGGAAACCACAATTCCCTGACAGGTAACCAGGGCTTAATTTCCCTCTGCACCTGTGCAGGACCATATTCTGAGCTTAATGCATCGTGTGCACTCCCTGGTGGAACCGTGCGTCCCTGCAGGGAAGTTTGTGTCCGGGCTCAGCCTGAGGGCCCCACACTGTGTCTCTGACACAGAAATACATGGCTGTGTCCTCGTCTGTCAGACTGTTCATTTGCAGAAACACCGTGTTCTGGGCGTTGTCGCTGGAGATGGTGAATCGGGTCTTCACGGAGTTCGCGTAGTTTGTGATACCAAACCAAGATAAATGTATGCGATCCACTCCAGCCCCTTCCCTGGAGCCTGGCGGACCCAGCTCATGCCATAGCTACTGAAGTAGATTCTAGAGGCTTTGCAGGAGAGTTTCAGGGATCCTCCAGCTGGACCAGATCCCCTCCGGACTCCTTCAGCTGCTCCTGACACTGGACACCTGCAAACACAGACGTCCTGGTCAGGAAGCTGTCACTCACACTCTCTGTGTCTCTCACTCACGTCCTCTCCCAGACTCAGTGCCCTGCGTTCCCCATCATTACCTTTGAGCACAGCGACCAGGAGAAGCCAGCGCAGCCCAGTCTCCATGGTGAGCGTCTGTGTTGAGTGCGATCACTGAGTGGACACCTGGGAGTCCTGGGGCTGGAGCTCCTGTGCCAGAGCTGCAGGGTGAGGGCTGGGCTGGTTTTCATGGGCAGAGGGAGGCCCTATTTGCATGTGCTGCCCCTGTATAGCAGGCATGGGGTTGTGCACTTCAGATAGGACAGGTTCCTGGCAGAGCACAGTGTCCTCTGGTGTTTGGTAGCACAGGTAACGACACAGAACATATGATTCTTCCCATGATTCTGTACAGTTATGATTTCAGGACATCTTTGTTTTGATACAGGTCATTGTGCCTAGTGACATCAGCCAGGGCATGAAGGATGGGTGCCTCTTGTGTTTCTCATGTGTGGAAGCTCACATGCAGGATAAGAAGTTGGTGTTGTATGTTCCTTGATGTAAGCACTGGGTCCTGGTGGCCATGATGGAATGTTGTGAAAGGGGGAAAGTTCTAGCAGTAACAAACTGCCAACTGCAGGGCTCACAGCACATGCAAGAAATGATGGATAATAATATACTCAACCACTAAGTGCCATTTATGAAACATCGGTGCTGCATTTGTACACTGAGAATGAATGCACAGAAATGGAGAAAGCATCACTGTGGTGCAGCAGGTGAATCCACTGCCTATGATGCCTGCATCCCATAGTGCTGTGTGTTCCTGTTCCAGCTGCGGCACTTCCAATCGTCTCTTGCTGATGCACCCGGGAGAGCAGAAAAGCATGGTCCTAGTATTTGGCCCCTGTACCCACGTGGGAGACCTCAAAGAAACTCCTGTCTCCTGGTGTCACTGTCATCTGGGGGATGAACCAGCAGATGGAAGAACTTGTCTCTGTGTCTTTCCCTCTCTCTGTGTAACACTGACTTTCAATAAATAATAAAACTTTTTCTTAAATATTCCATATGTAGTATCAACAAATCTTTTAAAATCTTGGAGAATATTTAGGAACATAACAATATTATTGTTTTTTAATTTATAATTTTTTAAAATTTATTTTTTAAGGAATACAAATTTCACACGTACAGCTTTAGGAATATAGTGATTCTTCCCAGCATTCCCACCCTCCCATCCACTCTTTCACCCCTCCTCCTCCTCCTCTCACCTTGCCATTCCCATTCTCCATTATGATTTATTTTCAATTAACTTTGTACACAGAAGACCAACTCTATACTATGTAAAGGTTTAAACACACACACACACACACACACACACACAAATACAAGAACTGTTTGAGAACTGGTTTTACAGTTAACTCTCATAATAGAACTCATTGAGGATGGAGGTCCTGCATGGGGAGTTAGTGCACAGTGAGACCTGTTGTTAATTTAACAATAAACACTCTTACATATGATGTCAGTGACCACCTGAGACTCTTGACATGAGCTGCTTAGGCTATGGAAGCCTTTTGAGTCCACAAACTGTCAGTATTTGGACAAGACCATAAGTAAAGTGGAAATTTTCTTTTCGCTTTAGAGAAAAGTACCTCCTTCTTTGAGGCCACTTCTTTCCCCTGGGTTCTCACAGAGATCCTTTAGGCAGAACATTTTTGCCACAGTGTCTTAGATTTCCATGCCTGAAATGCTATCACGGCTTTTCAGCCAGACTAGGTTGACTTAAGGGCTGATTCTGAGGTCAGAGTGTTACTTAAAGCGATTGTCATTCAATGAGTCTGCTGTGTGGACTTCTTCCCATGTTGGAACTTTCTCTCCTTTATAATTCTATTTATATTATTACCAGGCATTGATCCTATTTATATGATCACTTTCAATTTATCCTATCTAAATCTTCATGTTAACACTTAATATGATCACATTAACAATTATGATGACGTTTTTAGCACTAAGCTATTGGGACTTGGAGTCCCACTCTTGTTTTTAAACTGCACCCTCAGAAGTAAGTCTGTAGGAAAGTATGCAGAACTATACAGCTTTGCAATTACCAAATTCCTCCTCCCATGCTTATTTCCATCCTTATTTTTTACTGGGATCAATTTTCAATTGACTTTATGCACGTATGATTGACTCTATGTTAAGTAAAAGTTCAAAAAATAGTAGGAAGAAAAATAACCAAAAACAAAACCAAAAAAAAAAAAACCTGTTCCTCGACAGTTAAGACAAGGGCAGTTCTAGTTATCCATTCTTAAAGTATCTATTTCACTTCTCTAGATTTCCTTTTAGGTTCTCTGTTAGTTCTCACCTATCAGGAAGAACATGTGGTATTTGTCCCTTTGGGACTGGCTTATTTCACCAAGTATGAGCTTTTCTTGATTCATCCATTGTGTTGCAAATAACTGGATTTCATTGTTTTTACCACTGTGTATTATTCCAGGTATAAATATCCCATAATTTCTTTATCCAGTTTTTGGTTGATGGGCATTTAGGTTGATTCCATTTCTTAGTTATTTTGAATTGGTTGCAATAAACACGGAGGTACAGATAACTTACTTTGGGTAGTGAATTCATTTCCCCTGGGTAAATTCCCAGGAGTGGGGTTCATGGATCATATAGTAGGTCTATATTCAGAGTCTTGAGGTATCTCTATACTGTCTTCCATGGTGGCTTTACCAGTTTGCATTCCTACCAACAGTGGATTAGGGCACCTTTTTCCACACATCCTCATCAGCATTTGTTGCTTGTTGATTTCTGTATGAAGCTGTTCTGGCTGGGGTGAGGTGAAACCACATTGTAGTTTGGATTTGCATTTCCCTGACAGCTAGTTATCCTGAACATTTTTTCATGTGTCTGTTGGCCACTTGGACTTCCTCTTTTGAAAAATGTGTAAGTCCTTGGCCCATCTCTTAACTGGGTTATTTGTTATGTTGTTGTGGAGTTTCTTAATCACTTTGTAGATTCTGGTTATTAATCTATGTCAATTGCATAGCTTACAAATAATATCTCCCATTATGTAAGATGCCTCTTTACTTTCCTGAGGTTTTTTTTTTTTTTTTTTTTTTTTTTTTTTTTTTTTTTTTTTGCTGTACAGAGACTTCTCAATTGGATGTAATCCTATTTATTAGTTTTGGTTTTGACTGCCTATGCCCCTGAGTTCTTTTCCAAGAACTCTTTGCCTATTCCAATGTCTTGCAGCATTTCCCAAATGTTCTCTAATAATTGGATATTGTAGGGTCATAGATTTACACCTTTATTCTATGTTGAGTGGATTTTGTGTAAGGTGTAAGATAGGGGTCTGAAAATCTGATAAGAATAAAATTCAAAGTAAAATACTGTAGGTATATCATATTTGACACAACTGTGAGTATATCAGTCTTAACTGTGTTATCAAATTTCATGGAAATACAGGAAATAAAACATTAAAATTTGCACTGTTTAAGATGCGTTCATCCACCAAAGGAGAGCCTGTGTCTCATGTGTGTCACTGGCTCCCAATACCACTTTCCTGATCCTGAAGCCCCAGGAATCAGAAGTTTATGGGAGGACATTTGGGCCCTGTCACTCTCGTGGATGTGCCGGATTGTTGTCCGGAAACTGGGTGAGGCTGGGAAGCAGAGCTGGCCAGAGTGACACTGGGGAAAGTGCAGTGCATGGGAGTTCCTCTCTCTCTTTTTCTTTGCCTCATATGGGAATAACTGAAAGTTAAAACTTGAGTTACTGAAGGGTCTCTCTAGAGGTCGTATTCCCCACATGCCGGCAGCAACCCTCATGGCCTTGTCCCCTCCCTAGAGCCCCTCTCAGTGGGATCACTGGGTGGTGAGATCCCTACATGCATGATGGGAGGCTCCGTGCATCAAGTATGGAGGGTAAGTTCCACCTAACATGCAGCCTTCAGCTGCTCAGTTGGAGAGACCACACACACACACACACCAAGCAGTGCTGGCTCTGCTCACGGCTCTGCAGGAACAGCATCCTCAGCCTCAATACCCCAGAACCTGCTCCTCTGTGTCCACTGAGGAAGAAAGTGATTCACCTGCAGGAGGAAACCATCATGACCAATGTCCTGGTGAAATCCTGTAGAAAATGTTCGTGAGCAGCGTCCACCCCAGACACTGTGCCAGCACTGATCCCCCAAGACACAGAAGTCTGCATCTTCAGGGGATGGGTCCACCCCCAAAGCTGAGGACTGGGGAGAAGAAGCATGACACGTGGGGAAGTGACAGTCGGGGACAGGGTCCAGCAGCAGAGGGAGAGGACCTGGTGGAGGAGTGGGCTCTGCTGTGCAGGAGGGTAAGGACAGGTGGAAGGGCCACACTGCTGGGACCCCAGTGCCTGCAGGAGAACACTGAGTCAGGAGGTCTTATCAGGTGTCCTTGCCCCCGGCAACCCCCACACTGACCACCACTGAGTAAAACTAGCACAGGTGCCTGGGAGCTGTGGAATGGTGTCGCCTCTGGGGAGTGCATCCAGTGACGATTCCCACCATGAGTAGATTCAATGTCAGGGCCTCATGGAGGAAGCTGAGGTCCCCAGTGCCCCTAACAGAACCACATGGAATGCTGGGAGCAGCCAGCTGGGGGTGGATGTGGTTTGTCCTCACAGCTTCAGTGCTGAGCATGGCCCCAATGTAACAGCACTGACAGGGGGTGAATGGTCTTGATGTTTACATAAAAAGCATTGAACAACCAGGATCTGACATCAGATGCAAAGTCCATTGTACAGCTACTAGAAGGAAACATAGGGCAAAATCTCCCTGATAGTAGTCTGGCCTTGATTTTTCTTTTAGATCCCCAAAGTTCATGCAATGTAAGAAAACATTTTCAGATGATGCTGCATAGACTGCAGAGCTTCTGCACTGTAAGTGGACCGATGAGAAGTGAGCAGCCTACACACAAGGGAAGTAACTATTTACATACCATATGTATGATGAATAGCCTGTATCCCAAAGAAATAAAAAGGAAATCTCTGTAAGCGCTGGATAAATAAAATGAGCTGTAAAAATAAAATGAACAGTCTCTATCAGCTGTTATAAATATAAATAAAAAATTGTCTGTGTGTTTAGAACTGGTCCCAAGTCTTCTGCAGTCTCAAATAACTATGATAGACAATTAGCTTCTTCATCCTGAATGACAGGTTCTGTGCCATCAGGCCTACAATTGGTGTAGAAGAAAACCTCTCTGATCTGCTTGTGGCTGAGGTGTGTGTTTTAGGTGAGCTCCCAAGATGACCACAGGAGAAGTGGGGGGAGCTCTGCAAGTGAGGCCTAGTGGGATTTGTTCATTTCTGGGGAATCTTCTATGGAGG
This sequence comes from Oryctolagus cuniculus, assembly GCF_051225735.1. NCBI lineage: Eukaryota > Metazoa > Chordata > Mammalia > Lagomorpha > Leporidae > Oryctolagus > Oryctolagus cuniculus. The sequence goes on from NC_142886.1 coordinate 55,640,051, forward strand.
AGATCACAGTAGATCTGGGTCCCCAGCTTCAGCACAGAGCACAGTGCTGTTAGAGTCAGCCCTGGTCTCGTCTGACGTCCTGTGTGGGATGGGGTCCCTCCCATCCCTGTTCACAATATTAGGATGGCTGATGACTGCATGATGTTCACAATATTAGGAAGCCTGATGGCACAACATTCTCACTGTCTGATCCTGGACTTGCACCCTTATAGCTGTGAGCTCAATAAACCTTTTTGCTCCATACACCTCCTTTCCGGGGTACTCCATTATGGAATCAACAGGTGGAATAAAACAATCGAAGAGCCACACACTAGCCAATGCTCTGTTCCTACCTGAAAGAGAGACTCAGCTGTGTTTACAGAATTAGACAGAGCCACTCAGAAATCGTCATCTCTATATCAGCTGAGGGAATTGCTTAGGTTCTGTAAGAATCCTACATGAGAGAACAATTGCAATTTTGCAGGAAACATTTTGCAAACACATGGGGTTGATGCTGTTATTCTGGTGAATGACAGAAAATTTGTTTATTCCTGGTGATTATGAAGCTGAGAGAAAGCAAGGACTGATTTTTCTCTTTTGTATTCTTTTAAAGACTTGGTTATTTATTTGAAAGGCAGAAATACAGAGTGGCAGATGCAGAGAGAGAGAAAGTGGTCTTCCATCTGCTGCTTCTATACACAGCTGGGCACCAGGGCAGGGATGGGCCAATCGGAATCCCGGAGCCAGGAGGTTCTTCAGGTTCTCCCATGAGGGAGCAGGGGCACAGGAACTTGGGCCACCTTCTGCTGTTTCCAAGGCCAGAGCAAAGCCCAGGATTGGGTGTCATCCAGGATTTGAAACAGCACACATATTGGAAGATGGAAACGAGGACTATTTTGTGTTGGAGGAAGGAGTTGGAGTCTCTGGACAAACAGTCTCTGGGGCAGGCACCTCAGGCAGCAGGGATGCAGCTCCAGGGTTGGAATATCCTGCTGGACTCGCAAGGACACAGTCCAGAACCACCTGGACTCTAGTGCAGACTTCACTGGGCTGTCCCACCTGCTGATCTCCCTGAGATGGAGACAAGGCCAGCAGAGTGTGGGGAACAAGACCTCTCCACACCCAGTGTTTTCCATGAGTCTGACCCCTTGCACTACCAACGGCCACCTCTGCTTGCAAATGAGAGCAGGTCCGGGGATCCCAGGAGAGGTGAGTGAGGAAGAGCAAGCAGGATTTCTAGGAGCCACAGCCTGAGCCACCCCTGAGCTGCAGGTTAATCCCTGACCTGGGGTTTGGATCATGTGGACCTCAACCTGTGAGTTCAGGGTGAGGAAGTGAAAAGGAGACGAGGGCACAGCTGCAGAGAATGGACACGGGAGCCCCAGGGAACAGGACCACGGGGTCAGCTCTGCCTCTCAGGGGCCCAGCTGTGCAGGGGGGGAGGCCATGGATGTGAAACACTGCAGCATCCATAGCCCCTGACCAGCTCTACACTGCCCCTGGGCTCTCAGCAGGGTCCCAGATGACGTCATCAGAGAATGCCATGGGGCACACTCCAGAGACTCAGACCCACAAAAGCCTCCCCGTGTGCCCAGAGCTTACTCAGGTCTCAGATGCTGGGGACCCCAGAGATGTCAATCATTCCTTCAAAACGACTCCATTTTCTTCATGTGACGTCTTACCATGATACCAAAACTTCTACTCGGTGATCGGTGTTAGGGACAGAATCATCCATCAAGAATTGGAACGTAGGAAACGGTTACAGCAAACCCAAATTTCCTGAAGGAATCAGCGATTCACCTCCCACTGCATCTGGGCGCGGGTTGAATCTGCTCAGTGTGTGTTGTGCGCCCCCTGGTGGAGACACGCGCCCCTGCAGGGAGGTTTGTGTCTGGGCTCAGCCTGAGGGTCCCTCACTGTGTCTTTGGCACAGAAATAGGTGGCCGTGTCCGCGGCTGTCAGACTGTTCATTTTCAGATCCACCGTGTTCTGGGCGTTGTGGCTGGAGATGGTGAATCTGTCATTCACCGAGCTCACGTAGTCTGTGCTACCATAATCAGGATAAATGCATCCGATGCACTCCGGGCCCTTCCCTGAGCATGGTGGACCCAGCAAATCCAGTAGCTACTGAAGGTGAATCCAGAGGCTTTCCAGATGAGTTTCAGGGATTCCCGAGGCTGGACTAGGCCTCCCCCGGACTCCTCTAGCTGCTGACACTGGACACCTGCAAACACAGACGTCCTGGTCAGGAAGCTGTCACTCACACTCTCTGTGTCTCTCACTCACGTCCTCTCCCAGACTCAGTGCCCCGCATTCCCCATCATTACCTTTGAGCACAGCAACCAGGAGAAGCCAGCGCAGCCCAGTCTCCATGGTGAGCGTCTGTGTTGAGTGCGATCACTGAGTGGACACCTGGGAGTGCTGGGGCTGGAGCTCCAGTGCCAGAGATGCAGGGTGAGGCCTGTGCTGGTTTTCATGGGCAGAGGGAGGCCCTGTTTTCGTGTGCTGCCGCTAGATAGCAGGCATGGGGTCAGATGCCTCAGACAGGACAGTGCCCAGGGCAGATGTGGTGTTCTGTCGTGTAGGTTGATGGCTATGATAGGATTCAGATCATATAAATCTTTAGGTTATCATTGTTGTTTAAACAATTGAAGGCAATGACCTTGTTTCATTTTAATATGTGTGTATCCTTAATAATCCAGTGTTAGCATGTCCTTCATTTTTAAAATAACCATTGGTTCATTTTTAACTATTTGAATAACATTGGAATAGTGACAGTGAGAGAAGGGGTGAGGGAAAGAGAAATGTAGAGATGGACAGAAAAGGTGACAAAGGGAGATTTCCACCTTTGATTGACAGCCCCAAACATCCCAAGTGCCTACAACACCGAGCACTTAGCCTTTCTAAAACCTGGAGCCCAAAACTGCAACTTTGTTTCCCATGTCAGTGGTAGGGGCTCATTCTCTTGTAGTGTCATCTACAGTTTTCCAAAATGCATTATCAGAGAAAGTGTGGGAAGTCGTGTGGCTGAATGATTCATTCTGATGGGAACACGGGTGTCCCAAGTGGGGACTTTGCCAATTTTGTCCTAATGCCTGCCTCCCACTTTTAAACAGATAAAAGACTGCAAGTGGATTCTTTTTAGGTTAACTATGTTTTGTTTCCTTATTCATCCATTGACTTATTTAACACTCGTCATGAACACAGAACACTGTGCTTGCTAGTGGGGTTTGTGTGCTATTGGAATCTGTGTGTTGTAGAAATGGGCACAGATCAACTCATTGTCATTCACATTTCCACCTCCTTTCCTACACTCTGAGTTGGAGGGGCCTGGAGGCCTCAGTTCTCATTATTCATGGAATCTGTCGTGGGTTGTGGTGAACTGAGTCAGCCCACTGTGGTGTGGGCAGAATTATTCCTTCCTGTGATTGCTTTGTGCCCTGGTATCAGCTGCCCTGTGTTCCCCCTCTTCCCTGTGTCTAGTAACCATGACTCTGAGTTCAGCTCAAGCACTGGATAGAAGTCACTGTGTCACAATTCACCCGCAGTCCTGGGTTCAGGTAATGCAGCTTTGTTCAGAATAGTTCAGTCTACAATAAAGTGAAATGTGCCTAAAACAGTGAATGCAGTCTGTTACATTTGACATGGAATATTATTCAGTGTTAAGAAGGAGATTGTTCGGTCATTAGGAAATCATTGGTCAGTCTGGAACATTATATGCTAACAGAAATAATGCAGGTAGATGTGGACACATAGTATGTGACATTAGTTATACATGCAGTCCACAAGCGTGAACTCACAGAGGCAGGAAGTGCAATGGTGATCACTGTCTACCATGACCCAAGTGTTTGTCCCCTTCCAGCCCTGTGGGAAACTGGGGGAAGTTCCAGGCTCCTGGCTTCAGTCTCAGGCATCCCAGCCTTTGCAGCTATTCACGAAGTGAACCAGTGAATGGAAACTTCACTCTCCATCTGTTGATAGCTTTATCTCTTGCTATAACACTGCTTTCAAATAAAATAAATACTTAAAATAAATGAAAGATTAATTTTACATATGGTTAGGAGCCTATTTCCAAATGTTGAGTGAACTCAAGCCACTGATCCCAAGGGAAGCAATCAATTCCTTAAATGCAGTGATGATAAGGTGGTGACAGGAGCAGCACTGGAGTGAACCTGAGGGATTCCTGCCTCCCGTGTCAGGATGCTGAGTGCTGTGTCCTAGTTTGGTTCCAGTGTCAGATTCCTCCCTAAGCCCTTCTTGGAGGCAGTAGGTGAAGTTCCAAGAACTGCCGTGTGAACACCTGGACAGAATTCCAAGCACCTGCCTTTACCCAACCTAGCTGAAGCTTTTGTAGCCATATAGGAATTGACCAGGAATTAGAAGATCACTGTCAGTCTCAGTCTCTTTGCCTTTTTGAAAAAATATGTAAATACAAATATCAAAATAAGTGAAATAGTATCTTTAACTTTTTAAAAAAAGATATAAAGGCAACATATAAAATGATATATTGGGCCCATCATGCATGTCTGTAATAGATGCACAATGAGACATCCCATCCTTCCTGTTAGAATGAGTATTATCCTACAATCCAGAGCTGACAATCCATGTGGAGGAAGCTAGAGACGATAACTCTGGTACAAGATCGAAGTCAGGTAAACAAGTAAATCTATTATGGAAAATCATCAAAAACTAAGAAATAGAATTTTCACAAGATCTTCAAACACCATTTCTGGGTAGAAGGAATATGAAATCCCAGGGAGGTGTCCGGGGAACCGCAATCAATGTGGCAAACACCTCTGCTCTTCCATGTTCAACTAATGCAGCAGCATTCACAAGAGTTCACACATACAATCCAGTGAAATATTCATGAAGAAAGAATCAACAATGGAACAAATGGACAAAATTATATTTAACAGGAAGTTTATATGGCAGTAAAGATGAGGAAATTCTGTATTTTGGACAACTCGGATGATCCTGGAGAATAATGTCCAAGGATAATGTGTCAGGGTAAGTACACTCTGTAACCATGCAGAACAAGAAGACAAATACGTGATGCTGGATACCTGGGATAAAAGGATGAAGTCACAGAGGCAGGAAGTATGATGGTGAAGACCAACGTCTGAGCAAGGGAGGAGCAGAGGAGATGCTGGAGCAAGGTCAGAGTTCCAGTCCAACAGGATCCACACACTGAGGATCTACTGTACAGCATGGTCACAGCAGTGAAGGGAATATTGTGTCTACAGAATTCCAAAACAGGAGACAACTGACATTCTACCATGGAAACATGGTTTTCTGATGAGCATGTCAATAAGTCTGACTTCATAACTCCACTCAATTTGATACATTTATTTATCAACACATATCATTGTACCTCATATGTCTATGTTTTGGTATTATATATCAAACACTTATGTAAAGGAAATGATTAAATGATCAAAAATGGAGATTCAACACTCTGAATACTGGTGTAGTGCTTTCCAGTATTTTCCAATATTTTATGGAGATGATAAATAAATTCCAGTGGACTGAAGCTTGGCAGCTGGAACCCAGGAGCATGGAACTGCATCAGTGTTCCCACCTTGGTGATGGGGCCTCATAACACATCCATCATCTACTGACTTCCAGGGTGCACTGTCAGTTACTAGTCTGGGAAAGTGTGCAAATGGGCTGTGTCCATCACTCTGATATGCAGCCTGGGTGTCTCCCTCTCTAATACTGATGGAAGTCTCCAAATGCATTGATGAGCCCAGTCAGCATAGACATGGAGTGAAGAGCAGGGACTCTGGACACATGGTCTCCGAGACTTGCTCTTCCTGAAGCTGTGATTCAGCCTCAGGACACTGGTCATCATGCTGGAGCCACAGACACAGCTCCCCGTGATGTGGACTCCAGCCCCAGAGTGCACAGCCACTGTGTGTCCCACTTTTTGCTCTCCCTCAACCACAGCAGGTGCAGGGAGTCCCACAACACTTGACAGAATCAGATCAACTAGAAGTGCACACCCAACACTTTCCATTCAGTTATGACCTTGACTGCTGATGTCCAGTGCATTTCCCCTCTGAGTTCATGCAGGGAGCACCCCAGGCGTGTCCCAGGACCTAGAGGATGAGGAAGTCCCTGTAGGCTTCCCAGGTGCCTGCAGAAGCTCAGCCTGAGACACAGCTGAGCTGCAAGTACATTCCTGAGTTCTGTGACGTTCACACAAGGACCACAGACTCACAGACTGTTCCAGGATTAAAGGTGCCCACATTCTGTGGAAAGTGAGTGTGGATCACCCACAGTTTAAAATAAAATGTCAGTTCAGTTCTGCACACAGGCTACTTTGACAGGAAGAGAGGGAAATAGTTGAGGTTTAACAGACCAGAGACCCTGGCTCAGCTGTCTCCAGGATATAAAGGGAAAAGTAAAATTGTCCTAGAGTCAGCAGTGCCCTGAGGACACCAGCACGAGTTAGACTGGAAAAGACTCACGAGGTCCTCACAGATCCCCATGATATCTGATCGCAGTGAGGACAGTTGTCAGTCATGAACCCGAAATTGTCACGTAGGACTTCTTCCTTCTATTCAAAGTTTCTATCCGTCAGTGAAGTCAGTGGCGGGGACAGAATCGTAAGAGTAGAACCATTTCTTCAAATGCGTTAGAGGAGAGGAAACCCCAATTGCCTAACAGGAAACCAGGGCTTATTGTCCCTCTGCACCTACACATGACCAGAATATATATTCAGTGCATCTTGTGTGCCTCCTGGTGGAGCCGTGCGGCCCTGCAGGGAGATTTGTTTCTGGACTCAGCCTGAGGGCCCCTCACTGTGTCTCTGGCACAGAAATAGGTGGCCATGTCCACGGCTTTCAGACTGTTCATTTCAAGATCCACCATGTTCTGGGCGTTGTGGCTGGAGATGGTGAATCGGCCATTCACCCAGCTCGCGTAGTCTGTGCTACCTTTACCAGCATAAATGATTCCGATCCACTCCAGCCCCTTCCCTGGAGCCTGGTGGACCCAGCTCATGTAGTAGGTACTGAAGTCGAATCCAGAGGCTTTGCAGGAGAGTTTCAGGGATTCCCCCAGGCTGGACCAGGCCTCCCCCGGACTCCTCCAGCTGCTTCTGGCACTGGACACCTGCAAACACAGACGTCCTGGTCAGGAAGCTGTCACTCACACTCTCTGTGTCTCTCACTCACATCCTCTCCCAGACTCAGTGCCATGCGTTCCCCATCATTACCTTTGAGCACAGCGACCAGGGGAACCCAGTGCAGCCCAGTCTCCATGGTGAGCGTCTGTGTTGAGTGTGATCACTGAGTGGACACCTGGGAGTCCTGGGGCTGGAGCTCCTGTGCCAGATCTGCAGGGTGAGGGCTGGGCTGGTTTTCATGGGCAGAGGGAGGCCCTATTTGCATGTGCTGCCCCTGTATAGCAGGCATGGGGTTGTGCACTTCAGATAGGACAGGTTCCTGGCAGAGCACAGTGTCCTCTGGTGTTTAGTAGCACAGGTAACGACACAGAACATATGATTCTTTCCATGATTCTGTACAGTTATGTTTTCAGGACATCTTTGATTTGATACAGGTCTTTGTGCCTAGTGACATCAGCCAGGGCATGAAGGATGGGTGCCTCTTGTGTTTCTCATGTGTGGAAGCTCACACGCAGGATAAGTAGTTGAGGTTGTGTGTTCCCTGATGTGGGCACTAGGTCTGGGTGGCAGTGAGTGAATATCATGAAGAGGGAAGTTCTAACAAAAACAAGCTCAGGGCTGAGAGCCCATGCACAAAATGATGGAGAATAATATACTCCACCACTAGGTGCCATTTAGGAAACATCAGTGCTGCATTTGTACACTGAGAACAAATGCGCAGAAATGGAGAAAGCATCACTGTGGTGCAGCAGGTGAATCCACTGCCTGTGATGCCTGCATCCCATAGTGCTGTGTGTTCCTGTTCCAGCTGCGGCACTTCCAATCGTCTCTTGCTGATGCACCCGGGAGAGCAGAAAAGCATGGTCCTAGTATTTGGCCCCTGCATCCACATGGGAGACCCCGAAGAAACTCCTGTCTCCTGGTGTCACTGTCATCTGGGGGATGAACCAGCAGATGGAAGAACTTGTCTCTGTGTCTTTCCCTCTCTCTGTGTAACACTGACTTTCAGTAAATAAATAAACCTTTTCTAAAAAATTGCACATGCAGTTTCAACATCTTTTAAAACCTTGGAGGAAATATAGGAACAGCATGCATGATGTCCATGTAACAATATTATTTAAAATATTTAAATCTTTTTTATTTTTTAAATTTATTTTTTTTAACTTTTATTTATTAAATATAAATTTCCAAAGTACTGCTTTTGGATCACAGTGGCTTTTCCCCCTCATAACTTCCCTCCCTCCCACAACCCTCCCATCTCCTGCTCCCTCTCCCATCCCTTAAGGGCTGATTCTGAGGCCAGAGTGCTGTTCAGGACATCTGACATTCTATGAGTCTGCTGTGTATCCCACTTCCCATGTTGGATAATTCTCTCCTTTATAATTCTATCAGTTAATAGTAGCAGTTAATAGTAGACACTAGTCTTGTATATGTGATCCCTTTAAATCCCAATCCTATCATTATGATAAATTATGAACTAAAACTGATCACTTTGACTAGTGAGATGGCATTGGTACATGCCACCTTGATCGGATTGAATTGGAATCCCCTGGCACATTTCTAAATCTACCGTTTGATGCAAGTCTGATTGAGCATGTGCCAAACTGTACATCTCCTCCCTCTCTTATTCCCACTCTCATATTTAACAGGGATCACTTTTCAATCAAATTTAAACACCTAAGAATAATTGTGTGTTAATTAAAGACGTCAACCAATAGTATTAGTAGAACAAAAAAATACTAAAAGGGATAAAATATTAAGTTGTTCCTCGACAGTCAGGACAAGGGCTGATCAAGTCGCTGCTTCTCATAGTGTCCATTTCACAACAGGTTCCCTTTTTGGTGCTTGGTTAGTCATCACCGATCAGGGAGAACATATGATATTTGTCCTTTTGGAACTGGCTTATTTCATTCAGCACGATCTTTTCCAGATCCCTCCATTTTGTTGCAAATGACCGGATTTCATTGTTTTTTTTTACTGCTGTATAGTATTCTAAAGAGTACATGTCCCATAATTTCTTTATCCAGTCTACTGTTGATGGGCATTTAGGTTGGTTCCAGGTCTTAGCTATTGTGAATTGAGCTGCAATAAACATTGAGGTGCAGACAGCTCTTTTATTTGCCAATTTAATCTCCTCTGGGTGAATTCCAAGGAGTGGGATGGCTGGGTTGTATGGTAGGGTTATATTCAGGTTTCTGAGGAATCTCCAAACTGACTTCCATAGTGGCTTTACTAGTTTGCATTCCCACCAACAGCGGGTTAGTGTCCATTTTTCCCCACAACCTCGCCAGCATCTGTTGTTGGTAGATTTCTGTATGTGAGGATTCTATCCGGAGTGAGTTGAAACCTCACTGTGGTTTTGATTTGCATTTCCCTGATGGCTAGTGATCCTGAACATTTTTTCATGTGTCTGTTGGCCATTTGGATTTCCTCTTTTGAAAAATGTCTGTTGAGGTCCTTGGCCCATCTCTTAAGTGGGTTGTTTGTTTTGTTGTTGTGGAGTTTCTTGATCTCTTTTTAGATTCTGGTTATTAATCCTTTATCTGTTGCATGGTTTGCAAATATTTTTTCCCATTCTGTTGGTTGCCTCTTCACTTTCCTGTTTTTTTTGTTTTTGTTTTTTGCAGTACAGAAACTTCTCAACTTGATGTAATCCCAGTTGTTAATTTTGGCTCTGACAGCCTGTGCCTCTCAGGTCTTTTCCAAGAAGACTGTGCCCGTGCGTATATCTTGCAGGGTTTCTCCAATGTTCTCTAATAATTTGATGGTGTCGGGTCGTAGATTTAGATATTGAATCCAGTTTGAGTGGATTTTTTGTAAGGTGTAAGGTAGGGGTCCTGCTTCATACTTCTGCACATGGAAATCCAGTTTTCATAGCACCATTTATTGAATAGATGGCCTTGCTCTGGGAATTGGTTTTAGATCCTTGGTCAAATATAAGTTGGCTGTAGATGTTTGGGTTGATTTCTGGTGTTTCTATTTTGTTCCATTGGTCTATCCATCTGTTTCTGTACCAGTGCCATGCTGTTTTGATTACAACTGCCCTGTAGTATGTCTTGAAATCTGGTATTGTGATGCCTCCAGCTTTGTTTTTGTTGTACAGTATTACTTTAGCTATTCGAGGTCTCCTGTGCCTCCATATGAATGTCTGCATCATTTTTTACAGATTTGCGAAGAATGTCTTGGTATTTTGATTGTTATTGCATTGAATCTATAAATTGCTTTTGGGAGAATGGACATTTTGATGATATTGATTCTTCCAATCCATGAGCATGGAAGATTTTTCCATTTTTTGGTATCCTCTTCTATTTCTTTGTTTAAGATTTTGTAATTCTCATTGTAGAGGTCTTTAACATCGTTGGTTAAGTTTATTCCAAGGTGTTTGATTGGTTTGTAGCTATTGTGAATGGGATTGATCTTAGAAGTTCTTTCTCAGCCGTGGCATTGCCTGTGTATACAAAGGCTTTTTTTTGATAGGCAGAGTCGACCGTGAGAGAGAGAGACAGAGAGAAAGGTCTTCCTTTTTCCATTGGTTCACCGTCCAATGGCTGCTGCGGACAGCGCGCTGCAGCCAGTGCACCGCGCTAATCCGATGGCAGGAGCCAGGTGCTTATCCTGGTCTTCCATGGGGTGCAGGGCACAAGCACTTGGGCCATCCTCCACTGCACTCCCTGGCCACAGCAGAGAGCTGACCTGGAAGAGGAGCAACCGGGACAGAATCTGGCGCCCCGACTGGGACTAGAACCCGGTGTGCCAGTGTCGCAAGGTGGAGGATTAGCCTAATTAGCCGCAGTGCCGGCCAAGTCTGTTGGTTTTTGTGCATTGATTTTATAACCTACTACTTTGCCAAACTCTTCTATGAGTTCCAGTAGTCTCTTAGTAGAGTTCTTTGGATCCCCTAAATAAAGAATCATACCATCTGCAAAGACGGATAGTTTGAGTTCTTCCTTCCCCATTTGTATCATTTTAATTTCTTTTTCTTGCCCAGTGGCTCTGGCTAAAACTTCCAGAACTATATTGAATAGCAGTAGTGAGAGTGGGCATCCGTGTCTGGTACCGGATCTCAATGGAACTGCTTCCAACTTTCCTCCATTCAATAGGATACTGGCTGTGGGTTTTTTATAAGTTGTTTTGATTGTATTGAGGAATGTTCCTTCTATACCCAATTTGCTTAGAGTTTTCATCATGAAAGGGTGTTGTATTTTATTGAATGCTTTCTCTGCATCTATTGAGATAATCATATGATTTTTCTTCTGTAGTTTGTTAATGTGGTGTATCACATTGATTGATTTGCAAACATTGAATCATCCCTGCATACCAGGGATAAATCCCACATGGTCTGTGTGGATGATCTTTCTGATGTGTTGTTGCATTCTATTGGCCAGAATTTTATTGAGGATTTTTGCGTCTATGTTCATCAGGTATATTGGTCTTTAATTTTCTTTCAATGCTGCATCATTTTCAGGCTTAGGGATTAAGGTGATGCTGGCTTCATAGAAAGAATTTGGGAGGATTCCCTCTTTTTTGATTGTTCTGAATAATTTAAGAAGAATTGGAGTTAGTTCTTCTTTAAATGTGTGGTAGAATTCAGCAGTGAATCCATCCGGTCCTGGGCTTTTCTTTGTTGGGAGGGACTTTATTACTGATTCAATTTCTGTCTCAGTTATGGGTCTGTTTGGGTTTTCTATGTCTTCATGGTTCAATTTAGGTAGGTGGCATGTGTCCAGGAATCTATCCATTTCTGATAGATTTCCCTGTTTGCTGGCACACAGCTCCTTGTAGTAATTTCTGATGACTATTTTTATTTCTGTGGTGTGTGTTGTTACATTCCCTTTTTCATCTCTGATTTTGTTGATTTGGGTCTTTTCTTTTTTTGGTTAGATGGGCCAATGGTCTGTCAATTGTGTTAATTTTTCAAAAAATCAGCTCTTTGGCTGATCTTTTGTAATTATTTGAATTCAATCCTGTTGACTTTTTCTCTGATTTTAATTATTTCTCTTCTTCTACCTGTTTTGGGTCTGGTTTGCTGCAGTTTTTCTAGATCCTTCAGATGCATTGAAAGCTCATTTATTTGGTGCCTTTCCAATTTCTTGATGTAGGCACCTATTGCTGTAAACTTTCCACTTAACATTGCTTTTGCTGTATCCCATGAGTTTTGATATGTTGTGTTGTTATCCTCATTTACTTTCAGAAAGTTTTTGATTTCTCTTTTGATTTCTTCTATGACCTAGTGTTCATTCAGGAGCATGTTGTTCAGTCTCCATGTGTTTGCATATGTTCTAGGAATTCCTGAGTTGCTAATTTCCAGCTTTATTCCAATTCTTTTGAATTTGCTGAGACTTGCTTTATGGTCTAGTGTGTGGTCAATCCTAGAATAGGTTCCATGTACTGCTGAGAAGAATGTATATTCTTTAAGTGTAGGATGAAAAGTTCCATAGATATCTGTTAGATCCATTTGGGCTATAGTGTCGATTAAATCTGCTGTTTCCTTGTTGATCTTCTGTCTGGTTGATATATTTCTGAAAGTGGAGTTTGAAGTCCCCCAGTACTATTGTATTGGAGTCTAAGTCTCCCTTTAAGTCCCTTAACAAATCTTTTAAATAAACTAGTGTCCTGTAATTAGGTGCATATACATTTATAATAGTTACATCTTCCTGTTGAATTGATCCCTTAATCATTATGTAGTGCCCTTCTTTGTCTCTCTTAATAGTTTTTGTGTTAAGGTTTATTTTGTCTGATATTAATATGGCTATGCCAGCTCTTTTTTGGTTTCTGTTGGCATGGAATATCTTTTCCAACCTTCCACGTTCAGTCTGCATGCACCTTTGTTGGAAAGATGTGTTTCTTGTAAGCAGCAAATAAGTGGGTTTTGTTCCTTAATCCATTCAGCCAGTCTGTCTTTTTTTTATCTTTTATTTAATGAATATAAATTTCCAAAGTACGACTCATGTGTTACAATGGCTTCCCCCCCATACCGTCCCTCCCACCCACAACCCTCCCCCTTCCCACTCCCTCTCCCCTTCCATTCACATCAAGATTCATTTTCGATTATCTTAATATACAGAAGATCAGCTTAGTATACCTTAAGTAAGGATTTCAACAGTTTGCTCCCACACAGGAACATAAAGTGAAAAATAATAGATGATTTTTTTAAATGATAATGAAATCAGAGCAGACCTATTGTCATGTTTAATCCCAGTGAGAGTCAAGTTGGGAATTGATAATTTCTTTCTTTCTTTTTTTTTTTTTAACAGAAGATCAGTTTAGTGTACATTAAGTAAAGATTTCAGTCATTTGCACCCCCATAGAAACACAAAGTGAAATATACTGTTTGAGTACTCGTTATAGCATTAAGCCTCAGTGTACAGCACGTTAAGGACAGAGATCCTACATGAGGAGTAAGTGCACAGTGACTCCTGTTGTTGACTTTACCAATTGACACTCCTGTTTATGGCATCAGTAATCTCCCCATGCACCAGTTATGAGTTTCCAAGGCTATGGAAGCCCCTTGAGTTCTCCGACTCTTATCTTGTTTAGACACGGTCATAGTCAAAGTGGAGGTTCTCTCCTCCCTTCAGAGAAAGGCACCTCCCTCTTTGAAGACCTGTTCTTTCCACTGGGATCTCACTCACAGAGATCTTTTTGCCAGAGTGTCTTGGCTTTCCATGCCTGAAATACTCTCATGGGCTTTTCAGCCAGATCCGAGTGCCTTTAGGGCTGATTCTGAGGCCAGAGTGCTATTTAGGACATCCGCCATTCTATGAGTCTGCTGAGTATCTCACTTCCCATGTTGGATCACTCTCCCCTTTATTTATTCTATCGGTTGGTGTTAGCAGATACTAGACTTGTTTATGTGCTCCCTTTGACTCTTAGTCCTTTCATTATGATCAATTGTGAACTGAAATTGATCACTTGGACTAGTGACATGGCATTGGCACATGCCACCTTGATGGGATTGAATTGGAATCCCCTGGTATGTTTCCAACTCTACCAATTGGGGCAAGTCAGCCCGAGCATGCCCCAAATTATACATCTCTTCCCTCTCTTATTCCCACTCTTATGTTTAACAGGGATCACATTTCAGTTAATTTTCAACACTTAAGAATAACTGTGTGATAATTACAGAATTAAACCAGTCATATTAAGTAGAGCAGACAAAAAAAATACTATGAGGGATAATGTATTAAGTTGTCCATTAGCAGTCAGGGCTATGCTTATCAAGTCACCATTTCTCATAGTGTCCATTTCACTTCAGGAGGTTTCCTTTTTGGTGTTCAGTCAGTTGTCACCGATCAGGGAGAACATATGGTATTTGTCTCTTTGGGAATGGCTTACTTCACTCACATGGAATATCTTTTCCAACCTTCCACGTTCAGTCTGCATGCACCTTTGTTGGAAAGATGTGTTTCTTGTAAGCAGCAAATAGGTGGGTTTTGTTCCTTAATCCATTCAGCCAGTCTGTCTTTTAACTGGAGATCTGGGGCCATTAACATTCAATGTGATTATTGATAAATAGTAACTTTGCCCTGCCATTTTCCCAAAGATATTTCTAATATAGGCTTTGAACTTCCTGTGATCTTTTACTGGGAGTTTTTCTTTCTTTACCTTCTTTCGTATTGATGGTTGTGTTTCTGTGTTTCTGTGTGTAACACATCTTCAAGGGTCTTTTGCAGGGCTGGACTAGTGGTGAGAAATTATTTCAATTCTGTTTGCTATGAAAAGTCTTTATTTCATCTTCATTCACAAATGAGAGCTTAGCAGGATATAATATTCTGGGCTGGCAATTTTTTTCTCTTAGTACCTGGGCTATGTCTTGCCATTCCCTCCTAGCCTGTAGGGTTTCTGATGAGAAGTCTGCTGTGAGTCTAACTGGAGATCCTCTGAGAGTAATCTGACGTTTCTCTCTTCCACATGTTAGAACCTCTTCTCCATAATTCACTGTGGTGAGTTTAATTACAACGCGTTGTGGTGAGGATCTCTTTTGGTCACGTTTATTGGGGGTTCTATGTGCTTGGATGTCTCTGTCCTTCTCCAAACCTGGGAAGGTTGCTCCTAGTATCTCACTAAAAAGGCCTTCCAATCCTTTCTTTCTCTCTCCATGCCTTCAGGAACTCCTAGAACCCGAATGTTGGGTTTTAAATAGTATCCTGTAGATTCCCAACAATATTTTTTTAATTTCTAATTTCTCCTTCTTGCCTTTGGTTTGACTGTATACTTTCCTGTGCTCTGTCTTCTAAGTCTGATATTGTCTCTTCTATATCACTGATTCAGTCTTTAAGGCTCTCAAGTGCGTTTGTCATTAGTTCCATTGAATTCTTCATTTCATTTTCATTTCTCTTCAGTATCATAATTTCAGGTTCTACTAGATTCCTCATTTCATTATGATTCCTCCTTAAGATTTCATTTTCATGAGAGAGATTTTCTATCCAGTAAGGATTTCTGTAGTTCATGAATTTGTTTTTGATAACTTCTAAATATTCTTATCATGAATTTTTGAAATCTGTATCTTGCATTTCTGCTATCTCATCATCTTCATAATCTTGAATTGGAGTGTCATGTTCATTTGGGGGCATCATAATGTCTTCCTTGTTCTTGTTTCCTTGGTTTCTGCATTTGTTGTTTGGTATTGGGAAATATTCTTTGGTTTCTTCTTCTTTTTTTTTCCTTGCTGTGTTGGCTTTTCTCATTATACTATGACCCTAGATTAAGTGGACTGTCTGCTTTTGGTAAATCTCTAGAGGCTTGTGGTGGGTGTGTCCAGAGGGCTCTGTGCAGTTCTTCAGGGTTAAGGGTGTGCCAAAGGTGGCACACCCAGGTTTGGCATGGTAAAGTTTCTCTCACTTTTATTCAGAAGGGAAGTAATTCTGCACAGATGAGCTATTCTCCTTGAAGGCAACCAGTGCCTGAGCACTAGCCCCAGTGGGTATAATATTTGTCCACTCTGTCCCAAGGACCACACAAAGGATCTGTGCAGCCCTCTGTGTAAGCTCAGATTCCCCTGCAATGTCTCCCACTGTTTGGCCAAGGTTACTGAGTTTGTGGTGTCTCCCGAGAGTACTCATGTCTCAGGTACTCTGTGAGTTCCCTCACACACCCTCAGTTTTTTCTTTTTTCACAGTCCCAGTTCATAAGCTGCACATATTCACTAGGTCTTAACCTCCTGGTATTTCTCCCCACCAGAGTCATGTTTTTCTGCTTGGCTGAGGGTGGGCACAGCCCTGAGCTGGTGCAGCTGTTATGTATGTCCAAATGGCACCTGCTCTTTGTCTTGCTTGCCTTTGTAAGGTGAGTGGAGAGAGGGAATCGTGTCCATACTGGTCCATTTTATTTTTTCTCTCTCCTCTAGTTAGCATGGTGAATTTTCCCCCATGGGGCTTCAAGCCTCATTCCCTCTAGGCTCTTCCTGCTGCTTTCCCGCCAGTGTCTTGGGCTACTGCAGTTTCACCTCACCTCCCTTTCCAGCGCTGGTGCGTAGACTCAGCACTGGGGTCCTGAGCCATGGGCACTCGTGCCCTCCATGTAGTTCCATTGTGTCCCACTAGTTCCAGAACAGTTTCCTTTGTAGGTTTTTCCCTAACTCTTCCCTGAGACTACAGTATCTCCACTTTTATTAAACTATCTTTCCCTGGGCTATCAGTGTGCTCCCTCCCTATTCCACCAACTTGGAGCAGTCTAAATTTATTTTTTAAGGAATACAAATTCAATGAGTACAGGTATTATTCAAAAAACACATATGTAAAGATTAACAAAAATGCCCAACTGCAGATCAGTTCTCTGAATACTGGCATTGTGTTTGCCAATGTTTTATTGAGATGATAAATTAGGCCATTGTACTCAAAATATGGCAGCTGGAAACGTATGAAGGAGTATGAAGCTGTATCAACGTTCCCACCTTGGTGACGGGACCTCATAATGGATCCATCATCTACTGTCCTCCAGGGTGTACTATCAGTTACAAGTATGGGGAGGAGTGTAATGGGCTCTGTCCAGGACTCTGATATGCAGCCTGGTTGTCTCCCTCTCTAAAACTGATGAAAGTCTACAAATGGATTGATAACGCCAGTCAGCATAGACGTGGAGTGAAGAACAGGGACACTGGACACATGGTCTTTGGGACTGGCTCTTCCTGCAGCTGTGATCCAGCCTCAGGACACTGGTCATCATGCTGGACCCACAGACACAGCTCCCCATGATGTGGACTCCAGCCCCAGAGTGCACAGCCACTGTGTGTCCCACTTTCTGCTTTGCTGATCCACAGCAGGTGTAGGGCCCCACAACACTGGAGCAAAACCAGATCAGCTGGAAGTGCACACCCAAAACTTTCCATTCAGTTATGACCTTGACTGCTGATGTCCAGTGCATTTCCCACCTGAGTTCATGCAGGGAGCCCCACAGGAGGGTCCCAGGACCTAAAGAAGGAGGAAGTCCCTGTAGGTTTCCCAGGTGCCTGCAGAAGCTCAGCCTGAGACAGAGCTGAGCAGCAAGTACATTCCTGAGTGCTGTGACATTCACACAGGGACCACAATGTGTTTTCAGGATTAACGGGAAATAGAGGTCGGGTATAAAGTCTGTAGAAAGTGAGTATGGATCATCCACAGATTAAAAAAACATTATGTGGCCGGCACTGCGTCTCAATAGACTATAATGCTCCACCTGCGGTGCCGGCACCCCAGATTCTATTCCCGGTCGGGGCACCGGATTCTGTCCCAGTCGCTCCTCTTCCAGGCCAGCTCTCTGCTGTGGCCCGGGAGTGCAGTGGAGGATGGCCCAACTCCTTGGGCCCCTCAAACACATGGGAGACCAGGAGAAGCACCTGGCTCCTGGCTTCGGATCTGTGAGGTGTGCTGCCCATAGTGTGACTGTCGCAGCAGTCATTGGGGGGCAAACCAACGGAAAAGGATGACCTTTCTCTCTGTCTCTCTCTATCATGGTCCACTCTGCCTGTCAAAAAAAATGTAGGTTCAGTTCGGTACACATGCTCATTTTGATGGGAGGAGAGGGATGACTTAGGTAGTTGAGGTTTACCAGAACAGAAACCCTAGCTCTACTGTCCCTGGTTCTAAAAGGAAAACTAAAATTGTCCTAAAGTTAGCAGTGCCCTGAGGGCTCTATCTGAGTCAGGTTGGAAAAGAATCACCAGGGTCCTCAGAGATTCCCAGGATCTCTCATCCTGGTGACTGCTGTCCTTGTTTATGAACCGAAGTTGTTCATTAACGACTCCTTCCTTTCACATCAAATTTTATCACCATCACTGAAGTCATCGGTAGGGTCAGAATAACAAGAGTAGAATTAATTCCTCAAAACGGCTACCGGAGAGGAAACCCCAATTCCCTGACAGGAAACCAGGGCTTCATCTCTTCCTGCATCTGCTCAAGACCAGAATGTGCTCTCGGTACGTCTTGTGCGCCCCCTGGTGGAGCCACGCGCCCCTGCAGGGAGGTTTGTGTCTGGGCTCAGCCTGAGGGCCCCCCACTGTGTCTCTGGCACAGAAATAAGTGGCCGTGTCCGCAGCTGTCAGACTGTTCAGTTGTAGGCAACCTGTGCTCTGGGCGTTGTCTCTGGAGAGAGTGAATCGGCCATTCACCCAGCTCGCGTACCATGTGCTACCACTACCAGCATAAATGCATCCGATCCACTCCAGCCCCTTCCCTGGAGCCTGGCAGACCCAGCACATGTAGTAGCTACTGAAGGTGAATCCAGAGGCTTTGCAGCAGAGTTCCAGGGATCCCCCAGGCTTGACCAGGCCTCCTCCGGACTCCTCCAGCTGCTGACACTGGACACCTGCAAACACAGACGTCCTGGTCAGGACACTGTCACTCACACTCTCTGTGTCTCTCACTCACGTCCTCTCCCAGACTCAGTACCCCGCGTTCTCCATCATTACCTTTGAGCACAGCGACCAGGAGAAGCCAGCGCAGCCCAGTCTCCATGGTGAGCGTCTGTGTTGAGTGCGCTCACTGAGTGGACACCTGGGAGTCCTGGGGCTGGAGCTCCTGTGCCAGAGCTGCAGGGTGAGGGCTAGGCTGGTTTTCATGGGCAGAGGGAGTCCTATCCAATGTCTGCTCCTATATAGCAGGCATGGGGTCAGACGCCTCAGACAGGACAGACCCAGACTGAGTAGTGTTACCGGGGCCGTCTGTAGTGCACACTTATGGAACCAGTGATAACTTTGTGCTCTGATTGCACTTTGAACCCTGTTTTTGTCCTTTTATGTGAATGGAACCATAACCTGTATCATGGGTTCACATAGCTATGGTTCCAGATCAGTGTTACAGGAGAAATCATCAGTAGACTCTGGATGTGTCTCCAACTCCATGTGCTAACAGGAGTCCAGCATCTGCATCTGCCCCCTCACCACAGGATACAGCTCTGCCCCAGTCCACCCTCAGCACTCACGGGGGCTTCCTGGTGAGGTCTGCATAACTCCCTGCCAGCAGCAGAACATGGAGCATTTTGCTGGATTCCGTTTTTGACAGAGAGATGCACAGGGGACCAGGTTCCACGCAGGTGCATCTGAGTGTGGTGTTCCATGTGCCAGTGTCTGTCTGTCTGTCCTTCACAACTTCTCAGATGGTAAATTTTGCTTCCATGGGCAATGCTGTTTGTGGGGAGCAACTCGGACTAGACTAAGTTACTGGAATTAAGGCTTATTCTATGCATCTGCTCTCCCACAATATGGCGCTGGGAGAGAAGAAAACAGCTTCTACACAGCTGCCTCCAGTTCAGCCAATAAACTGTAGGACTTGCTCCTGATTGGAGGAGAGCAGCGTACTAGGCGTGTGGGCAGCTGAGTTGGGATTGGCAGAGGAGGACTATAAGGGAGGAGAGAGACGGCATGCACGAGGAACATCTAACAGGAACATCTAAGAGGAACATCTAAGGGGAACACCTGTGCAGCCCCCGAGAGAGCCGGCCGGCGGTGTGCCGCTCCCCTGCGGAAGTGGGGAATGTGGCAGGGGGAACCGCCCTTCCACGGAGGTGGAAGGGACAGTAGCCAACCCGGGAAGAACCAGCAGCAAACCCGGGGAGGGCCGAGCAGACAAAAGAACAGCGCAGGGTCCTGTGTTGCTCCTCCACTAAGACGGGGAGCGACACTGTTGAGCTGTGATAGATACAGAGGCAGCCGCACATGTTGAAAGTGTGCCTGTGTTGAGTGCAATTCAGCTGTGCCTCTCTCACTCCTCATCACAACTTCGCCAAGAGCAAATATCACATCCCACGGTGCTGTCCACTGCCCCTGTGTCACCCAGCCCCGGCCCACCTCCTCCAGTCACATTAAGGCCTGAGCCCCTTTGGGTTCCTTCACAATGGATTTCATCCAGTTCAGCTCTGAGCGACATGCAGGTGTGTTGGGGGCGGAAGGTGAAGGCATTGAGTTTTCAGGTCCTGTGGGGCCCAGGTGAATGAAGGCTTCTTAGTTTTTAAACAAAGTATCTGAAAATCTGATATGAATATAACTTTAAATAAAGCAGAGTAAGTATATGATATTTTCCACAACTGTGCAGTACCTTAGTATTAACTGTGTTATTAAATTTCATGGAAATAATAAATTAAAATTTTCACTGTTTAGGTTGCGCTCACCCCTCAAGGGAGTGCCTGCATCTCATATGTGGCTCTGACACCCAGTACCAGATTCCTACTCCTGCAACCCCAGGAATCAGAAGTTTATGGGATGATATTTGGGCACTGTCACTCTCGTGGATGCACCTGATTGTTGTCCTGAAACTGGGTGAGGCTGGGAAGCAGACCTGTCCAAGCGACACTTGGGAAAGTGCATGCATGGGAGTGTCTCTCCCTTTTCCTTCCCTCATGTGGGAATAACTGAAATTTAAAACTTGAGTTACTGAAGGATCTCTCTAAGGGTCGTATTCCCTTCATTGCAGGCAGCAACCCTCATGGTATTTTCCCCTCCCTAAAGCCCTCTCTCAATGGGATCACTGGGTGGTGAGGTCCCCACATGCATGATGGGAGGCTCCGTGCATCAAGTATGGAGGGTAAGTTCCACCTAACATGCAGCCTTCAGCTGCTCAGTTGGAGAGACCACACACGCACACCAAGCAGTGCTGGCTCTGCTCACGGCTCTGCAGGAACAGCATCCTCAGCCTCAATACCCCAGACCCGGCTCCTCTGTGTCCACCGAGTAGGAAAGTGATTCACCTGCAGGAGGAAACCATCATGACCCATGTCCTGGTGAAATCCTGTAGAAAAAGTTAGTGAGCAGAGTCCACCCCAGACACTGTGCTAGCACTGATCCCCCAAGACACAGAAGTCTGCATTTTCAGTGGATGCCTCCATCCCCAAAGCTGAGGACTGGGGAGGAGAACCATGGCACGTGGGGAAGTGACAGTCAGGACAGGGTCCAGCAGCAGGAGGGAGAGGACCTGGTGGAGGGGTGGACTCTACTGTTCAGGAGGTAAGGACAGGTGGAAGGGCCACACTGCTGGAGCCCCAGTGCCTGCAGGAGAGCTCTGAGTCAGGAGGTCTGATCAGGTGTCCTTGCCCCCTGGCAACCCCCACACTGACCACCACTGAGTAAAGAAGCACAGGTGCCTGGGAGACGTGGAATGGCATCGTCTCTGGGGAGTGCATCCAGTGACGACTCCCACCATGAGTAGATACAACATCAGGGCCTCATGGAGGAAGCTGAGGTCTCCAGTGCCCTGAACAGGACCACACAGAATGCTGGGAGCAGCCTGTGGGGGTGGATGTGGTTTGTCCTCACACCATCATGCTGAGCATGGCCCCAACGTAACAGCACTGACTGGGGTTCACGGTCTGGATATTTACATAAAAAGCATTGAATTAACCAGGGTCTAATGTCAGATATAAAGTCCTTGTAAAACTACCAAAGGAAACATAGGGCAAAATCTTCCTGATATGGTCTGTCCATGATTTTCCTTTCAGATCTTCTAATTTCGAGCAATCTAAGAAAACATTTTTAGATGATGCTGCATAACTACAGAGCTTCTGCATTACAAACAGACTGACTGAGAAGTGAGCAGCCTACACACAGATTGGAAGTGACTATTCTCGTATCAAATGTATGATCAATAGCCTGTATCCAAAAGGAATAAGAAGGAACTATCTGTATGAGCTGTGTTTAGAACTGTTCTGAGTCTTCTGCAGTCTCAAAATAACTGTGATACACAATTGGCTTGTTCATCCTGATCGACAGGTTCTGCATCATCAGGCCTACAATGGGTATAGAAGCAAACCTCTGTGATATGTGTGTGGCTCAGTGTTGCTATGGATTCATTCTGGTGGGGGCAAGAGGCATGGAGTCACCACACAGACCCCAGGAGTTGGGAGAATGCAGGCCAGAGGCAAGCAGCCCACAGACTCATTTATTTCAGTTGGTACCACAGCTCATATTGCTGAGGCAGCCAATCCGGTTAAGGGGCAGTTTATGCCTAACCAATCACAGCCTGTTGCCAGGCAGTGTCTGAAGCCATCCAATCACAGCCTGTTGCCAGGCAGGCTCCGTTGCCAGGTGGCGCTGAAGCCATCCCTGACTAACTGATGCTCGCTTTCCAGCAGCCATCTTGGCATGGCCTTCTCATTCCACCACAGCTCAGTGTGTCCCAAAGGTGTTGTGTTGTAGATGTGCTCCCAGGGTGACCATGGGAGAAGCGCTGAGTGCTCTGGGAGTGAGGCCTAGTGGGATGTGTCCATTTCTGGGGAATCTGCTCTTGGAGGAGATCACAGTAGATTTCCTGGGTCCCCAGCTTCAGCACAGAGCACAGTGCTGCTAGAGTCAGCCCTGGTTTCGTCTGAAGTCCCGTGTGGGGATGGGGTCCCTCCCGTCTATGTTCACAATATTAGGATGCCTGAAGACTGCCATGGTGTTCACAATATTATGATGGCTGACAGCACAACATTCTCACTGTCTGATCCTAGACTTCTAGCCTCTACAGCTATGAGCTAATAAACCTTTTTGCTCCAAACACCTCCTATCTGGGGTACCTCATTATGGAGCCAACAAGCAGAATTAAACAGTTGATGAGCCCCACTCCTTTGTTCCTACCTCAAAGACTCACCTGTGTCTCCAGATTTAGTTGGAACCACTCAGAATTCCAAGCACGTTGCTGTTTCTTGACCCAGCTGAAGCTTTTGTAGCCATGTGGGAAGTGACCAGGAGTTAGAAGATCACTGTCAGTCTCAGTTTCTTTGTGTTTGTGGAAAAATATGTTAATATAAATTTTAAAATAAGTGATATAATAATATAAATGTTTAAAAGAAGATATGAAAGTAAACATGCAAATGCTACAAATCTGGGATCACCATGCATGTATATGTTAGAAGCACAATGAGACATCCCATCCCTCCTGTTAGTATGAGAATTATCAGACAAGCCAGAGCTGACAATTCTTTGCGAGGAAGCAAGAAATGACAACACTGGTACAAGTCTTGAGTCAGGTAAATTAGTAAAACCATTATGGAAAATCTTCAAAAACTGAGAAATAGGATTATCACAGGATCCTCAAACACCACGTGTGGGTAGAAGGAATATGGTATCCCAGGGGTGTGTCCACAGGATCTGCAGCCACTGTGGGAAACACATCTGCCGTTCCTTGTCAGTTAAGAAGCGCCATTGTCACTCCCCCTCTTCGTGGAGGAACGACACTAGACCCTGCGCTGTTCTTTTGTCTGCTCGGCCCTTCCCGGGTTTGCTGCTGGTTCTTCCCGGGTTGGCTGCCGATCCTTCCACCTCTGTGGAAGGGCGGCGCCCCCTGCCACTTTCCCCACTTCCGTAGGGGAGTGGCACACTGCCGGCCGGCTCTCTCGAGGGCTGCTCAGCTGTTATCCGGATGTTCCTCTTAGATGTTCCTGGTGCATGTTGTCTCTCTTCTCCTTTATAGTCCTCTTCCACCAATCCCAACTCTGCTACCCACACGCCGAGTATGCTGCTCTCCTGCAATCAGGAGCAGGATCAGCTCCTGCAGGTTATTGGTCAAACTGGAGGCAGCTGTGTAGAAGTTGTTTACTCCTCTCCCAGCGCCAGTTTGTGGGAGAGCAGATGCATAGAATAAGTCTTAATTTCAGTAACTTAGTCTAGTCCGAGTTGCTCCCCACAGTTCCCCCTTTCTTTTTATTTTTTGGTGTTGATACACACCTGTCTTCGGTGCCCCACGGCACACACTCTGCTCTGCTTGCTAGAGTTGCCCACAGGTGCTTACAAGCCCTACCAATCAGGCAAACCAAATCCGGGTCCTCTCTTCGCCATGTTGTGAGGAGCTTTTTAGGCACTGATGCGTGCCTGTGTTTGGTGCCCTGCAGTGCACGCTCTGCTCGAGGTGCCTGCAAGTGCTTATTGCCTAATCAGGCAGACCGAATCCAAGCCCTCTCATTGGCGTGTTGTGGGGAGACTTATTGGTGTTGATAACGTGCCTGTCTTCGGTGACCTGCGGCGCATAAGTTGCTAGCCGCCCGCAGGTGCTCACCGCCTCACTAATCAGGCAGACAGAACCCGAGCCCTCTCATTGCCATGTTGTGGGGAGGCCTTATTTTTCTCTATTTCTCTGTCTCCGGGCATTCCTATCTCTCCTATTTTACTTCTATCTGCCAGCATTCCTATTTCTCTCATTTTACTTCTGTACTTCTGTTTCTCTTATCCCCGGGCTTCCCAGCGCCTGCCCCAAGGCGGCTTCTTGGCGCCTCACCCCGTGGTGGCTTCCCGGCTCTGCGTGGCTTCAGCCCGCCTCTCTCATCTCTGCGGCTTCCCGGCTTTGTGCGTGCTCCGCAGTCTCCGCGCCCTTCGCGACCGCACCACAGCCTCTGCGCCAGCCCCGCACTTCCTATCTACTCGCGCCCTGTGCGCTCTTTCCGCTTGTGCCCCGCGTGCTTTCTCTGCGCGTGGCGGCTTCCACGAATCAGGGCCTAGCTCACGTTTCCACTTCTTGGTTTTCAGTCTAAGTTCCCTGGGCTAACCTGATGAAATCCAAACTAGCTTACGTCTCCGCCTTTTGGTTTGGCTTCCTGTCTTTTGCTCCCCGGGCTAATCTGACGGATTCCAACCTAGCTTACATCTCCGCTTCTGGTTTTAGTTTTTCGCCTTTTGCTCCCTGGGCTGACTTGACGAATCCCACCTAGCTTACGTCTCTGCTTCGGCCTGCCCCCGCGGCTTCATCCTCCCTAACATATTTTTCTCTACCCGGTATGTTTCCTAACTTTTCTTCCAACAATATTCCCCTCTCATTTCTCCTGGCTTCTCCCCACAGTCTGTATCCGAGTCTAAGTTTCTTCTAGCTTTCACTTTCGCTTTCAATCCTAACTTCTTTTGGCACTTTTTCCATCCGGCTTTTCCCTAGGCTCTCTCTAATCTCTCTCCAGTATTTTCCCACTTTTTCCTGCTTCTTCCCTCCTAGGTTTCCTATCTGAGTCAAGGCACCATTATGTCACCTAGGCTTCCTATCCGAGTCACGGCAACATTATGTCACTCCCCCTCTTCGTGGAGGAACGACACTAGATCCTGTGCTGTTCTTTTGTCTGCTCGGCCCTTCCCGGGTTTGCTGCTGGTTCTTCCCGGGTTGGCTGCCGATCCTTCCACTTCCGTGGAAGGGCGGCTCCCCCTGCCACTTTCCCCACTTCCGCGGGGGAGCGGCACACCGCCAGCCAGCTCTCTTGGTGGCTGCTCAGATGTTATCCGGATGTTCCCCTTAGATGTTCCTGATGCATGTTGTCTCTCTTCTCCTTTATAGTCCTCTTCCACCAATCCCAACTCTGCTACCCACACGCCGAGTATGCTGCTCTCCTCCAATCAGGAGCAGGATCAGCTCCTGCAGGTCAGTCAATCAAATTGGCAAGAAGCAGCTGTGTAGAAGCTGTTTACTCCCTTCTCAGCGCCATATTGTGGGAGAGCAGATGCATAGAATAAGTCTTAATTTCAGTAACTTAGTCTAGTCCGAGTTGCTCCCCACACGCCATTTTCAAGGGTCTACACATATAATCCAGTGAAATCTTCATGGAAGAATGAATGGATAATGGAACCAATGGAAAAAATTATAAATCCAAAGGGAGTTTATATGGCAGTAAAGTGGAGGGAATTCTGTTATTTTTACAACTTGGATGATCCTGGAGTATAATGTCCAAGGATAATGTGTCAGGATAAGTATACTCTGCTAACCATCCAGGCCAAGAAGACAAATAATATGTGAGGCTAGTTATGTGGGATAAAAGGATGAACTCACAGAGGCAGAAGTACAATGCTGAAGACAAAAGTCTGAGTATGGGAGGAACAGAAGCGACACTGGAGCAAGGTCCGAGCTTCACCACGACAGGATCCACACGTTGAGTGATCCACTGTACTGCATGGTGACTGCAGTTAAGGGAATATTGTGGGATCAGTGATGTGGTGCAGCGGATTAAAGCACTGGCCTGAAGTGCCGGCATCCCATGTGGGTGCCAGTTCTAGTCCTGGCTGGTCCTCTTCCAATCCAGCTCTCTGCTATGGCCTGGGAAAGCAGTAGAAGAGGACGAAGTGCTTGGGGCCCTGTACCCATGTGTGGGACCCAGAAGAAGCTCTTGGCTCCTGGCTTCAGATGGGCGCAGCTCAGACACTTATGGCAATCTGGGGAGTGAACCAGCAGATGGAAGAACTCTCTCTCTGTCTCTACCTCTTTCTGTAACTCTGTCCTTCAAATGAATAAAATAAGTCTTTAAAAATAAAAGAGAGAGAATATTGTGTCTATGGAATTCCAAAACAGGAGAAAATTGACATTCTACCATGGAAACATGTGGGTTTTGTGATGAGCATGTCAATAACTCTGACTTCATATTTCCAATCAATTTTTTATCAATTTGATATGTTAATTTGATCAACACATAGTATTGTATATCATATGTTTATGTTCAGATATTATTTATCAAACATTTATGAAGGGAAAATGACAAAAATGGCCAGTTGCAGATTCAGTTCTCTGAATACACGTGTTGTGTTTGCCAATGTTTATAGAGATGATAAATAAAGGCAGTGTACTCAGGCTTGGAAGCTGGAACCCAGGAGCATGGAACTGCATCAATGTTCCCACCTTGGAGACGAGGCCTCATAACACATCCACCATCTACTGTCTTCCAGGGTGCATTGTCAGTTACAAGTGTGGGAAAGCGTGTAAATGGAATTTGTCAAGAACTCTTATGCAGGCTGGGTGTTTGCCTCTCTAAATAGAGGAAAGACTAAAAGTGGATTGATGACGCCGATCAGCACAGCCATGGAGTGGAGAGCTGGGACTCTGGAAAAATGGTCTCTGGGACTGGCTCTTCCTGCAGCGGTGATCCAGCCTCAGGACACTGGTTATCATGTTGGGCCCACAGACACAGCTCCCCGTGATGTGGACTCCAGCCTCAGAGTGCACAGCCACTGTGTGTCTCACTTTCTGCTCTCCCTGAACCACAGCAGGTGCAGGGGCTCCATGACACTGGAGCAGAACCAGATCAGCTGGAAGTGCACACCCAACACTTTCCATTCAGTTATGACCTTGACTGATGATGTCCATTGTATTTCCCTCCTGAGTTCATGCAGGAGCCCCCCAGGAGGGTCCCAGGACCTAGAGGATGAGAAGTCCCTGTAGGCTCCCCAGGTGCCTGCAGAAGCTCAGCCAGAGACACAGCTGAGCTGCAGTACATTCCTGAGTGCTGTGACATTCACACAGGGACCACAGACTGTTCCAGGATTAAAGGGAAAATGGAGTTGTGGGAACAATCTGTAAAAAGTGAGTCTGGATCACCCACAGATTTAAAAAACTGTAGGTTCAGTTTGGTACACATGCTCGTTTTTAGGGGAGGAGAGGGATGACTTAAGTAGGTGAGGTTTAACAGAACAAAGACCCTGTAAAATGATCTTTTAAGTGATTGGTTGGTCCTTATTTCCTGCCCCAATGACTCTGCAATTTTGTGTTTTAAAAGGCTTTGTTACAAGCACAATAAACCAGTTCTTGCTTGACTTGACTCCCCACTGCATCTGATTGTACCCAGGATCGCGAGGCTGGGAAAAGGGCGAGCAGAACACTTACCTTTCCTTGGGCCCAGTCTGTCCTCGTATGGGTGAAATGAGACCCAGCACAAGTGTACATGAAACAGTGAATGGATTATTTCCCATTTGGTCAAGGATGTTATTCAGTATTAAGAAGGAGGTTGTTCTGTCATTAGGAAATCGTGGGTCAGCCTGGAGCATAATAAGATAACAGAAATAATCCCAGTACATGTAGACACATCATATGTCACAGTAATTATATATGAAATCCAGAAGCTTGAACTCACAGAGGCAGGCAGTGCAATGGAGATCACTGTCTACCATGAGCCAAGTGTTTGTCCCCTCCCAGCTCTGTGGGAAACGGGGAAGTTCCATGCACTGGCTTTAGGCTCAGCCAACCCCCAGCCTTTAGAGTCATTCAGGAAAGAAACCAGTGGATGGAAGATTCTCTCTCCATCTGTTGGTCTCTTCCTCTTGGTCATAACACTGCTTTTCAAATAAAATAAATAGACATTAAAAATAAATGAAAGACTAATTATACATATAATTACTAGCCTAGATCCTTACGTTGAATGAACACAGACAACTGAATCCCAAGGGAAGAAATCAATTGTGTACATGCAGTGATGACAAGGTGGTGACAGGAGCAGCACTGGAGTTAGCCTGAGGGATTCCTGCCTCCCGTGTCAGGATGCTTTGTGCTGTGTCCTAGTTTGGTCCCAGTGTCAGATTCCTGCCTAAGCCCCTCTGGGAGGCCGTAGTGAAATTCCAAGTACTGCCATGTGGACACCTGGACAGAATTCCAAGCACCTGGCTGTCAGCTGACCCAGCTGAAGCTTTTGTAGCCATCTGGGAAGTGACCCAGGAGTTAGAAGATCACTGTCTGTCTCAGTCTCTTTGTAAATGCAAATATCTAAATAAGTGAAATAATATCCATAAATGTTTAGATAAGATATAAAGGCAACATATAAAATATCTGGGACCTTCACGCATGTCCATATTAGATGCACAATGAGACATCCCATCCTTCCTGTTAGAATGAGTATTATCCTACAATTCAGAGCTGACAATCCATGTTGAGGAAGCTAGAGACGATAACTCTGGTACAAGATCGAAGTCAGGTAAACAAGTAAATCTATTATGGAAAATCATCAAAAACTGAGAAATAGAATTTTCACAAGGTCTTCAAACACCATTTCTGGGTAGAAGGAATATGAAATCCCAGGGAGGTGTCCAGGGGAACCGCAATCAATGTGGCAAACACCTCTGCTCTTCCATGTTCAACTAATGCAGCATCATTCACAAGAGTTCACACATACAATCCAGTGAAATATTCATGAAGAAAGAATCAGCAATGGAACAAATGGACAAAATTATATTTAACAGGAAGTTTATATGGCAGTACAGATGAGGAAATTCTGTATTTTGGACAACTCGGATGATCCTGGAGAATAATGTCCAAGGATAATGTGTCAGGGTAAGTACACTCTGCTAACCATGCAGGACAAGAAGACAAATAATACGTGATGCTGGATACATGGGATAAAAGGATGAAGTCACAGAGGCAGGAAGTACGATGGTGAAGCTGAGCAAGGGAGGAGCAGAGGAGACAATGTACTAGGGTCAGAGTTTCAGTCCCACAGGATCCACACATTGAGGATCTACCGTACAGCATGGTCACAGCAGCGAAGGGAATATTGTGTCTACAGAATTCCAAAACAAGAGACAACTGACATTCTACCATGAAAACATGTGGTTTCCTGATGAGCATGTCAATAAGTCTGACTTAATAACTCCTCTCAATTTGATACATTCATTTTTCAACACATATTATTGTACCTCATAGTCTGTGTTCATGTGTTATTTATCAAACATTTATGATCAAAAATGATCGAAAATGAAGATTCAACACTCTGAATATTGGTGTTGTGTTTGTCAATGTTTATGGAGATGATAAATAAAGGCAGTGTACTCAAGGCTTGGCAGCTGGAACCCAGGAGCATGGAACTGCATCAGTGTTCCCACCTTGGTGATGGGGCCACATAACACATCCATCATCTACTGACTTCCAGGGTGCACTGTCAGTTACTAGTCTGGGAAAGCGTGTAAAGGGGCTCCATCCAGCACTATGATATGCAGCCTGGGTGTCTCCCTCTGTAATATTAATGAAAGACTCCAAATGGATTGATGACCCCAGTCAGCATAGACATGGAGTGAAGAGCAGGGACTCTGGACACATGGTCTCTGGGACTGACTCTTCCTGCAGCTGTGATTCAGCCTCAGGACACTGGTCATCATGCTGGAGTCACAGACACAGCTCCCTGTGATGTGGACTCCAGCCCCAGAGTGCACAGCCACTGTGTGTCCCACTTTCTGCTCTCCCTGAACCACAGCAGGTGCAGGGGGTCTCACGACACTGGAGCAAAACCAGATCAGCTGGAAGTGCACACCCAATGCTTTCCATTCAGTGATGACCTTGACTGCTGATGTCCAGTGCATTTTCCTCCTGAGTTCTGGCAGGGAGCCCCCCAAGGAGGGTCCCAGGACCTAGAGGATGAGGAAGTCCCTGTAGACTTCCCAGGTGCCTGCAGAAGCTCAGCCTGAGACACAGCTGAGCTGCAAGTACATTCCTGAGTGCTGTGACGTTCACCTTAGGGACCACAAATGGTTTTAGAATTAAAGGTAAAAAAAAGGGGATTGGGCGTAAGTCTTTAGAAAGTGAATGTGGAACAACAACAGCTTAAGATAAGACTGCTGGTGCTCTTTGCTTACATGCTCATTTTGATAGGAAGAGGGATGACTGAAATAATTGAAGTTAAAAAATACAAGTCTCTGGCTTGACTCTCTCTGGGTTTGAAGGGAAAACTAAAATTGCCCTAAAGCCGGCTGGGCCTTGAGAACGCATCCTGTGTCAGACTGAACAACACTCACAATGTCCTCAGATAGTCCCACATGTCTGATCCTGGTGACCACTGTCATCGTTCACGAACCTGAAACTGTTCATATAGGACTTCTTCCTGTCATATCAGACATCTCCAGGTCAGTGAAGTCAGTGGCAGGGACAGAGTCATAAAAGTAGACTTCTTCTCTCAAAACTGTTACAAGAGCGGAAACCCCAATTCCCTGACACGAAACCAGGGCTTGGTTTCTCTGCACCTGCTCATGACCAGAATCTGTGCTCAGTGCGTCTTGTGTGCCCGCTGGTGGAGCAATGTGTCCCTCAAGGAGGTTTGTATCTGGGCTCAGCCTGAGGGCCCCTCACTGTGTCTCCCACACAGTAATAGGTGGCCGTGTCATCCTATGTAAGATGGCTCATTTGCTGAGACACCGTGTTCTGGGCGTTGTCGCTGGAGATTGTGAATCGGCCCTGCTACCACTACCAGGATAAATATATGCGATCCACTCCGGGACCTTCCCTGGAGCCTGGTGGACCCAGCTCATGCTGTAGCTACTGAGGTCAAACCCAGAGGCTTTGCAGGAGAGTTTCAGGGATCCCCCAGGCTGGACCAGGCTTCCCCCAGACTCCTCCAGCTGCTCCTGACACTGGACACCTGCAAACACAGACGTCCTGGTCAGCACACTGTCACTCACCCTCTCTGTGTCTCCCACTCACGTCCTCTCCCTGACTCAGTACCCTGCGTTCTCCATCATTACCTTTGAGCACAGTGACCAGGAGAAGCCAGCGCAGCCCAGTCTCCATGGTGAGCGTCTGTGTGCACTCACTGAGTGGACACCTGGGAGTGCTGGGGCTGGAGCTCCTGTGCCAGAGCTGCAGGGTGAGGGCTGGGCAGGTTTTCATGGGCAGAGGGAGGCC
This sequence comes from Oryctolagus cuniculus, assembly GCF_051225735.1. NCBI lineage: Eukaryota > Metazoa > Chordata > Mammalia > Lagomorpha > Leporidae > Oryctolagus > Oryctolagus cuniculus. The sequence continues at coordinate 55,671,941 of NC_142886.1, forward strand.
CTATCTGCATGTGCTTCTGCTATATAGCAGTCATGGGGTCCGACGCCTCAGACAGGACAGGGCCCAGGGCAGACGTGGGTGTCTGGCATCTTAAGTAGCTGATTAATTCCATGGGACGTGAAGTTTGTTGTGAGAGTATGGGCAGAAAAGCATTTCGTTCACCTTTTTAAAAATTTATATATATATATATATATATATATATATAAATGGCAGTTATATAGAGTTATAGACTGTGAGAGAGACACAGAGAGAAAGGTCTTCCTTCCATTGGTTCCCTCCCCAAATGGCAGCTACAGCCAGAGCTGTTCTGATCCAAAGAGAGGAGCCAAGTGCTTCTTCCTGGTCTCCCATGCGGGTGCAGGGGCCTAAGCACTTGGGCCATCCCCCACTGCCCTCCTGGGCCATAGCAGAGAGCTGGACTGGAAGAGGAGCAACTGGGACTAGAACTTAGCACCTGTATGGGATGCCGGCACCTCAGGCAGAGGATTAGCCAAGTGAGCCCTGGCTCGGGCCCTTAATTTATATTTTGAACATTTATTTATTTATTTGAAAGTCAAAGTTACACACACAGAGAGAACTAGAGGCAGAGAGAGAGAGAGACAGAGAGAGAGAGAGAGAGAGAGAGAGAGAGCGCAATCGTCTATCCTCTGGTTCACCTTCCAATTAGTCGCAACAGCTAGAGCTTAGCGGCTTGGAAGCCAGGAGCCAGGATCTTCTTCCAGATCCCCATGCGTGTACAAGGAACCAAGGACTTGGGCTGTCTTCTACTGCTTTCCCTGGCTGTAGCAGTGAGCTGGAATGGAAGTAGAGCAGCTGGGACTTGAACCGGTGCACATGTGGGATGCCAGTATTGCAGATTTGGTCTGTAACATACTATGCCCCAGCACTGGCCCCACCTTTACTTTTTCAAATGGAGGAAGGAGGGCCTGAGGTGGAGAGGCTGGTTCTTGAGCCATCACTCCAACACAGGGTGTGGGCTCCCAACAAGGGCTCAGCTCACTGCACAACAGTGCCTGCCCCTGTGTTGTGTCTGCACAAGCACAGAGATGTGATATTGGCATGAATGATACCTCCCTTGAACATGTGCACAGTTACTGAAGGAATCACAGACAGGCTGTGCTGTGTCCAGGGGCTCTAGTCTGGTAGGAGTCACCTCCACACTCTATACCTCTTTTCCTCACACAGGACTTTCCACTCCACCTAACAGCCATCATCTGTTGTGGTTGTCCAGTTTTCCTAATGATTTTGTTAATGTGCTATGAAAGGTTGAAATAGTGAGTTTTTCATGTATACTATGTTAAATTATGACTGGGTAGGATTTATTAAGAGCAATCTTTGAAGATACTGGCCCATGAATGTCTTTCTTCCAAATTTGAAGTCGAATGTCTTTGAAATAACTTTTTTTTTTCAAAAAAAGCAATTCATGGCTTTTTAGATTTTCATGTGTCTGTTAAGAATTGAGTACACATCAAAACACCTGTGTGCTGGATATTAACACCAATGAAATATCAGTTATGGACCAAAAAGTGCCAGTCCGTGAACTCCCACCCCAAAAGTTCATCAATCTCATACTTTAGCTGGTGTGTGGCACATTGGGTGAAAGCCCTGGCCTGAAGCGCCGGCATCTCAAATGAGCGCTGGTCTAGTCCTGGCTGCTCCTCTTCCCATCCAGCTCTCTGCTATGGCCTGGGAAGCAGTAGAAGATGACCCAAGTCTTTGGGCCCCTGCACTTACGTGGGAGACCCCAAGAAGCTCCTGGCCCTTGCCTTCGGATTGGAACATTTTTGGCCATTGTGGCCAACTGGGGAGTGAACCAGCGGATGGAAGGCCTCTCTCTGTGTATCTGTACCTCTCTCTGTAACTCTGTCATTTAAATAAATAAAGTAAATAAAATAAATCTTTTTTAAAAAATGCCAAATCCTGCTGTTGCTTACAGGGAATATGAAGTCTGAGGGATGTGTCCAAGCGATCTGAGGGCACCATTTCTAGACATTTGCAGTCCCATCTCCAACTACAGTGACCTCATTCACAACAGTTAGTTCATGAACATGGAACACTTTGGCTGGATTCTGTTTTTGACAGAGAGATGCACAGGGGACCAGGTTTCACGCAGGTGCATCTTAGTGTGGTGTTCCACGTGCTGCTGTCTGTCTGTCTGTTCTTCACACTTTCTCTGCTGGGCAATTTGCTTCTATGGGCAATGCTGTTGAGTTGTGATAGATACAGAGGCAGCCCCACATGTTGAAACTGTGTGGTGAGTGTGACTCACCTGTGCCTCTCTCACTCCTCATCACAACTACGCCAAGAACAAATATCACATTCCACGGTGCTGTCCACTGCCCCTGTGTCACCCTGCCCTGACCCACCTCCTCCAGTCACATAGAGGCCTGAGCCCCTTTGGGCTCCTTCACAACAGATTTCATCCAGTCAGCGCTGAGCATCATGTAGGTTTCCAGGGGCAGAAGTCGAAGGCCCTGAGTTTGCAGATCCTGTAGGGCACAGGTGAATGAGGGTTTCTTAGTTTTTAACCAAAATATCTGAAAATCTGATAATACTAAAATTGAAACAAATTAGAGTAAGTATATTATATTTTGGAAAATGTGCAGCACATTAATCTTAACTCTGTTATCAAATTTCATGGATATAAGATAAATAATAAAATGAAAGTTGCATTGTTTAAGATATGCACCTCCCCCAAGGGAGTGCAAGGGTCTTACATGTGACTCTGGCACCCAATACCAGATTCCTGTTCCTGCAGCCCCAGGAACCACAAACGTATGGGAGGGTCTCTCTAAGGGTCGTATTCCCTTCATTGCAGGCAGCAACCCTCATGGTATTTTCCCCTCCCTAAAGCCCCTCTCAATGGGATCACTGGGTGGTGAGGTCCCCACATGCATGATGGGAGGCTCCGTGCATCAAGTATGGAGGGTAAGTTCCACCTAACATGCAGCCTTCAGCTGCTCAGTTGGAGAGACCACACACTCATACCAAGCAGTGCTGGCTCTGCTCACGGCTCTGCAGGAACAGTATCCTCAGCCTCAATGCCCCAGACCCTGCTCCTCTGTGTCCACTGAGTAGGAAAGTGATTCACCTGCAGGAGGAAACCATCATGACCCATGTCCTGGTGAAATCCTGTAGAAAATGTTCGTGAGCAGAGTCCACCCCAGACACTGTGCCAGCACTGATCCCCCAAGACACAGAAGTCTGCATCTTCAGGGGATGCCTCCATCCCCAAAGCTGAGGACTGGGGAGGAGAAGCATGGCACGTGGGGAAGTGACAGTGAGGACAGGGTCCAGCAGCAGGAGTGAGAGGACATGGTGGAGGGGTGGGATCTTCCTCTGCAGGAAGGTAAGGACAGGTGGAAGGGCCACACAGCTGGGGCCCCACTGCCTGCATCAGTGCTGAGCATGGCCCCAACGTAACAGCACTGGCAGGGGTTCGCAGTCTGGATGTTTACATGAAAAGCTTGGAATAACCAGGATCTGACATCAGATGCAAAGTCCATTGTACAACTTCTAGAAGGAAATATAGGGCAGAATCTCCCTGATAGTGGTCTGTCCATGATTTCCCTTTTAGATCTCCAGAGTTCAGGCAACGTAAGAAAACCTTTTCAGATGATGCTGCATAAACTACAGAGCTTCTCTACTGCAAGTGGACCGATGAGAAGTGAGCAGCCTACACACACATGGAAGTATCTATTTTCATACAGAATGTATGATCAGTAGCCTGTATCCCAAAGGAACAAAATGACTGTCTGCATGAGCTGTGTTTAAAACTGGCCCTGAGTCTTCTAAAGTCTCAAAATACCTGTTTTACTGGCTTCATCCTGAACAACAGGTTCTGAATCATCAGGCCTACAATGCTTGTGGAAGGAAACCTCCCTCCTCTGCCTGTGGCAGAGTGTGTCCTCAAAGGTGTGTGTGTTTTGGAGTGATTCCAGGGTGACTGTGGGCAAAGTAAGGGAGCTCTGCGAGTGAGGCCTAGTGGAATTTGTTCATTTCTGGGGAATCTGCTATGGAGGAGATCACAGTAGATCTCTTGGGTCCTCAGGTTCTGCATACAGCACAGTGCTGCAAGAGTCAGCCCTGGTCTCGTCTGACGTCCTGTGTGGGGATGGGGTCCCTCCCATCCCTGTCCACAATATTAGGATGCCTGAACACTGTATGATGTTCACAATATTAGCATGCCTCATGGCACAACATTCTCACTGTCTGATCCTGGACTTCAGACTCTACAGCTGTGAGCTCCACACACCTCCCCTCTGGGGTACTACATTATGGAACCAACGTGGGAAAAAAAAACAGGTGCATAGCGACATACTAGCCACTCATCTGTTCCCACCTGAAACAGAGACTCTCCTTTGTCTCCAGATTTAGACAGAACCACTCAGAATTAGTCATTTCTACATCAGCTGAGAGAATTGCTTCAGTTTCTGTAAAAATACTACATGAGAGAACAATTGCATTTTTGCAGGAGACATTTTGTAAACACATGGGTTTGATACAGTTATCCTGGTGAAGAGCAGAAAATTTGTCCATTCCTGATGATGATAAAGTTGAGAGTTGAAGGACAATTTTTGCTTCCACAGAAGGAGGAGCATGGCTGAGAACAGGTGCGGGCAGTCATTGGAGGAAGGAGTCGGGGTCTCTGGACACACAGTCTCTGGGGCAGGCCCTTCAAGATGCAGCGGGGATGCAGCTCCAGGGTTGAATCATTGGTGGACTCACAGGGACACAGTCCAGAACCACCTGGACTCTAGTGCAGACTTCACTGGGCTGTCCCACCTGCTGGTCTCCCTGAGATGGAGACAAGGCCAGCAGAGTGTGGGGAACAAGACCTCTCCACACCCAGTGTTTTCCATGAGTCTGACCCCTTGCACTACCAACGGCCACCTCTGCTTGCAAATGAGAGCAGGTCCGGGGATCCCAGGAGACGTGAGTGAGGAAGAGTAAGCAGGATTTCTAGGAGCCACAGCCTGAGCCACCCCTGAGCTGCAGGTTAATCCCTGACCTGGGGTTTGGACCACGTGGACCTCAACCTGTGAGTTTAGGGTGAAGAAGTGAAAGGGAGACGAGGGCACAGCTGTAGAGAATGCACACGGGAGCCCCAGGACCAAGACCACGGGGTCATCTCACCCCTCAGGGCCCAGCTGTGCAGGAGAGGAGGGCATGGATGTGAAACACTGCAGCATTCATAGCCCCTGACCGGCTCTACACTGCCCCTGGGCTCTCAGCAGGGTCCCAGATGACTTCATCAGAGAATTCCACAAAGAGCTCTTCCGTGACTCGGGCTGCAAAAGACTCCCCGGGTGCCCAGAGCTTAGTCAGGTCTCAGATGCTGGGGACCCCAGAGATGTCATTCATTCCTCCAAAACGACTCCATTTTCTTCATGTGACGTCTTCCCGTGATACCAAAACTTCTGCTCAGTGATCGGTGTTAGGGACAGAATCATCCATGCAGAACTGGAACATAAGAAATAGTTACAGGACCACAAACCCCAATTTCCTCAGGAAGACCAGGGATTCACCTCCCACTGCATCTGGGAATGGGTCTGAGTCTGCTCAGTGCGTCTTGTGCGCCCCCTGGTGGCGGTGCGCGCCCCTGCAGGGAGGTTTGTGTCTGGGCTCAGCCTGAGGGCCCTCACTGTGTCTCTTGCACAGTAATAGAGGGACGTGTCCGCGGCTGTCAGACTGCTCATTTGCAGATCCAGCGTGCTCTTGACGTTGTTTCTGGAGACGGTGAATCGGCCATTTACCCTGCTCGCATACCATGTGCTACCACCATTAGGATTATTTTCTCCATTCCACTCCAGCCCCTTCCCTGGAGCCTGGCGGACCCAGCACATTGCATAGTTACTGAGGTCGAACCCAGAGGCTTTGCAGAAGAGTTTCAGGGATCCCCCAGGCTGGACCAGGCCTCCCCGGGACTGCATCAGCTGCTCCTGACACTGGACACCTGCAAACACAGACGTCCTGGTCAGCACACTGTCACTCACACTCTCTGTGTTTCTCACTCACGTCCTCTCCCAGACTCAGTACCCCGCGTTCCCCATCATTACCTTTGAGCACAGCGACCAGGAGAAGCCAGCGCAGCCCAGTCTCCATGGTGAGATTCTGTGTTGAGTGCGATCACTGAGTGGACACCTGGGAGTCCTGGGGCTGGAGCTCCTGTGCCAGAGCTGCAGGGTGAGGGCTGGGCTGGTTTTCATGGGCAGAGGGAGGCCCTATTTGCATGTGCTGCTGCTATTTAACCAGTCATGGGGTCAGATGCCTCACACAGGACAGGGCCCAGGGCAGAAATGGGTGTCCTGGGAGAATAGTATGATATCTATATTTGGATTCAGATCAAGTGAAATTTTACATTAACTGTGGAAGGTAATTACCTTCCTTCATTTTAATATGTGTGTACATTTAATATCCAGTGTTAGCAATATCATGTCATTCATTTTTCAAATAACCATTAGATCATTATTAACTATTTGAATGACATTGGAACCATGACAGAGAGAGAAGGTGGGAGAGAAACCGAAATGTATAGATGGACAGAAAGATGGCAATGGTAAATTTCTGCCTTTGTGTTGACAGCCCCAAACATCCCAAGTGCCTACAACATCTAGGACTTAGCCTTTCTAAAACCTGGAGCCCAAAACTGTGTCTGTGTTTCCCATGTCCGTGGTAGGGGCTCATTTGCTCTTAGCGTCATCTAGTTTCCCATGATGCATTATCAGGAAAAAAGTGTGGGAAGCCGTGTGGCTGGGCCCAGTCAGTTCTCTCGTGGGAACATGGGTGACCCTAGTTTTCTGTGACCAGAGAGGCACGTCGAGAGATCTACTGCACAGCATGGGGACAACAGTTATGAAGCTTTATTGTGTTCTTTCCAGTTTCTGCAGGGGTAGGCATTTGTCATTCGATCACAAAAGAATGGTAGTGTTGCTAGGGAAGGACTTGTGGGTTCATCTGACTCTAGAATTCCTGATGAAATGAATCCACATCAACACCTTTCCTTATACCTCACATAGGGATTCAGGTACTATTTGTCAATTTAACATTTATGAAATCTATTTTGAAGGGACAATTCTCTGTTGATTTATCTTGCATCTGCCTGTGGTTTTATTCTAAGAAGAAAATTATGTGGTGTTTCAATCATTCCTGGTACTAATACAGTCACAAGGGCTGTGAGTTCATCGACACGTGAGAGTTTATCTGTCATGTCCGGCTGGCACAACTGCCCCACCACTGCCCTCTCAAATTCCTCCCCTCCCATGTGTGAAGCTGAGTCATTTTAGAAGAGCCCCTGTCTTCACTCAGATCAAGTCCATGGAAACCTCTCTCTGTGCTGTATAGTTACCCCCCAATCTCCCTGTGTCCAACTGGTTTCACAAGACGTTAGTTCATGGACCTCCCAAGGCCCACCTGCCAACTCCTTGAAAACACAGTCATCAGAGACCCCCAGTACTGCTGCCCAGAACAGGACCTCCCTCTTCTCACCATGGTGCAGTCCTGCCATTTGTCACCCAGGGGACCCAGTGTCTTATAAAACTGACAGCCCATCAGCACCTGGTGGGAGACTCTGTCGTGGTGATTACACAAATGGAATATGTTTCTATCAGTTATAATTTGAGTGAATTCTCTTGTTGGGGCAATTTCTTGTGACTGTAGATATCTGACAAATTAAATTTCACATTTTCTAGTACTGTAGATATGAGGTGTTCTCACAGAACAATGGAATTCACTGTGTCAGATGGTGGATTGTGTCAATGAATTCTCTAGGTGAATGCATGAAAACTGTCCCCAGCTAAATAGAAACACTTTCTGTTTGTCAATCTTCTCTCAGAAAAGGCAGAGATATGTTAACTGTTTTAATTTAGTAGGAATTTTTGTGTCTCTGGATTTAGATGGGAGTCACTCAGAACACACATTGCTGCATGAGGTGAGTGACTGGCTGCAGTTTCTGTAAGAACTGTTCATGGCAGATCAATTGCAGTTTAGCAGAAAATATCCTGTAAAACACAGGGGATCGCTGCACTGGGCATTTCTGGCTGCAGGAACTTGGTTTCCCCTTGAGGAGTATGAACTTGACAGAAGAGGAGTTATTTTCTCTTGGTAAGGATGAAGTACTGATGAGGACATGCAGGGGGAGCCAGGGAGGGAGGAGTGGGGACTCTGGACCAGGGCTGGCTCATCACGCAGCACTGATTCAGCTCACCAGGTGGTCAGTGTGTGGCAGCCCCTGGCACCCAGATCCCAGGGATGGCAACTCTGGCCCCGGAGTCAAGGCCCTGGACTGTCCCCCGCTGCTCACCCTGAAACACCGCAGTGTAGGGGATTCCACCACACTGGAGCAGAAACAGAACGTGTAAGTCCACACCACACACTTTCCCAATAGATTATTCCCTGAATGCAAATGTCCACCTGTGCTTCCCATGAGGTCATCTGAAATGTTTCAGGAAACTGAATGTGGAATTTCATGGTGCTGGGGAAACTTGAGTGCACCTAAAATAATTCATCATGCTGTCATCTCACACCAGTATCCCAAAGAGAGTGAACAGGATGAATCTCCTAAAGGTAAGACCCGAGATTGTAAAGTTCTAGAGGAAAACACTGGACCAAAGCAAGTTCCCATTGGTTTGGACAATGATAGTTTGATAATCTCCAAAGTACAGGCAACCAAGATACACAGACAACGAATAATGGATCCAACTACAGATTCTGAGTAACAAAGAGAAAGATTGAAGAACCAGGAGTCACCCGCAGATGGGGAGAAAGTATTTTCAGATGACACCCATGGGGGCCAATGTTGTGGCCCTGCAGGTTAAGCTGCCATCCCTATGCATGCATCACACAGGAGCATGGGTTCAGATTCTGCTTGCTCCACTTCAAATCCAGCTGCCTGCTGGGATCCAGACCTGGGAACTCTCTCAATGATGACTCAAGTGTTTGTCCCCTTCCAGCCCTGTGGGAAACTGGAGGAAGTTCCAGGCTCTTGGCATTAGGCTTGCCCAACCTCATCTTTGCTGCAATATGGGAAGTGAACCAGTGAATGGAAGCTTCTCTCTCCATCTGTTGGTCTCTTCCTCTCTTGCTAAAACACTGCCTTTCAAATAAAATAAATACTTAAAATAAATGAAAGATTAATTATATATGTGGTTAGGAGCCTATTTCCAAATGTTGAATGAACTCAAGCCACTGAATTCCAAGGGAAGAAATCAATTGTGTACATGCAGTGACTGATAAGGTGGTGACAGGAGCAGCACTGGAGTGAGCCTGTGGGATTCCTGCCTCCCATGTCAGGATGCTTAGTGCTGCATCCTGGTTTGGTTCCAGTTTCAGATGCCTGCCTAAGCCCCTCTGGGAGGCCATAGGTGAAGTTCCAAGCACTGCCATGTGGAGACCTGGACAGAATTCCAAGCACCTGGCTGTCAGCTGACCCAGCTGAAGCTTTTGTAACCGTCTGAGAAGTGATCCAGGAATTAGAATATCACTCTCAGTCTCAGTCTCTTTGTGGTTTTGGACAAATACATGCAGACAAGTTATTAATAAAATGATAAATTTTGAAATTTATATCATATCTATAAAATTTAAAAAGAACTATAAAGGCAAACATATCAAATGCACAGGTGCCTGGGAGACATGGAATGGCATCATCTCTGGGGAGTGCATCCAGTGACGACTCCACGCCATGAGTGGATTCAACGTCAGGGCCTCATGGAGGAATCTGAGGTCTCCAGTGCCCTGAACAGGACCACACAGAATGCTGGGAGCAGCCTGCTGGGGGTGGATGTGATTTGTCCTCACACCATCAGTGCTGAGCATGGCCCCAACGTAACAACCCTGACAAGGGGTACACGGTCTGGATGTTTACATAAAAAGCATGGAATAACCAGACTCTGATGTCAAATGCAAAGTCCTTGTAAAACTACTGAAGGAAATATTGGGCAAAATCTCCCTGATGTTGGTCTGGCCATGATTTCCCTTTCAGATCTTCAAAATTCAAGAGATCAAAAAAATATTCTCAAATGATGCTGCATAAACTACAGAGCTTCTGCATTACAAACAGACTGACTGAGAAGTGAGCAGCCTACACACAGATTGGAAGTGACTATTCTCATATCAAATGTATGATCAATAGCCTGTATCCAAAAGGAACAAGAAGGAACTATCTGTATGAGCTGTGTTTAGAACTGTTCTGAGTCTTCTGCAGTCTCAAAATAACTGTGATACACAATTGGCTTGTTCATCCTGATCGACAGGTTCTGCATCATCAGGCCTACAATGGGTATAGAAGCAAACTTCTCTGATTGTGTGTGGCTCAGTGTTGCTATGGATTCATTCTGGTGGGGGCAAGAGGCACGGGGTCACCACACACCACACAGACCCCGGGAGTTGGGTGAAAGCAGGTCAGAGGCGAGCAGCCCACAGACTCATTTGTTTCAGTAGGTACAGCCGCTTATATAGCCGAGGCACCCAATCTGGTCAAGGGGCAGTCTATGCCTAACCAATCACAGCCTGTTGCCAGGCAGTATCTGAAGCCATCCAATCACAGCCTGTTGCCAGGCAGGCTCCGTTGCCAGGTGGCATTGAAGCCATGCCTGAGTAACTGATGCTTGCTTGCCAGCAGCCATCTAGGCATGGCCTTCTCATTCCACCACAGCTCAGTGTGTCCCAAAGGCGTTGTGTTTTAGGTGTGCTCCCAGGGAGACCATGAGAGAAATGATGGGAGCTCTGGGAGTGAGGCCTAGTGGGATTTGTTCATTCCTGGGGAATCTGCTATGGAGGAGATCACAGTACATCCTGGGTCCCCAGCTTCATCACAGAGCACAGTGCTGCTAGAGTCAGCCCTGGTCTCGTCTGAAGTCCTGTGTGGGGATGGGGTCTCTCCCATCTGTGTTCACAATATTAGGCTGAAGACTGCCATGATATTCACAATATCATCATGCCTGATGGCACAACATTCTGCAGTCACTATGGCAAACACCTCTGTAGTCCCATGTTCAATTAAAGCAGCATCATTCTCAAGAGTTCACACATATAATCCAGGAAAATTTCCATTTAAGAAGGAATGGATAATGGGACAAATGGACAGAGTTATATTTTAACAGGAAGTTTATATGGCTATAGTATAGAGGAAGAAATTCTGGTATCTTGGATAACATGGGTGATCCTGGAGAATAATATCCAAGGATAATATGTCAGGATAAGTATACTCTGCTAAAATACCAAGGCCAAGAAGGCAAATAATATGTGATGCTAGTTACGTGGGATAAAAGGATGAACTCACAAGGCAAAAGTTCGATGGTGAAGACCAACGTCTGTGCTTGGGAGGAACAGAGGAGACACGGGAGCAAGGTCAGAGTTTCAGTCGTACAGGATCCACATGTTCAGGGATCTACTGTGCAGCATGGTGACAGCAGTAAAGAGAATATAGTGTCTGCAGAATTCCAAGACATTGGACAAATGACATTCTACCATGAAAAACGTGGGTTTTGTGATAAACATGTCAGTAAGTCTGACTTCATTATTCCACTCAGTATACATTCATTTATTCAACACATATCATTGTAACTCATATGTCTATATTAAATATTATTTATCAAACATTTATGAATATGAAGTGGCAATGACGGCCAATCATGAAAATGCAGATCTCTGGCTATGATAGGATTCAGATCAAGGCAAATTTTACTTTATTATTTTTAATCATTTGAAAGCAATACCTCATTTCATTTTAATATGTTTGTACTCTTTATATCCCATGTTATCAGTATCATTCCTTCGTTTTTAAAATAACCATTGGTTCATTATTAACTATTCTAATGACATTGAAACAGTGACAGAGAGAGAAGGAGTGAGAGAAACATAAATATTGAGACATCTAGGAGTTAGACTTTCTAAAACCTGGAGCAGAAAACTGTGTGTCCCACATCAGTGGGAGGGTCTCATTCACTTGTAGTGTCATCTACAGTTTCCCATGATGTATTATCAGGAAAAAGTATTGGAAACTGTGAGGATGGGCTCAAGCAACAATCTGATGGGAACAGGGGTGTCCCAAGTGGGATCTTAGTCAATTTTGTCCTAATGCCTGCTGCACACTTTTAAACAGATGAAAGACTGCAAGTGGATTTTTTAAGGTTAACTATGTTTTGTTCTTTTATTCATTCATTTCCTTAGTTTAAAACTGTTCCTGAACACAGAACACTGTACATGGTAGTGGGGTGTAGTGTGCTATTGGAATCTGTGTGTTGTAGAAATGGTCACAGATCAACTCAGTGTCATGCACATTTCCACCTCCTTTCCATCACTCTGTGTTGGGAGGCGTGGAGGCCTCAGTTCTAGTTATTCGTGGACCCGTGGTTGGTTGTGGTGAACTGAGGCAAATCATGAAGATTCAGATCTCTGAATACTGGTGTTGTGTTTGCCAATGTTTTATGGAGATGATAAATGAAGGCAGTGCACTCAAGCTTGGAGGCTGGAACCCAGAAGCATGGAACTGCATCAGTGTTCCCACCTTGGTGTCGGGGCCTCATACAGATCCATCATCTACTGTCTTCCAGGGTGCATTGTCAGTACAAGTATGGGAAAGCATGAAAATGGGCTCCGTCCAGCAATGTGATATGCAGCCTTGGTGTCTCCCTCTCTAATACTGATGAAAGAACACAAATGGATTGATGACCTCAGTCAGCGTAGACATGGAGTGAAGAGCAGGGACTCTGGACACATGGTCTCTGGGACTGGCTCTTCCTGCAGCTGTGATTCAGCCTCAGGACACTGGTCATCATGCTGGAGCCACAGACACAGCTCCCCGTGATGTGGACTCCAGCCCCAGAGTGCACAGCCACTGTGTGTCCCACTTTCTGCTCTCCCTCAACCACAGCAGGTGCAGGAGGTCCCACAACACTGGAGCAGAACCAGACCAGCTGGAAGTGCACACCCAACACTTTCCATTCAGTTATGACCTTGACTGCTGATGTCCAGTGCATTTCCATCCTGAGTTCAGTCAGGGAGCCCCCAGGAGGTTCCCAGGACCTAGAGGATGAGGAAGTCCCTGTAGGCTTCCCAGGTGCCTGCAGAAGCTCAGCCTGAGACACAGCTGAGCTGCAGTACATTCCTGAGTGCTGTGACGTTCACACAGGGACCACAGACTGTTTCAGGATTAAAGGGAAATGCAGGTCGGGTTAAAGTCTGCAGAAAGTGACTGTGGATCACCCACATGTAAAGTCAAAGGTTGGTTCAGTGCACACTTGCTGGTTGTGGCAGGAGAGGGATGAGTGGAATAGTTGCTGTTTAACAGATCAACGGCCCTGTCTCAGCTGTCCCTGGTTATACAGGGAAAACTGAAACTGTCCAAAGCTTTCAGTGCCCTGAGGGTGCTGTCCTGTGTCAGGTTGGAAAAGATTCAATGGTGTCCTCAATATTCCCACATCTCTGACCCTGGTGAGCACAGTCGCTGTCCATGAACCAAATTGTTCAATTAGGACTTCTTCCTTTTATATCAAACTTTCAATCCCTCAGTGAAGTTGGGAGGGACAGAATCAAAAAGTAGAATTCTTCCCTCAAAACTCTTACAGGAGAGGAAACCCCAATTCCCTGACAGGAACCAGGGATTCATCTCCCTCTGTGCCTGTGCATGACCAGAGTCTGCGCTCGGCGCATCTTGTGCGCCCCCTAGTGGTTCCGGGCGCCCCTGCAGGGAGGTTTGTGTCTGGGCTCAGCCCTAGGGCCCCTCACTGTGTCTCTCACACAGAAATAGGTGGCCCTGTCCGCGGCATTCAGACTTGTCATTTTCAGAGAGACCGTGTTCTCGTTGGTGTCTCTGGAGTTGGTGAATCGGTCATTCACCCAGCTCGCGTAGTATGTGCTACCACCACTACTAATGTATCCGATGTATTCCAGCCCCTTCCCTGGAGCCTGGCGGACCCAGTTCATGTCGTTGCTACTGAGAGAGAATCCAGAGACTGTGCAGGTGAGTGTCAGACTTCCTCCAGGCTTCACGGGGCCTCTCCCTGACTCCTCCACCTACTGACAAGGACACCTGTAAACACAGATGACATGGTCAGGACACTGTCACGCACACTCTCTGTGTCTCTCACTCACGTCCTCTCCCAGACTCAGTGCCCCGCGTTCTCCATCATTACCGTTGAGCACAGCGACCAGGAGAAACCAGCGCAGCCCAGTCTCCATGGTGAGTGTCTGTGTTGAGTGCGCTCACTGAGTGGACACCTGGGAGTCCTGGGGCTGGAGCTCCTGTGCCAGAGCTGCAGGGTGAGGGCTAGGCAGGTTTTCATGGGCAGAGGGAGCCCTATTTGCATGTGCTGCTCCTATATAGCAGGCATAGGGTCAGATGCCTCAACAGGACAGGGCCCAGGGAAGTTGTCTGTGTTCTTGGTGTGTTGGGTGATGGCTATGATAGAATTAAGATCATGTGAATTTTTATGTTATCATAATTTTAAAAAGTTGAAGGCAATGACCTTGTTTCATTTTAATATGTGTGTACCCTTCATATCGAGTGTTAGCAATATCATGTCCCTCATTTATTTAAATAACCATTAGTTCCTTATCATCTATATGAAAGACATTGGGACAGAGATAGAGAGAGAAGGGGTGAGAGATACAGAAATGTAGAGATGGACAGAAAAGGTGACAATGGGAAATATATGCCTTTGGGTTGACAGCCCCAGACATCCCAAATGCCTATGACCCCTAGGAGTTAGTCTTTCTGAACCCTGGAGCAATAAACTGTGTCTGTAATTCCAACGTCGGTGGTAGGGGTTCATTTGCTTGTAGCATCATCTACAGTTTCCCATGATGCATTATGAGGGAAAAGTGTGGGAAGCCGTGAGGCTGGGCTCAGTCAGTTCTCTGATGGGAACATGGGTGACCCTAGTGGGGACTTAGCCAATTTTGTCCTAATGCCTGTCACCCACTTTTAAATAGATGAAATACTCAAGTGGATTTTTTAAGGTAAACTATGTTTTTTCCTTATTCATCCATTGCCTTAAAGTTTAAAAACTGTTTAAACTGTTTAAAACTGTTCCTGAACACAGAACACTGTACATGGTAGTGGGGTTTGTGTGCTACTGGAATGTGCATGGTAGAAATGGGCACAGATGAACTCACTGTCATTCACATTTCCACCTCCTTTCCATCACTCTGTTGGGAGGCCTGGAGACCTCAGTTCTAGTCATTCTTGGAACCTGTTGTGTGTTTTGGTGAACTGAGTTAGCTCAAAGTGGTGTGGGCAGAATTATTACTGCCTTTGGTGGTGCTTTCTGCCCTGGTAACAGCTGCCCTCTGTTCTCTCTTCCCTGTTCTTTTTTTTATTTTTTTTATTTTTTATTTTTGGACAGGCAGAGTGAACAGTGAGAGAGAGAGACAGAGAGAAAGGTCTTCCTTTGCCGTTGGTTCACCCTCCAATGGCCGCCACGGCCAGTGCGCTGCGGCCGGCGCACCGTGCTGATCCGATGGCATGAGCCAGGTACTTCTCCTGGTCTCCCATGGGGTGCAGGGCCCAAGCACTTGGGCCATCCTCCACTGCACTCCCTGGCCACAGCAGAGAGCTGGCCTGGAAGAGGGGCAACCAGAACAGAATCCGGTGCCCCAACCGTGACTAGAACCCAGTGTGCTGGCGCCACAAGGTGGAGGATTAGCCTAGTGAGCCACAGCACTGGCCACTCTTCCCTGTTCTGTAACCATGACTCTGAGTTTAGCTCAAGCACTGGGTAGAAGTCACTGTGTCACAATTCACCCACAGTCCTGCATTTGGGTAATGCAGCTTTGTTCACAATAGTTCAGTCTACAAAGAACAAGTGTGCATAAAACAGTGAATGGATTCTTTCACATTTAGACAAAGAATATTATTCAGTATTAAGAAGGAGGTTGTTCTGTCATTAGGAAATGTGGGTCAGCCTGGAGCATACATACTAAAAGAAATGATCCAGGTAGATGTGGACACACAGTATGTGACATTAGTTATACATGCAGTGCACAAGCTTGAACTCACAGAGGTAGGCAGCGCAATGGTGAAAACTCTACCATGATGCAAGTCAGGCTCTTGAATTTAGGCTGAGCCATCCCCAGCCTTTGCAGCCATTCAGGAAGTTATCCAGTGGATGGAATTCTCCCTCCATTTGTTGATCTCTTCCTCTCTTTTTATAACACTGTTTTTAAAACAAAATAAACAGAGACTTAAAATAAATTGAAGATTAATTGTATATATGATTAGGAGCCTGTTTCCTAATGTTGAATGATCTCAAGCAACTGAATCCCAAGGGAAGAAATCAATTGTGTACATGCAGTGATGATAAGGTGGAGACAGGAGCAGCACTGGAGTTAGCCTGTGGGATTCTTGCTCCCGTATCAGGATGCTTAGTGCTGTGTCCTAGTTTGGTTCCAGTGTCATATTCCTGCCTGAGCACACTCTGGGAGGCCGTAGGTGAAGTTCCAAGTACTCCCACGTGGGAGCCCTGGACAGAATTCCAAGCACCTGGCTGTCACCTGACCCAGCTGAATCTTTTGTAGCCATCTGGGAAGTGACCAGGAGTTAGAAGATCACTGTCAGTCTCAGTCTCTTTGCCTTTTTGGAAACATATGTGTGGGGCTCCATGGGATGCACAGCCATGGAGCCCCCACATCAAGGTCGGTCTGATAGCTGTTGCTGTGTCTTTACCACAAGGCAAATGTTGCTAGTTTCGGTTAGGGCAATGTTTTCCCACGGTTGGGACTTTCCAGAGGAGTTGAGAATGTTGTAAACAACAAGATGGCGCCGAGGACTGTGCGGTGAGCCTGCCTGCTGTGTGACACCTCATCTGATTGGCCCGAGGTCGCGTGCACAATGCATGAACAGACAGCAGATTGGAGTGTTCCGTGCATGGACTTGAGCCCGCTTGCAATTGGCCAGATTTTGTATATAAGCTCTGTGCTGAGGAAGGAGGGGGCTTTTCTGTCCACTCTCCTCCCTTCATTCTTTCTCTGTCGCTGTTATTTTCTCAATAAAAGTCTGCTGAAGACTGATAAGCTGCGAACAGTGTCGTTCCTTTGTGGGCAAGGGAGCGACAAGTGGTTCCGTGACTCGGATTCGGACCACTTTCTACATGCAGGAATAGGTAAGGGACAAAAGTTAAGCGTGCGTGTGCATGGAAATCCAGCTGGGGAAAGAATAGAAACCGCGGTTCCATCGAAGAAAGACGGGGAAATTAAGTGCCAGAAAAAAGGGTAAAGGAATCCCTTAAAAGGCGGGAGTACAAAGTGTTCAGAAATGCCAGGAAATAGGCGGAAACTTCCTTTTTACCTCCAAATGGACAATACTCCATCCACCACTAGGTTGCGCATGCTGTTGATCCACTTGTTAAAAGCTGCGGGGAAGCCCGTTAAGGCAGCTACAGTATGCACATTCACTAGAGCCATTGCCAAGAAGTCACCATGGTTTGTGGAAGGTGACCAATTAGATGAGCAACACTAGTGGAGAGTAGGGAGACAGTTGAGAGCAGCCAGAGAGCCGGTAGAAATACTTAGATTATGGCAACTCATTGAACAGACACTTCAGGACCCCACTGAGAGCATAGGGCTTTTACTTGATGAAGGATGCGAGCTCCTAGAAAAGGTTCAGGAGGAGTCTCGCCATGATAGTCAGTCTAGTGACTGTGGTAGTCAGTGGGACAGGAAACAGACGGACAAAGGTCCCTGTAGGGACCAGCCACTGGATAAGACAAAGGAAAATTCAGTGAAGGACCATCCCCCATCGAGTGCGCCCCTGTGCTCAAGGGAGCCATCTCATTTATATCCCAGTTTGACTAGGCTAGCAAATTTGTCCTTAGAGGATGAACTGCCACCGCAGTATCGTCCATTGACTCTCCCTAAATCGGCCCCTAGAAGAAAAAAATAAAAAAAGTTATAAAGACTCCATTACAGATACAGGGAATAGGGTTAAACAAGGCAAGCCATAGAATGGTTCATTAATGCTATAGGAATAGTCAGTCCTTGGTTCGCAAAAGAAGTTGTAAATGAGCAACATTGGGATTTGCTCAAAAAAGATTTAAATGTGCATTAAAAAAAACAAAACAAAACAAAAAAAAAAAAAAAAAAAAAAACAAAGCAAGCCATGACAAAGGCTGTGAAAACTTTGTTGCAGATGTAAAAAATAGGGTTAAAGAAACAAACCGTAGAGCAGTTTATCAGTGCTGTTAAAACAATTAGTCCTTGCTTTGCTGAAGAGGGTGTTGTGGATAAGAAACACTTGGAGTAAAAAATATAGATCAGTGTACACTGGACAGCCCTCACCTTGCATTTAAATATTTCATTTGAAGTAAATGTTCTCTGTTATAAAGTTCATATTACTATGTAAAATGAAAAATTGTGGTAACAAAGTGTCCGGACTACCCATTCTGTTTTTGTTTTATGTACTAACTCTACCCCTATTATTGATAGGAATGCTTGAGCAGATTATGCTTGGTTTGCTTTACAAAAAAAAATGTAAGTCAAAATATGCCGCAAGTAGTTAAGATTCCACACACCTGCAGAAATGTAATAATTACAGATAATAAGAGGCTAGTTCCCTCAGATATGTTTCAATTTATCCTTAAAACATACTGAATATTATTGTGTTTGATTGCTAAATGTAGATTTGTATAAAAATTTGTATTATATTCTTATGATGTATTAATTATGCCTATACCTTGGTACAACTCTAGGGCCAAATGTAAGGACAAATTTTTGGGATGGAGAGGCTTGTGTCTTTGTTTGGCTCTGATAAACAAGTAACTTGTCTGCCAGATGACCTTCTCCTGCTCCTTGGGAGCCTGGCCAGCTCCCGGGGAGGAGGATAAAGGAATGTTTTCTAATAAACAGGTGGGCATGCTTCGTGTCTCGGCTCTCTGGCCAAGATCCGGGACGGGACGCACTGCTTGCCCAACATCTTGGCAATGAGCCACCCTTGTCCTTGGGGGCTTTAAGGGGGAGCCGGAGCAAGCCTCTGCTGCTGCTGCTTCATCCCGGGGGAACACGCAGTCAAGCTGAACGTTAAACGTGCCCGTGATGATTACTAATGATGTTTAATTCTCAGTACGGATCCTTTTCTGGTGCTGTGTGAAAATTGCCTAGTAATGCCCATAGTACTGTAAATTCTACAAAACATAAGTACAACGCAGATATGGATCGATTGGCTATTGTGGCTGAGGTGTTCTGTAACAGTCCCTTTAATAAAAAATTAACAAAATAAATTAATTTAAAAAACAGAACATTCAGGACCTGCCACTCTACTTGGTAGGTCATTACAAAAATCAACAAGGAGGGCTATACCTGATAAATAAGGGTACTATCAATGTGGGCAACAGGGACATGTACAAATATTGTCCAAAAGTCAAACACCAAAAAAGCCCCTCCTCCTGGGATTTGCCCCCAGTGCAAAAGAGGAAGGCATTGGGCCAATAAATGTCACTCCAAAACTAATAAAAAAATTCATTAAATAAATAAAGTTCAAAAAACTAAAAGCGGGGCTGGCCCCAGGCCCCATCCCAACAAATTTTGGGGGCCATGACATTTGTTCCTCAACAGAACACCCTAAATCCATCAATTTCCTCCATGGAGCCACAGAGGGTAGTGCAAGAATGGACCTCAGTGCCACCTCCTATACAGTATTGACCCCTGAGATGGGCCCACAAGGCCTCCCTACTGGGATTTTTGGTCCTTTGCCAACTGGGTTTTTTTGGTCTCCTACTGGGCAGAAGTAGTATAACTATAAAAGGATTACAGGTTTTTCCTGGAGTTATAAACACTGACTTTACTGGTAAGATAAAAATTATGACTCAAGCCAATAATGAAACTTTAACTCCAGGACAATGCATTGCTCACTTGATTCTGTTCCCCTTCTCTTCAATTGGTAAGTCTTTTTTAAATAAAAGAGAAAATAACAGTTTTGAATCTTCTGATGCTTATCAGATACAACCTATAACTGAGGACCGACCCAAATTTCTCTTAAAATTAAATAAAAAGTTATTCAGTGGTCTTTTAGATACTGGAGCTAGTGCCTCTGTTATTTCAGCAGCAAGCTGGCCCACAAGTTAAAAAAAGAAAATTACCATAACTCAATTGCAAGGTATTGGTCAGAGTCAAAGATTAACACAAAGTTCCATATTGCTACAATGGGAGGATAAAACATATATTTTGGCTGCAGTACTTGTTAATCTCTGGAGACGTAATATTCTAACTCAAATGGGGGCTTTCATACATAGTCCAAGTAAGATTGTTACCATTAACATACTTCAACAAGGTCATTTGCCAGGTAAGGGTTTAGGCAAACAACAACAAAGCATCACATCTCCAGTTACTATAACTGTCAATCATAACCAGAGAGGCTTGGGTTTCCCTTGATGGCTACTGGTCAGCCTGTGCCCCATACAAAAATTAAAATAAAATAAAAATCAGATAATCCCGTGTGGGTGAATCAGTGTCCTTTACTGCAGGAAAATATAAATACTGCACAGATATTGGTAAAAAAAAAAAAAAAACAATTTACTGCACGACATATAGTTCCTTCTAATTCTCCTTGGAATAGTCCTATTTTTGTTATCAGAAAAAAAATCTGGGAGATAGCGATGGCTTCAAGGCCTTAGGGCTGTTAATGCTACTGTGGAAATTATGGGGGCTTTACAACCAGGTTTACCATTGCCTACTACAATTCCAAAGGACTCTTATATTGCAATAATAGATTTAAAAGATTATTTTTTATACTATACCTTTACATCCAAAAAATTGTCCCCGATTTGCTTTCAGGGTTCCATCAGTAAATTTTAAAGAACCTATGCAAAGATGCCTATAAAGGATCTTACCTCAAAAAAATGGCTTATAGCCCTACTTTGTGCCAATAATTCATTAATGCTGCTCTTCAAAAAATTTGCAAAAAATATAGCAATTTATATATTATACACTATATGGATGATATTTTGATAACTGGACCCGAGAAATTTTTGGCGATACAATGTTTGACAGTAATAAGAGAGCAATTAACTGCTTTTGGTCTTAGCATAGCCCCTGAGAAAATGCAACTTCAATATCCTTATCAATATCTAGACTTCCAATTATACCCATAAAAAATACTTCCACAAAAAGTCACCTTACAATTGGATTCTTTACAGACTTTAAATAAGTTTCAAAACTTCTAGGAAATATTAATTGTCTTTCTGCACATCTCCACCTCACAACAGGAGACCTTAAACCTTTATTCAATATCCTAAAAGGAGGTCAAGCTTCTGTAATTTGTGATGGTCACCATACTGTTATTAACACCTCTTTTTCATCTCTACAGCTAGTTAAATTAGCTGCTGTTGCACTTGCATTGAAGTCTACTTTGGATGTAGTGGTTAACATACACACCAATAGCAAATATGTGTTCCTATCGGTGCCTCAATTGAAAACGTGTTCATTCCTTCCTAAATCCTCAGCTGCTTCTCCTTTGTTTTCTCGCATTTGCACTGTCATTTGGCAGCATACCTGCCCTTTCTTTATAGGTCATATTCGAGCACATTCCAATCTTCCCAGACCTTTGGTAGAGGGTAACCATTTGGCAGATTCTGCTTTATGCATATATTCTATTAATACAGCAACAAAAGATCATGTTTTACATCATTTAAATGCTCATACATTATGCTTAAAACATAATATTACTCAAGAACAAGCTCGACAAATTGTAAAATTCTGTTCTACCTGCTCCATCCAGTTACCATTAACTCACTTTCGAATTAATCCTCGTGATTTATTCCCCCAATCAACTATGGCAAATGGATATCACCCACTTCATGAAATTTGGTAAACAAAAATAGATACATGTGTCTATTGATACTTGTTCTGGATTTATTTTTGCTTCCTTACATACAGGTAAAGCTACAAAACATGTTATTGCCCGTTGCTTACAAGCTTTTGCTTCCCTAGGAACTCCAAAACAGATTAAAATGGATAATGGACCTGCTTATATTTCTGCCTCTTTTAGAAATTTTTGTGTAACTTTCTATCTCATGTTACTGACATCCCTTATAATCCTCAGGGTCAAGACATTCTTATACGTACACATCACACTTTAAAACAATATTTTAATAATATAAACAAAAGGAGGAGTTTAGGGTTCTTGCCCATTCTCCTAACAAATGGCTCGCACGTGCTTTATTCATTTTAAATTTTTTCACATTGGATAAAGATGGTCGTTTTGCATCTGATCAACAGTGGCATCCACAAACAGCTGGGGTAAGAACAATGGTAAAATGGAAGGATCCTATCACCAATCAATGGAATGGACCTGATCCAGTACTGGTATGGGACATGGGCTCTTAAGGGATGGGTATTTTTATGCAACCAATTTGCTTTTACATTGTTAGCCCCTAATGATTTTTGCAACTGCTCATTGGGCCGTGTGGCCCCAATGCTAACATCTGTATTTCCAAAGGCAGGACAGTGACGCTCATTACCTGAGAACTGTGATGATGATGTCATCTTAATTGGAGACCTGCTTTCACCATGGCTATGCAGCTAGTGGGAGTTCCTGGATTGGTTTATGGAAATAATTGTGGACTACAAAGGCTTACACGTTTGGTGACCAAAACAATCAATCTTACTGCTACTGTGCTATCCAATATAGCTGAAGAATTGGATCAAGTTCATTCAGGAGTACTCTTAAACCAAGCAGCTATCGATTATTTGCTGTTAAAAGATCATATAAGCTGTAAATCTGTTCAAGGGGAATGTTGTTTTAACATTACCATGCCATATATAGAGTCTGTTATTGATAAACTTAAAAGAGTAAAATGCAACATATATTTATTGCTAACCCACTATTCATTTGGAGGGTTTCAATGGATTCGTTGGTTATTAATGCGGGCTAGACCATTACTGCTTTTCATACTTTGTATGGGATGTTTTCCGTGTGTTCTGCAATTTGTGCTATCTTCACTACAGTCTGTATGGACTGACATTCATCACTTAAAACTTCGTACCAAACCTCCTTTGTAATCAAAAATAATTAATATTTGGCTGTATGTTTCATCTCTCACCTAATGTTGGGCTAAAATGGTACTCAGAAATGGGTAAGACACTCCACATCCTGTACCTACCTAAGACAGGGCTCAAGTTAAAGAATGGGTCGCTATCGGTTGCTTGTTTGTCGTGGTACCACTGGGCCTTGCCTTCATCGCCAGATGGATCAGAGCCTTAGCACTCCGTCAGCAGAATACCAACTTGATAATCCAACAGGCTATGCTGGCCACCTTGCGATCTCACCCCAATAAAGAAGTATGGCTTAGCATGATGGAGCGGTAGTCAAAGATGGGTAAACACTGATGGGCACTCCTAGCAACCTAAGACAGAGGGTAGGACAGGCTTCCTATTACCTCCATGACAGGTAAGCAGGTAGCGCCATTGGGTACCTAAGACAGTCACGTTTCCATGCCATTTAAATAATAAAGAAGGGGGAGATGTGGGGCTCCATGGGATGCGCAGCATGGAGCCCCTTTGTCAAGGTCGGTCTGATAGCTGTTGCTGTGTCTTTATCACAAGGCGAATGTTGCTAGTTTTGGTTAGGGCAATGCTTTCCCACGGTTGGGACTTTCCAGAGGAGTTGAGAATGTTGTAAACAACAAGATGGCGCCGAGGACTGTGCGGTGAGCCTGCCTGCTGTGTGACACCTCATCTGATTGGCCCGAGGACGTGTGCACAATGTGTGAACAGACAGCAGATTGGAGTGTTCCGTGCATGGACTTGAGCCCGCTTGCAATTGGCCAGATTTTGTATATAAGCTCTGTGCTGAGGAAGGAGGGGGCTTTTCTGTCCACTCTCCTCCCTTCATTCTTTCTCTGTCCCTGTTATTTTCTCATTAAAAGTCTACTGAAGACCCATAAGTTGCGAACAGTGTCGTTCCTTTGCGGGCAAGGGAGCGACACATATGTAAATGCAAATATCCAAATAAGTGAAATAATATCCATAAATGTTTAAAAAAGATATAAAGGCAACATATAAAATATCTGGGACCATCATGCATGTCCATAGTAGATGCACAATGAGACATCCCATCCTTCCTGTTAGAATGAGTATTATACAATCCAGAGCTGACAAACCATGTGGAGGAAGCTAGAGACGATAACTCTGGTACAAGATCGAAGTCAGGTAAACAAGTAAATCTATTATGGAAAATCATCAAAACTGAGAAACAGAATTTTCACAAGATCTTCAAACACCATTTCTGGGTAGAAGGAATATGAAATCCCAAGGAGGTGTCAAGGGGAACCGCAATCAAGGTGGCAAACACCTCTGTTCTTCCATGTTCAACTAATGCAGCATCATTCACAAGAGTTCACACATACAATCCAGTGAAATATTCATGAAGAAAGAATCAACAATGGAACAAATGGACAAAATTATATTTAACAGGAAGTTTATATGGCAGTACAGATGAGGAAATTCTGTATTTTGGACAACTCGGATGATCCTGGAAAATAATGTCCAAGGATAATGTGTCAGGGTAAGTACACTCTGCTAACCATGCAGGACAAGAAGACAAATAATACGTGATGCTGGATACATGGGATAAAAGGATGAAGTCACAGAGGCAGGAAGTACGATGGTGAAGACCAACGTCTGAGCAAGGGAGGAGCAGAGGAGACACTGGAGCAAGGTCACAGTTCCAGTCCAACAGGATGCACACACTGAGGATCTACTGTGCAGCATGGTCACAGCAGTGAAGGGAATATTGTGTCCACTGAATTCCAAAACAGAAGACAACTGACATTCTGCCATGGAAATATGTGGTTTTCTGATGAGCATGTCAGTAAGTCTGACTTCATAAAAACTCAATTTGATACATTCATTTTTCAACACATGTCATTGTACCTCATAAGTCTGTGTTCAGGTGTTATTTATCAAACATTTATGATCAAAAATGATCAAAAATGAAGATTCAACACTCTGAATACTTGTGTTGTGTTTGTCAATATTTATGGAGATGATAAACAAAGGCAGTGTAATCAAGGCTTGGCAGCTGGAACCCAGGAGCATGGAAATGCATCAGTGTTCCCACCTTGGTGATGGGGCCTCAAAACAGATCCATCATCTACTGTCTTCCAGGGTGCATTGTCAGTACAAGTATGGGAAAGCGTGTAAATGGGCTCCATCCAGCACTCTGATATGAGCCTGGGTGACTCCCTCTGTAATATTAATGAAAGACTCCAAATGGATTGATGACCCCAGTCATCATAGACATGGAGTGAAGAGCAGGGACTCTGGACACATGGTCTCTGGGACTGGCTCTTCCTGCAGCTGTGATTCAGCCTCAGGACACTGGTCATCATGCTGGAGTCACAGACGCAGGTCCCTGTGATGTGGACTCCAGCCCCAGAGTGCACAGCCACTGTGTGTCCCACTTTCTGCTCTCCCCTGAACCACAGCAGGTGCAGGGGGTCTCACGACACTGGAGCAAAACCAGATCAGCTGGAAGTGCACACCCAGCACTTTCCATTCAGTGATGACCTTGACTGCTGATGTCCAGTTCATTTTCCTCCTGAGTTCAGGCAGTGAGCCTCCCAGGAGGGTCCCAGGACCTAGAGGATGAGGAAGTCCCTGTAGGCTTCCCAGGTGCCTGCAGAAGCTCAGCCTGAGACACAGCTGAGCTGCAAGTACATTCCTGAGTGCTGTGACGTTCACCTTAGGGACCACAAATGGTTTTAGGATTAAAGGTAAAAAGGAGTTTGGGCGTAAGTCTTTAGAAAGTGAATGTGGAACAACAACAGCTTAAAATAAGACTGCTGGTGCTCTTTGCTTACATGCTCATTTTGATAGGAAGAGGGGTGACTGAAATAATTGAAGTTAAAAAAACAAGACTGTGGCTTGACTCTCTCTGGGTTTGAAGGGAAAACTAAAATTGTCCTAAAGCCGGCTGGGCCTTGAGAATGCATCCTGTGTCAGACTGGACAACACTCACAAGGTCCTCAGATAGTCCCACATGTCTGATCCTGGTGACCACTGTCATCGTTCACGAACCTGAAACTGTTCATATAGGACTTCTTCCTGCCATATCAGACATCTCCAGGTCAGTGAAGTCAGTGGCAGGGACAGAGTCATAAAAGTAGAATTCTTCTCTCAAAACTGTTACAAGAGCAGAAACCCCATTCCCTGACAGGAAACCAGGGCTTGGTTTCTCTGCACCTGCTCATGACCAGAATCTGGGCTCAGTACATCTTGTATGCCCCCTGGTGGAGCAGTGTGCCCCTCAAGGAGGTTTGTATCTGGGCTCAGCCTGAGGGCCCCTCACTGTGTCTCCCACACAGTAATAGGTGGCTGTGTCATCCTCTGTAAGATGGTTCATTTGCAGAGACACCATGTTCTGGGCGTTTTCGCTGGAGATTGTGAATTGGCCCTGCTACCACTACCAGGATAAGAAAATAAATCTTTAAAAAATTGCCAAATGACGCTCCTTCATACAGGGAATATGAAGTCTGAGGGATGTGTCCAAGGATTCTGATGGCACCATGTCTAGGCATTTGCAGTCACATGTCCAATACAGTGACCTCATTCACAACTTAGTTCATCTAATTCAGTGAAATTTTCATTGAGGAATGATTGGATAACTGAACAATTCATACTGTCATATTTCAAATGGTGTTGTATATGCCAATAAATAGGTTCAATTCTGTCATTTGGGACAATTGGAGGGATTATGGACATAATAAACTAAATGAAAATATGTAGGAAATCAGAGAAAAATAACATGTGTGAATGCTTATGTGCAGTAAACATTGAGCCCATACAGGTGGGGAGTTCAATGGTGATCATCAGAGGCTGAGCATGAAAAGGAAAAGGGGAGACGTTAGTGCAAGATCCCCGAGTTTCAGGTTGAGAGCAGACACTCAGTTAGTGACCCATGCACAGTATAGCGACAGTAGTTAAGGAAACACACTGTGCATTTCAACATTCCCTGCAGAATGGACGAGGGCCAACCTCTCACAGCAGATGATAACATGGGTGATGTATGAACACGTTAGTGAGTCAAAATTCCTAACCCACAAGGGGTGCACTATTCACCAGGACATTTCATTGATACTCCTATCTGTGTTCAATTCTTATTTATCAAACATTTATGACTAGGAAATGGAGCACGTGCATTGTGAAGAGTCAGTGTTCAGTACACTATTATTGCACGTGCTTATGTTCTTATTTTCAGATGGCAAATAAGTGACATCCTATCCTTTCATGATATTGACTACACAGCTACGAGAGCTGCGCTGTTCTGAAACACAAGAGTTTGTCTCCTGTGCAGCTGGACGTGATGACCCACAGCTCTGTCGTCCTCACTTGCTCCCTTCCCAGGGTAAGGGTCATTCATTCATACTCAGACCCATTCTTCTTTCACATCGGGTGCTAGGACACACTTCCCTCGACTGTCGACTAACTTTAGGACGAGTCTCCCAATGTCACTTTGAGTTCAAAAAGCAATTTTGGGACCTGGGAGTCCTGGGGCTGGAGCTCTTGTGCCAGAACTGCAGGGTGAACACTCCGTGTTCTGGTTGGTGTTTCTGGAGATGGAGAATTGGCCATTCACCAGGTCGAGTAGTTTGTGCTACCACCAGAATTAATTTATGCAATCGACTACAGCCCCTTCCCTGGAGCCTGGTGGACCCAGCACATTGCATTGCTACTGAAGATGATTCCAGAGGCTTTGCAGCAGAGTTCCAGGGATCCCCCAGGCTGGACCAGGCCTCCCCCGGAATCCACCAACTGCTCCTGACACTGGACACCAGGAAACACACATGTCCTGGTCAGGAAGCTGTCGCTCACACTCTCTGTGTCTCTCACTCACGTCCTCTCCCAGACTCAGTGCCCCATGTTCTCCATCATTACCTGTGAACACAGTGACCAGGAGAAGCCAGCACAGCCCAGTCTCCATGGTGAGCGTCTGTGTTGAGTGCGATCACTGAGTGGACACCTGGGAGTGCTGGGGCTGGAGCTCCTGTGCCAGAGCTGCAGGGTGAGGGCTGGGCTGGTTTCATGGACAGAGTGGGCCCTATTTGCATGTGCTGCCGCTAGATAGCAGGCATGGGGTCAGACGCCTCAGACAGGACAGTGCCCAGGGCAGATGTGATGTCCTGTGGTGTAGGTTGATGGCTGTGATAGGATTCAGATCATATAAATCTTTACGTTATCATTGTTGTTTAAACAATTGAAGGCAATGACCTTGTTTCATTTTAATATGTGTGTACCCTTAAGAATCCAGTGTTAGCATGTCCTTCATTTTTAAATAACCATTGGTTCATTTTTAACTATTTGAATAACATTGGAATAGTGACAGTGAGAGAAGGGGTGAGAGAAAGAGAAATGTAGAGATGGACAGAAAAGGTGACAAAGGGAGATTTCCACCTTTGATTGACAGCCCCAGACATCCCAAGTGCCTACAACATCGAGGACTTAGCCTTTCTAAAACCTGGAGCCCAAAACTGTGACTTTGTTTCCCACGTCGGTGGTAGGGGCTCATTCACTTGTAGTGTCATCTACAGTTTTCCAAAATGCATTATCAGAAAAAGTGTGGGGAGTCGTGTGGCTGAATGATTCATTCTGATGGGAACACGGGTGTCCCTAGTGGGCACTTTGCCAATTTTGTCCTAATGCCTGCCTCCCACTTTTAAACAGATAAAAGACTGCAAGTGGATTCTTTTAAGGTTAACTATGTTTTGTTTCCTTATTCATCCATTGCCTTATTTAACACTCGTCATGAACACAGAACACTGTGCATGTTAGTGGGGTTTGTGTGCTACTGGAATCTGTGTGTTGTAAAGTGGGCACAGATCAACTCATTGTCATTCACATTTCCACCTGCTTTCCTACACTCTGAGTTGGAGGGGCCTGGAGGCCTCAGTTCTGGTTATTCGTGGAACCTGTCGTGGGTTGTGGTGAACTGAGTCAGCCCACTGTGGTGTGGGCAGAATTATTCCTTCCTGTGAGTGCTTTGTGCCCTGGTATCAGCTGCCCTGTGTTCCCCCTCTTCCCTGTGTCTAGTAACCATGACTCTGAGTTCAGCTGAAGCACTGGATAGAAGTCACTGTGTCACAATTCACCCGTAGTCCTGGGTTCAGGTAATGCAGCTTTGTTCACAATAGTTCATTCTAAATAAAGTGAAATGTGCCTAAAACGGTGAATGCATTCTGTTACATTTGACATGGAATATTATTCAGTGTTAAGAAGGAGGTTGCTCTGTCATTAGGAAATCATGGGTCAGCCTGGAGCATAATATGCTAACAGAAATAATGCAGGTACATGTGGACACATAGTATGTGACATTAGTTATATATGCAATCCACAAGCTTGAACTCACAGAGGCAGGAAGTGCAATGGTGATCACTGTCTACCATGACCCAAGTGTTTGTCCCCTTCCTGCTCTTTTGGAAACTGGGGGAAGTTCCAGGCTCCTGACTTTAGGCTCAGCCATCCCAGCCTTTGCAGCCATTCACGAAGTGAACCAGTGAATGGAAACTTCTCTCTCCATCTGTTGATAGCTTTCTCTCTTGCTATAACACTGCCTTTCAAATAAAATAAATACTTAAAATAAATGAAAGATTAATTATACATATGGTTAGGAGCCTATTTCCAAATGTTGAATGAACTCAAGCCACTGATCCCAAGGAAAGCAATCAATTCCTTAAATGCAGTGATGATAGGTGGTGACAGGAGCAGCACTGGAGTGAGCCTGAGGGATTCCTGCCTCCCGTGTCAGGATGCTGAGTGCTGTGTCCTAGTTTGGTTCCAGTGTCAGATTCCTGCCTAAGCCCCTCTTGGAGGCAGTAGATGAAGTTCCAAGTACTGCCATGTGGACACCTGGACAGAATTCCAAGCACCTGGCTGTCACCTGACCCAGCTGAAGCTTTTGTAGCCATCTGAGAAGTGACCAGGAATTAGAACATCACTGTCAGTCTCAGTCTCTTTACCTTTTTGAAAAAAATATGTAAATACAAATATCAAAATAAGTGAAATAGTATATTTAACTTTTTAAAAAAGATATAAAGGCAACATATAAAATGATATATTGGGCCCATCATGCATGTCCATAGTAGATGCACAATGAGACATCCCATCCTTCCTGTTAGAATGAGTATTATCCTACAATCCAGAGCTGACAATCCATGTGGAGGAAGCTGGAGATAACTCTGGTGCAAGATTGGAGTCAGGTAAATAAGTAAAACTATTATGGAAAATCATCAAAACTGAAACAGAATTATCAGAGGATCTTCAAACACCATTTTTGAGTAGAAGGAATATGAAATCCCAAGGAGGTGTCCAAGTGTACCGCAATCAATGTGGCAAACACCTCTGCTCTTCCATGTTCAACTAATGCAGCATTATTCACGAGAGTTCACACATACAATCCAGTGAAATATTCATGAAGAAAGAATCAACAATGGAACAAATGGACAAAATTATATTTAACAGGAAGTTTATATGGCAGTAAAGATGAGGAAATTCTGTACTTTGGACAACTCGGATGATCCTGGAGAATAATGTCCAAGGATAATGTGTGTCAGGGTAAGTACACTCTGCTAACCATGCAGGACAAGAAGACAAATAATGCGTGATGCTGGATACATGGGATAAAAGGATGAAGTCACAGAGGCAGGAAGTACGATGGTGAAGACCAATGTCTGAGCAAGGGAGGAGCAGAGGAGACGCTGGAGCAAGGTCAGAGTTTCAGTCCCACAGGATCCACACACTGAGGATCTACTGTACGGCATGGTCGCAGCAGTGAAGGGAATATTGTGTCTGCAGAATTCCAAAACAGGAGACAATTGACATTCTACCATGGAAACATGTGGTTTTCTGATGAGCATGTCAATAAGTCTGACTTCATAAAAACTCAATTTGATACATTTATTTTTCAATACATATAATTGTACCTCATATGTCTATGTTTTGGTATTATATATCAAACACTTATGTAAAGGAAATGATTAAATGATCAAAAATGGAGATTCAACACTCTGAATACTGGTGTAGTGCTTTCCAATATTTTCCAATATTTTATGGAGATGATAAATAAAGGCAGTGCACTCAGGCTTGGCAGCTGGAACCCAGGAGCATGGAAATGCATCAGTGTTCCCACCTTGGTGATGGGGCCTCATAACACATCCATCATCTACTGTCTTCCAGGGTGCACTGTCAGTTACTAGTCTGGGAAAGCGTGCAAATGGGCTGTGTCCATCACTCTGATATGCAGCCTGTGTGTTTCCCTCTCTAATACTGATGGAAGTCTCCAAATGCATTGATGACCCCAGTCAGCATAGACATGGAGTGAAGAGCAGGGACTCTGGACACATGATCTCTGGGACTGGCTCTTCCTGCAGCTGTGATTCAGCCTCAGGACACTGGTCATCATGCTGGAGCCACAGACACAGCTCCCCGTGATGTGGACTCCAGCCCCAGAGTGCACAGCCACTGTGTGTCCCACTTTCTGCTCTGCTGAACCACAGCAGGTGCAGGGAGTCCCACAACACTTGACAGAACCAGATCAGCTGGAAGTGCACACCCAACACTTTCCATTCAGTGATGACCTTGACTGCTGATGTCCAGTGCATTTCCCCTCTGAGTTCATGCAGGGAGCCCCCCAGGAGGATCCCAGGACCTAGAGAATGAGGAAGTCCCTGTAGGCTTCCCAGGTGCCTGCAGAAGCTCAGCCTGAGACACAGCTGAGCTGCAAGTACATTCCTGAGTGCTGTGACGTTCACACAGGGACCACAGACTGTTCCAGGATTAAAGGTGGCCACATTCTGTGGAAAGTGAGTGTGGATCACCCACAGTTTAAAATAAAATGTCAGTTCAGTTCCGCACACAGGCTACTTTGACAGGAAGAGAGGGAAATAGTTGAGATTTAACAGACCGGAGACCCTGGCTCAGCTGTTTCCAGGATATAAAGGGAAAAATAAAATTGTCCTAGAGTCAGCAGTTCCCGGAGGACACCAGCACGAGTTAGACTGGAAAAGACTACGAGGTCCTCACAGATCTCCATGATATCTGATCGTGGTGAGGACAGTTGTCAGTCATGAACCCGAAATTGTCACATAGGACTTCTTCCTTCTATTCAAAGTTTTTTTTTTTTTCTTTATCCGAAGTTACACAACCACAAAATAGGAAATGTTACTACCAATTATGTAATTTCCGTGTCAAAGTTAATATTCTTAAAATTACTATGATTGTGATTTCATTAAGACCACACTATTTTTTCTTCTGTGATACACATTATTTTTCTTTTTTTTAAAATTTATTTAATGAGCATAAATTTCCAAAGTACAGCTTATGGACCACAATAGCCTCCTCCCCTCCCCCGTGTCTTCGCTCCCATCCACAACGCTCCCCTCTCCCACTCCCTCTCCCCTTCCCCTTCACATCACAATTAATTTTCAATTATCTTTATATACAGAAGATCAATTTAGGGTATGTTAAGTAAAGATTACCACATTTTGCTCCCACACAGAAACATAAAGTGTAAACTATTATTTGAGTGCTAGTTATAGCATTAATTAAACACCTAAGAGTAATTGTGTATTAATTACAGAGCTCAACCAATAGTTTTAAGTAGAATATAAAATGCATCTTTTGCATTGTTGTGGCTTCCCCCCGACCTCCCTCCCTCCCGTGGCCCTCCCTCACCCACTTCCTCTCCCCTCTCCCCCCTTCATCACGTTTCATTTTCAGTTACCTTCATATACCGAAGATCAGTTTAGTATATACTAAGCAGGGATTTCAACAGGTTGCACTCACACAACCGAACCAGGTATAGGGTATTGTTCGACTAGTAGTGTTGTTTTTGAGTTTCATAGATAAACATATTAAGGACAGAGATCCTGCGAGGGGAGCATGAATTCAGTGACTCCCGTTGTTGATTTAACAATTGGCACTCTTATTTATGACGTCAGCAATCACCTGAGACTCTTGCTATGAGCTGTCTAGGCTATGGAAGCCCCTTGAGTTCACCAACTCTGAATTTGTTTAGTCAAGGCCATATCACAGTGGAGGTTCCTTCCTCCCTTCAGAGAAAGGCGCCTCTCTCCTTGATGGCCTGATCCTTCTGCTGGAGTGTTGTTCACCAGGATCCTTCATTTAGATTGTTTTTTGCCACCGTGTCATGGCTTTCCATGCCTGCGAGACTCTCATGGACCTTTTAGTCAGATCCGAATGTCCCAAGGGTTGATTCTGAGGCAGGAGTGCTGTTTTGGGCATTTGCCATTCTATGAGTCTGCTGTGTGACCTGCTTCCCCCGCAGGATCATTCTCAAGCCTTTTGATTCTATCTTTCATTATTTGCTTACACTGGTCTTATTTGTGTAATCTCTTCGACACTTACCCTATCTTTTGGATCAGTTGTGTATTTATATTTGTCTCTTTACCAAGTGTGCTGGCATTGGTACCTGCCTCCTTGGTAAGACTGAGTTGAAATCCCCTGGCACATTTCCAGTTCCACCATTGGAGGTAGGTCTGATTGAGTATGTGCCGTCCTATATATCTCCTCCCTCTCTTATTCCCACTCCCATGTTCCACAGAGATCAATTTCCTATTAATTTTTAAATGCTTAAGAATGGTTGTGCATTGATTGCAGAGTTCAACCAGTGGTCTTGTGTAGAGCATACTGAGCAGCAACAACAACAACAAAAATACTAAAGGAACAAAATAGTAAGTTTTTCCTCAACAGTCTAGACAAGGGCTGCTCATGTCATTGTCTCTCATAGTGTCCATTTCACTTCAATGGGTATCATTTTAGGTGCTCGTTTAGTTGCCATCAATCAGGGAGAACATGTGATATTTATCCCTTTTGGACTGGCTTATTTCACTCAGCATGATGTTTTCCAGCTTCCTCCATTTTGTTGTGAATGCCCTGATTTCGTTGTTTTTTTACTGCTGTATAGTATTCCATAGAGTACATATCCCATAGTTTCTTTATCCAGTCATCCGCTGATGGACATTTAGGTTGATTCCATGTCTTAGCTATTGTGAATTGAGCTGCAACAAATGTTGAGGTGCAAATGGCTTTTTTAACCCATTAAATTCCATTTGGGTATATTCCAAGGAGTGGGATGGCTGGGTCCTGTGGTAGTGCTATGTTCAGGTTTCTGAGGACTCTCCAGACTGTCTTCCATAGTGGCTTTACCAGCTTGCATTCCCACCAACAGTGGATTAGTGTCCCCTTTTCTCCACATCCTCGCCAGCATCTGTTGTTGGTTGATTTCTGTATGTAAGCCAATCTAACCGGAGTGAGGTGGTATCTCATTGTGGTTTTGATCTGCATTTCCCTGATGGCTAGGGATCCTGAGCATTTTTTCATGTGCCTGTTGGCCATTTGGATTTCCTCTTTTGAAAAATGCCTGTTAAGGTCCTTGGCCCATTTTTTTATTGGGTTGTTTGTTTGGATTCTGTGGTGTTTTTTGATCATTGTGTAGATTCTAGTTGTTAATCCTTTATTTGTTGTGTAGTTTGCGAATAACGTCTCCCATTCTGTTGGTTGCCTCTTCGCTTTCCTGACTGTTTCCTTTGCTGTTAAGAAACTCCTCAATTTTAGGTAATCCCATTTGTTTATTTTATCTTTGATTACCCGTGCCTGTGGGGTCTTCTCCAGGAATTCTTTGCCTATTCCGATATCTTGAAGGGTTTCCCCTATGCTCTCAATTAGTTTCATGGTGTCGTGGCGCAACTCTAGTTCTTTGATCCATGTTGATTGGATTTTTGTATAAGGTGTAAGGTAGGGGTCTTGCTTCATACTGCGGCATGTGGACATCCAGTTTTCCCAGCACCATTTGTTGAAGAGGCTGTCCTTGTTCCAGGGGTTGATTTTAGGTCCTTTGTCAAATATGAGTTGGTTATAGATGTTTGGATTGATCTCCGGTGTTTCTATTCTGTTCCATTGGTCTATCCATCTGTTTTTGTACCAGTACCAGGCTGTTTTGATTATAACTGCCCTGTAGTATGCTTTGAAGTCTGGAATTGTGATGCCTCCGGCCTTGTTTTTATTGTAAAGGATTGCTTTAGCTATTCTGGGTCTCCTGTTTCTCCATATGAATTTCAGCATCGTTTTTTCTAGGTCTTTGAAGAATGACTTTGGTATTTTGATTGGTATTGCATTGAACTTGTAAATTGCTTTTGGGAGAATGGACATTTTGATGATATTGATTCTTCCAATCCATGAGCATGGCAGGTTTTTCCATTTTTTTGTGTCGTCTTCTATTTCTTTCTTTAGTGTTTTGTAATTTTCATCATAGAGGTCTTTGACCTCCTTGGTTAAATTTATTCCAAGGTACTTTATTGTTTTTGTGGCTATTGTGAATGGGATTGATCTTAGTAGTTCTTCCTCGGCCCTGGCATTGTCTGTGTATACAAAGGCTGTTGATTTCTGAGCGTTGACTTTGTATCCTGCTACTTTACCAAACTCTTCTATGAGTTTCAGTAGCCTCTTATAGGAGTTTATTGGGTCCTCTATATATAGTATCATGTCATCTGCAAACAGGGATAGTTTGACTTCCTCCTTTCCCATTTGTATCCCTTTAATTTCTTTTTCTTGCCTGATGGCTCTGGCTAAGACTTCTAGGACTATATTGAATAGCAATGGTGAGAGTGGGCATCCCTGTCTGGTGCCCGATCTCAATGGAAATGCCTCCAACTTTTCCCCATTCAATATGATGCTGGCCTTTGGTTTATCATAGATTGCCTTAATTGTGTTGAGGAATGTTCCTTCTAACCCCGATTTGCTTAGGGTTTTCATCATGAAGGGGTGTTGTATTTTGTCAAATGCTTTCTCTGCATCTATTGAGATAACCATATGATTTTTGTTTCTCAATTTGTTAATGTGCTGGATTACATTGATTGACTTTCGAATATTGAACCATCCCTGCATACCAGGGATAAATCCCACTTGGTCCGGGTGAATGATCTTTCTGATGTGTAGTTGGATTCGGTTTGCCAGAATTTTATTGAGTATTTTTACATCTATGTTCATCAGGGAGATAGGTCTGTAGTTTTCTTTCTCTGCTGTGTCTTTTCCGGGCTTAGGAATTAAGGTGATATTGGCTTCGTAGAAGGAATTTGGGAGGATTCCCTCTCTTTCAAGCGTTTGGAATAATTTGAGAAGAACTGGGGTTAGTTGTTCTCTAAATGCCTGGTAAAATTCGGCAGTGAAGCCATCCGGTCCTGGGCTCTTCTTTTTCGGTAGTGCGTTTATTACTGATTCAATTTCTTCCATGGTTATGGGTCTGTTTAGATTTTCTATATCTTCACGGCTCAGTTTAGGAAGGTGGCATTTGTCCAGGAATCTATCCATTTCTTCCAGGTTCCCCAATTTGTTAGCATACATCTCTTTGTAGTAGTTTCTGATGATTCTTTTTATTTCTATTGTGTCAGTTGTTACATTTCCATTACTATCTTTGATTTTACAGATTTGGGTCTTCTCTCTCCTTTTTTTGGTTAGTTGGGCCAATGGTGTGTCAATTTTGTTTATTTTTTCAAAGAACCAGCTCCTGGTTTTGTTGATCTTTTGTATTGTTTTTTTGGTTTCAATTCTGTTTATTTCTTCTCTGATCTTTAGTATTTCTTTCCTCCTTTTAGATTTGGGCTTGATTTGCTGCTGTTTTTCTAGTTCCTTGAGGTGCATGGAGAGTTCATTTGTTTGGTTCCTTTCCAGCTTCTTGATGTAGGCACTAATTGCTATAAACTTTCCTCTTAGCACTGCTTTTGCTGTGTCCCACAGGTTTTGATAGGTTGTGTTATCATTTTCATTTGTTTCTAGAAATCTTTTGATTTCTCTTTTAATTTCTTCGATGACCCACTGTTCATTTAGGATCATGTTGTCCATTCTCCATATATTTGCATATGGTGTAGAGATTCTTGGGTTGTTGATTTCAAGTTTCACTGCACTATGGTCTGAGAAGCTGCATGGTATAGTTTCAATTTTTTTGAACTTGTTGAGGCTCCCTTTATGGCCTAGTATATGGTCAATCCTAGAGAATGTTCCATGTACTGGGGAGAAATACGTGAACTCTGTGTCTGTGGGGTGGAGGGTTCTGAAGATATCTATTAGGTCTATTTGGTCTATGGCGTCAATTAGCTCAGTTGTTTCCTTGTTGAATTTCTGTCTGGTTGATCTGTCCATTGGTGAGAGTGGGGTGTTGAAGTCCCCTGCTACTATTGTATTTGAGTCTATATCTCCCTTTAAATCCTTTAGTAATTCTTTCAGGTAGCCAGGCGCCCTGTAATTAGGTGCGTATACATTTATAATAGTAATGTCTTCCTGTTGGATAGATCCTTTAATCATTATATAGTGCCCTTCTCTGTCTCTTTTAATAGTTTTTATGTTAAAGTCTATTTTGTCTGATATTAGGATGGCCACACCAGCTCTTTTTGGATTTCCATTAGCTTAGAGTATCTTTTTCCATCCTTTCACTTTCATTCTGCATGCATCTTTGCTGATGAGGTGTGTCTCCTGAAGGCAGCATATAGTTGGATCCTCTTGTTTTATCCAATCCGCTAGTCTGTGCCTCTTTGTCGTGGAATTAAGACCATTCGCATTCAATGTGATTACTGTTAAGTACTGTCTTTTTCCCTTCATGTTTCCTGAAACGAGCTGTTTATGTATTTTGAACTTTGTTTGTGGGTTACTCTACATTCGCTTTTTTTTGCAGTGAAGTTCTTGTTTTTGTATTTCTGTGTGCAGCACATCTTTGAGCAAGTGTTGTAGGGTTGGATGCGTGGATACAAATTCTTTCAGTTTCTGTTTGTCGTGGAAGATCTTTATTTCCCCTTCATTCACAAATGATAGCTTTGCAGGATATAGTATTCTAGGTTGGCATTGTTTGTCTTTTAAAACTTGAAATATATCATGCCATTGTCTCCTTGCCTGTAGTGTTTGCGATGAGAAGTCTGGGGTGAGTCTGATTGACTTACCCCTGAATGTTATTTGTCGCTTTTCTCTGGCATATTTTAGTATTTGTTCTTTGTGTGTCACTGAACTGAGTGTTGCCACAATGTGTCGTGGTGAATTTCTCTTCTGGTCTACTCTGTTCGGGGTCCTGGTTATCTGTTGTATTTGTGTGTTGTTATCCAGCTGCCTTTGTTTAAAGTTTTCTGATATTATTTCGTTGAAGACACCGTCTAATCCATTCTCTCTCTTTCCACCCCCTCAGGGACTCCTATTATCCCAACATTACACCATTTTATTGAATCTTGTAGGTCTCCAACCGTGTTTTTTAATTTTTTAATTTCTTCTTCCTGCGATTGAACTGACTGTATTATTTCTGGAATTTTGTCTTCGAATTCTGATATTCGGTCTTCTATTTCATCTGTTCGATTTCCGAGGGATTCCACGGTGTTTTTTATATGGTCAATTGAGTTTTTCAGTTCTAGTATCTCATTCTGGCTTCTCTTTAAGATCTCTAATCCTTGGGCTTGTTTTTCATTCAGCTCTT
The DNA here is from genome assembly GCF_051225735.1 of Oryctolagus cuniculus. Taxonomy (NCBI): domain Eukaryota; kingdom Metazoa; phylum Chordata; class Mammalia; order Lagomorpha; family Leporidae; genus Oryctolagus; species Oryctolagus cuniculus. Next base: position 55,710,390 of record NC_142886.1, read on the forward strand.
GACACTGTTTCTCATTATTTCTAAGTATTCTGATTATTAATTTTCTGAATTCTTTTTCTGGCATGTTTTCAACTTCTTCTTCTTCTGCCTCTGTTATGGTTGGTTTAGCCTGCTCCATTGGCAAATTTATATTATCTTCTATGTTTTTTTGGTTTTTGGTTTTGTTTTTTGGCATTCCGTCTGGGTGATTTTTCGGGTTGATTTCCCTCTACTATAGGCTGCTGTGAGTCTCTACCAATATCCTGTGTAACCAGGCTGCTCTACACAGCCCGCAGGTAAACAGACAGGATGGCTGCTCTCTGCCCACTGCAGCTCTGGATCCTGTGCTTTTTCCCCACCAGGAGGCGCTATTCAGTAACTTGAGTAGTCGGGTCTCAGGGCTTCCGGCTGCCCTCCCTCGAGTACCCTCAGCTCCACCTTTGGGCTCCGCCTCCAAAGGTTAGTGTGGAGGCAAAGATAGTTCTCCTTTAAGCCCGAATGTAAACAAACAAAATGGCTGCTTCCTGCCCGCTGGAGCTCCGGGGAGGCGCCAAGAGATACTGGCTTACTCAGACTCTCAATTAGTGTCCCTGAATCCTGCACTCTCTCTGCCGGCGCCACTCACTCTGTTCCGTTTTCTATTTCCTCCCCCACTCAGTCGTGCATGTCTCAGTGTCCGTCCCAGGATGTGTTGGGGGAGGGGCGGAGGCAGCTGTGCCGGGGTGCTGGGCGAGCGCCCCGTCTCACCTCGGCTTCCAGAACTGGTGCGTACACGCTCCTGCTGGTGTCCTGAGTCTCAGGCGTCCGCGTCCTCCTCGCGTGTCCACCCTAACACCCCAGTTTGAGGAAGGGCTTAGAAACTACAAATTTTCATCCCTCTTTGAACCTTCCCTTAGTGGAGCTTCGCTGTGCTCCCTCCCTCTCTATTCCGCCATCTTCCGCTAAGTCCCTATTCAAAGTTTCTATCAGTCAGTGAAGTCAGTGGCAGGGACAGATTCGTAAGAATAGAACCATTTCCTCAAATGCGTTAGAGGAGAGGAAACCCCAATTCCCTAACAGGAAACCAGGGCTTAATGTCCCTTTGCACCTACCCATGACCAGAATATATATTCAGTGCGTTTTGTGCGCACCCTGGTGGAGCCGCGCGTCCCTGCAGGGAGGTTTGTGTCTGGGCTCAGCCTGAGGGCCCCTCACTGTGTCTCTCGCACAGAAATAGGTGGCCGTGTCCGCGGCTGTCAGACTGTTCATTTGAAGATCCACAGTGTTCTGGGCGTTGTCGCTGGAGATGGTGAATTGGCCATTCACCCAGCTCGCGTAGTCTGTGCTACCACTATCAGCATAAATGATTCCCATCCACTCCAGCCCCTTCCCTGGAGCCTGGTGGACCCAGATCATTGCATAGCTACTGAAGTCGAATCCAGAGGTTTGCAGGAGAGTTTCAGGGATTCCCCCAGGCTGGACCAGGCCTCCGCCGGACTCCTTCAGCTACTCCTGACACTGGACACCTGCAAACTCAGACATCCTGGTCAGGAAGCTGTCACTCACATTCTCTGTGTCTCTCACTCACGTCCTCTCCCAGACTCAATGCCCCCACGTTCTCCATCATTACCTTTGAGCACAGCAACCAGGAGAAGCCAGAGCAGTCCAGTCTCCATGGTGAGCGTCTGTGTTGAGTGCGATCACTGAGTGGACACCTGGGAGTCCTGGGGCTGGAGCTCCTGTGCCAGATCTGCAGGGTGAGAGCTGGGCTGGTTTTCATGGGCAGAGGGAGACCCTATTTGCATGTCTGCTCCTATATAGCCAGCCCTGGAGTAGACATCTCAGACAGGACAGGGCCCAGGGCAGATGTACATGTCCTGGGGGTGTAGGCTATGATAGAATTTGGATCATATGAATTTTTATGTTTTATTGCTTTTTTATAACAGTTGAAGGCAATGACCTTGTTTCCTTTTAATATGTGTGTACTCTTAATATCTAGTGTTAGCAATATCATGTCCTTCATTTTTTAAATAACAATTGGTTCATATCATCTATTGACCTCTCTATCATCTATATGAAAGACATTGGAATAGTGATAGAGAGAAGGGGTGAGAGAAACACAAGTGTAGTCATGGACAGAAAAGATGAAAATGGGAGATTTCTGCATTTGGATTGACAGCTCCAAACTCCCCAAATGCCTACGACATCTAGGAGTTAGCCTTTCTAAAACCTGGAGCCCAAAACTGCGTCTGTGTTTCCTTTATCGGTTGTAGGGGCTCTATCGCTATAGCGTCATCTGTAGTTTACCACGATGTGTTATCAGGAAAGAGCCCAGCACTCTGATGGGAACACGGGTGTCCCTAGTGGGGACTTTGCCAATTTTGTCCTAATGCCTGCCGCCCATATTTACACAGATGAAAGACTGCAAGTGGATTCATTTAAGGATACTATGTCTTGTTTCCTTATTCATCCATTACCTTATTTTAAAACTGTTCATTAACTCAGAACACGGTGCATGTTAGTGGGGTGTAGTGTGCTATTGGAATCTGTGTATTGCAGAAATGGGCACAGATCAACTCACTGTCATTCACATTTCTACCTCCGTTCCATCACTTTGTGTTGGGAGACCGGGTGTCCTCAGTACTGCTTATTTGTGGAACATGTCGTGGGTTGTAGTGAACTGAGTCAGCCCACTGTGGTGGGGGCAGAATTATTCCTTGCTTTGAGTGGTGCTTTGTGTCCTGGTAGCAGCTGTCTGCTGTTCCCTCTCTTCCCTGTGCCTAGTAATCATGACTCTGAGTTCAGCTGAAGCACTGGGTATGAAGTCACTGTGTCACAATTCACCCACAGTCCTGGGTTCAGGTAATGCAGCTGTGTTCACAATAGTTCAGTCTACAATACAGAGAAATGTGCATAAAACGGTGAATGCAGTCTGTAACATTTGACATGGAATATTATTCAGTGTTAAGAAGGAGGTTACTCAGTCATTAGGAAATCTTGGGTCAGCCTTGAGCATAATATGCTAACAGAAATAATGCAGGTACATGTGGACACATAGTATTTGATATTAGTTATATATGCAGTCCACAAGCTTGAACTCACAGAGGTAGGGAGTGCAATGGAGATCACTGTCTACCATGACCCAAGTGTTTGTCCCCTTCCAGCTCTGGGGGAAACTGGGGGAAGTTCCAGGCTCCTGGCTTCAGGCTCAGCCATCCCAGCCTTTGCAGCCATTCAGGAAGGAAACCTGTGGAAGGAAGCTTCTCTCTCCATCTGTTGGTCTCTTCCTCTCTTGCTATAACACTGCCTTTCAAACTAAATAAATAGATATTAAAATAAATGGAAAATTAATTTTATATATCATTAGGAGCCTATATGCATATGTTGAATAAACACAGAAAACTGAATCCCAAGGGAAGACATCAATTGTTTAAATGCAGTTACTGCCAAGGTGGTGACAGGAGCAGCACTGGAGTTAGCAATGGGATTGCTGCTCCTGCATCAGGATGCTGAGTGCTGTGTCCTAGTTTTGTTCCAGTTTCAGATTCCTGCCTAAGCCCACTCTGGGAGGCCATAGGTGAAGTTCCAAGAACTCCCACGTTGGAGACCTGGAATGAATTCTAAGTACCTGTCTGTCACCTGTTCCAGCTGAAGCGTTTGTAGCCACCTGGGAAGTGACCAGGAGTTAGATGATCACTGTCAGTCTCAGTCTTTGTGGTTTTAGATAAAAACGTACATACAAATTTTAAAACAAAATCTATGAATTTTTAAATGTATATTACATCTATAAAATTTAAGAAATGATGTAAAAGCAAACATGTAAAATGCCATAAATCTCAGATCATCATGTATGCACATTTTAGAAGCACAATGAGATGTCCCATCCTTCATGTTAGAATGAGTATTACCAGACAAGCCAGAGCTGACAATTCTTGTGAAGGAAGAGAGATGACCACTCTGGTTGTACAAGGCTGGAGTCAGGTAAATTAGTAAATCCATTATGGAAAGTCATCAAAAACTGAGACATACAGTTATCACAGGATCTTCAAACAGCATTTTGGGTAGCAGGAATGTGAAACCCCAGGGAGATGTGCATGGGATTCACAGTCTCTATAGAAAATACAACTGCAGTTCCATGTGCAATTAAAGCAGCGTTGTTCGCGAGTGTTCACACATATAATCCAGTGAAATTTTCATGGAAGAAGGAATCAATAATGAAAGAAAAGGGCATGGAACAGAGGAGATGTTGGAGCAAGGTCAGAGTTTCAGTCCCACAGGATCCACATGTTGAGGGATCTACTGTACAGCATGGTGGCAGCAGTGAAGTGAATATTGGGTCTACGGAATTCCAAAACAGGAGACAACTGGCCGTCACCACAGCTCACTAGGCTAATCCTCCACATGCAGCGCCAGCACCCTGGGTTCTAGTCCCGGTCAGGCGCCGGATTCTGTCCCGGTTGCCCCTCTTCCAGGCCAGCTCTCTGCTGTGGCCAGGGAGTGCAGTGAAGGATGGCCCAAGTCCTTGGGCCCTGCACCCACATGGGAGACCAGGAGAAGCACCTGGCTTCTGCCTTCGGATCAGCGTGGTGCGCCGGCCTCAGCACACCAGCCGCGGTGGCCATTAGAGGGCAAACCAAGTATTGTGTCTACAGAATTCCAAAACAGAAGACAACTGACATTCTACCATAGGAACATGTGGATTTTGTGATGAGCATGTCAATAGGAGTGACTTCATAATTCCACTCAATTTGATACATTCGTTTTACAACAATATCATTGTACCTCATATGTCTATGTTCAATTATTATTTATCAAACATTTATGATAATGAAATGGCAAAATGGCAAATCATGAAGATTCAATACTCTGAATACTGGTGTTGTGTTTGCCAATGTTTTATGGAGATGATAAAAAAAGGCAGTGCACTCAAGGTTTGGCAGCTGGAACTCAGGAACATGGAACTGCATCAGTGTTCCCACCTTGGTGATAGGGCTGATAACAGATCCATCATCTGCTGTCTTCCAGGGTGCACTGTCAGTTACAAGTGTGGTTAAGAATGTAAATATGGGCCAGTGCCGCGGCTCACTAAGCTAATCTGGGTTCTAGTCCCGGTTACGGCTCCAGATTCTGTCCCAGTTGCTCCTCTTCCACTCCAGCTCTCTGATGCGGCCTGAGAAGACAGTGGAGGATGGCCCAACTGCTTGGGCCCTGCACCCGCATGGGAGACCAGGAGGAAGCACTTGGTTTCTGGCTTTGGATTGTCGCAGCATGCTGGCCGTAGCGGCCATTTTGGTGGAACCAATGGAACAAAGACTTTTATCTTTGTCTCTCTCTCTCTCCGTCTAAATCTGACTGTCAAAAAAAAGAACGTAAATACATTCAGTCCAGCACTCTGATATGCAGCCTGAGTGACTCTCTATAAAACTGATGAAGGATTCCAAATGGATTGATGATTCCAGTCAGCGTAGACATGGAGTGAAGAGTAGGGACTCTGGATACATGGTCTCTGAGACTGGCTCTTCCTGCAGCTGTGATCCAGCCTCAGGATACTGGGCATCATGCTGGAGCCACAGACACAGCTCCCCGTGATGTGGACTCCAGCCCCAGAGTGCACAGCCACTGTGTGTCCCACTTTCTGCTCTCCCTGAACCACAGCAGGTGCAGGGGGTCCCACAACACTCAACAGAACCAGATCAGCTAGAAGTGCACACTTAACACTTTCCATTCAGTAATGACCTTGACTGCTGATGTCCAGTGCATTTCCCTCCTGAGTTCAGGCAGGGAGCCCACAGGAGGGTCCCAGGACCTAGAGAATGAGGAAGTCCCTGTAGGCTTCCCAGGTGCCTGCAGAAGCTCAGCCTGAGACACAGCTGAGCTGCAAGTACAGTCCTGAGTGCTGTGACGTTCACACAGGGACCACAGACTGTTTTAGGATTAAATGGTAAATGGAGATTGGGAATAAAGTCTGTGGAAAGGGAGTGTTTGTTGCCCACAGTGTAAAATGAAAGGTTGGTTCAGTTCAGCACACTCACTCATTTTGAAAGGAGAGAGATACTTAAATAGCCGATTTTTAAACCCAAACCCTGGCTCAGCTATCGCTGGATCGAAAGGGAAATGTAAAATTTCCCTAAAGTTGGCACTGCCCTGAGAGCGTTGTCCTGTCAGACTGGACAACACTCACGTTGTACCCAGATCATCCCACATCTCTGATCCTGGTGGTCTTGGAGACCACTGAGCCTGGATTCGTTCATATAGGACTTCTCCTGTCACATCAAACTTCTCCACGTCAGGGAATCAGTAGCAGGGTCAGAGTCAAAAAAGAAGAATTCTTCCCTCAAAACTGTTAGAGGAGAGGAAACCCCAATTCCCTGACAGGAAAACAGGGCTTCATCTCACTCTGCACCTGTGCATGAGCAGAATCTGCGCTCAGTGAGTCTTGTGCGCCCCCTGGTGGAGACGTGCGCCCCTGCAGGGAGGTTTCTGTCTGGGCTCAGCTGTCTTGCACAGTAATACAGGGTCGTGTCGCAGCTGTCAGACTATTCATTTGCAGAGACACCATGTTCTGGGTGTTCTCTCTGGAGATGGAGAATCGGCCATTCACCCAGCTCGCGTAGTATGTGCTACGATCACCAGTATAAATGCATCCGATCTACTCCAGCCCCTTCCCTGGAGCCTGGCGGACCCAGCACATCTAGTAGCTGCTACTGATGGTGAATCCAGAGGCTTTGCAGAAGAGTTTCAGAGTCTCCCTAGGCGTGACCAGGCCTCCCCGGGACTCCACCAGCTGCTCCTGACACTGGACACCTGCGAACTCAGACGTCCTGGTCAGGAAGCTGTCACTCATACTCTCTGTGTCTCTCACTCACGTCCTCTCCCAGACTCAGTGCCCCGCGTTCCCCATCATTACCTTGGAGCACAGCGACCAGGAGAAGCCAGCGCAGCCCAGTCTCCATGGTGAGATTCTGTGTTGAGTGTGGTCACTGAGTGGACACCTGGGAGTCCTGGGGCTGGAGCTCCTGTGCCAGAGCTGCAGGGTGAGGGCTGGGCTGGTTTTCACGGGCAGAGTGAGGCCCTCTTTGCATGTGCTGCTGCTGTATAGGCAGCCCTGGGGTCAGACGCCTCAGACAGGACAGTGCCCAGGGAAGTTATGAGTGTTCTTGGTGTGTAGGGTGATGGCTATGATAGAATTCAGATCATGTGAATATTTATTTTCTCATTGTTTTTTTTAACAGTAGAAGGCAATGACTTCATTTCCTTTTAATATGTGTGTACCCTTAATATACAGTGTTAGCAATATCATGTTATTCATTTTAAGTAACCATTGGTTCATTATGAACTATGCTAATGACATTGGAACAGTGACAGAGAGAGAATTGGTGAGGGAAACAGAAATGTAGAGATGGACAGTGAATTGACAATGGGATATTTTTGTCTTTGGATTGACAGCTCCACAATACCAAATGCCTACAACTTCTAGGAGTTAGTCTTCCTAAATCCTAGAGCAAAAGACTGGGTCTGTGTTTCCTACATCAGTGAAAGGAGCTCATTCACTTGTAGCATCAGGTACAGTTTCCCATGATGCTTTATCATCAAATGGTGGGAAGCCGTGTGGATGAACTGAAGCAGCAGTCATATGGGAACAGGGGTGTCTGTAGTGGGGACTTAGCTAATTGTGTCCTAATTCCTGCTGTCCACTTTTAAACTGATGAAAGAGTACAAGTGGATTCATTTAAGGTTCATTATTTTTGTTTTTCTTTTTTTTTTTTTAATATGGGTTCATACCATGTGATTGTTCTCATTTTATAAGTCTTTATTTAATTTTTTTGATTCAGAATTATTCAGAGAAAGAAGGAGAGGTAGTGAAAAAGAGAGAGAAGTCCTCCATCCACTGGCTCTCTCTCTAGTGGGTAATGTGGTCGGAGCCGCATCGATCTGAATCTAGGAGGCAGGTGCCTCCTCTGGGTTTCCCATGGGATTACAGGAGCTGAAGATGTCAGCCATCTTCTACTGCCTACCAAGGCCACAGCAGAGAGCTGGATTGGAAGTGGAACAGCCAGGACTCCAACTGGCGTCCATATGGGATGCCAGCACTGAAGGCAGAGGCTTTACCCACTTCACCACAGCACCGGCCCTGATGATCTTAATTATATATGGAATGCACGAAAGTGAATCACAGAGGCAGGAAGTACAATGCAGACACCCGAGTCTGGGAGTAGAGAAGAAAAGGGACCACGTTCCTGCAAGCACAGAGAATTTTTCTGTGACCAGAAAGGCACGTGGAGAGATCTACTGCACAGCACGGGGACGATAGTTATGAAGCTTTATTGTGTTCTTTCCAGTTTCTGCAGGAGTAGGCATTTGTCATTCGATCACAAAGAATGGTGGTGTTGCTAGGGAAGGACTTGTGAGTTCGTCTGACTCTAGAATTCCTGATGAAATAAATCCACATCAACACCTTTCCTTATAACTCACATATAGATTCAGGTACTATTTGTCAATTTAACATTTATGAAATCTATTTTGAAGGGACAATTCTTTGTTGATTTCTCTTGCGTCTGTCTGTGGTTTTATTCTAAGAAGAAAATTACGTGGTGTTGCAATCATTCCTGGTATTAATGCAGTCACGAGGGCTGTGAGTTCATCGGCATGTGAGAGGTTATCTGTCGAGTCCGGCTGGCACAACTGCCCCACCACTGCCCTCTCGAATTCCTCCCCTCCCATGTGTGAAGCTGAGTCATTTTAGAAGAGCCCCTGTCTTCACTCAGATCAAGTCCATGGAAACCTCTCTCTGTGCTGTTTAGTTACCCCCCAATCTCCCTGTGTCCAACTGGTTTCACAAGCCATTTCTTCATGGACCTCCCAAGGCCCACCTGCCAACTCCTTGAAAACACAGTCATCAGAGACACCAGTCCTGCTGCCCAGAACAGGACCTCCCTCTTCTCACCATGGTGCAGTCCTGCCATTTGTCACCCTGGGGACACAGCGTCTTATACAACTGACAGCCCATCAGCACCTGGTGGGAGACTCTGTCATGGTGTTCAAACAAATGGAATATGTTTCTATCAGTTATAATTTGAGTGAATTCTCTTGTTGGGGCAATTTCTTGTGACTGTAGATATCTGACAAATTAAATTTCACATTTTCTAGTACTGTAGATATGAGGTGTTCTCACAGAACAATGGAATTCACTGTGTCAGATGGTGGATTGTGTCAATGAATTCTCTAGGTGAATGCATGAAAACTGTCCCCAGCTAAATAGAAACACTTTCTGTTTGTCAATCTTCTCTCAGAAAAGGCAGAGATATGTCAACTGTTTTAATTTAGTAGGAATTTTTGTGTCTCTGGATTTAGATGGGAGTCACTCAGAACACACATTGCTGCATGAGGTGAGTGACTGGCTGCAGTTTCTGTAAGAACTGTTCATGGCAGATCAATTGCAGTTTAGCAGAAAATATCCTGTAAAACACAGGGGATCGCTGCACTGGGCATTTCTGGCTGCAGGAACTTGGTTTCCCCTTGAGGAGTATGAACTTGACAGAAGAGGAGTTATTTTCTCTCTTGGAAAGGACAAAGTACTGATGAGGACAGCCAGGGGGAGCCAGGGAGGGAGGAGTGGGGACTCTGGACAGATGGTCCAGGGCTGGCTTATCACGCAGCACTGATTCAGCTCACCAGATGGGTCAGCGTGTGGCAGCCCCTGGCACCCAGATCCCAGGGATGGCAACTCTGGCCCCAGAGTCAGGGCTCTGGACTGTCCCTCACTGCTCACCCTGAAACACCGCAGTGTAGGGGATTCCACCACACTGGAGCAGAAACAGAACCTGTAAGTCCACACCACACACTTTCCCAATAGATTATTCCTTGAATACAAATGTCCACCTGTGCTTCCCATGAGTTCATGCAATGAGGTCATCTGAAATGTTTCAGGAAACTGAGTGCGGAATTTCATGGTGCTGGGAAAACTTGAGTGCACCTAAAATAATTCATCATGCTGTCATCTCACACCAGTATCCCAAAAAGAGTGAACAGGATGAAACTCTTAAAGGCAAGACCCGAACCTGTAAAGTTCTAGAGGAAAACACAGGACAAAAGCAAGTTCCCATTGGTTTGGGCAATGATAGTTTGATAATCTCCGAAGTACAGGCAACCAAGATACATAGACAACGAATAATGGATCCAACTACAGATTCTGAGTAACAAAGAGAAAGATTGAAGAACAAGGATATGATCACCGATGGGGAGAAAGTATTTTCAGATCATAGCCGAGGGGGCCGACTTGTGGCATGCATCACTCAGGAGCATGGGTTCAGATTCTGCTTGCTCTACTTCAAATCCAGCTCCCTGCTGGGATCCAGACCTGGGAACTCTGTCAACGATGACTCAAGTGTGTGCCCTCTTCAAGCCATGTGGGAAACTGGAGAAAGTTCCAGGCTCTTGGCATTAGGCTTGCCCAACCTCACCTTTGCTGCCATATAGGAAGTGAACCAGTGGATGGAAGATTCTCTCTCCATCTGTTGGTCTCTTCCTCTCTTGCTATAACACTGACTTTCAACTAAAAAATAGGTTTTTTTAAACATTGAAAGATTAGTTATACATATGATTAGGAGCCTGTTTCCTAATGTTGAATGATCTCAAGCAACTGAATCCCAAGGGGAGAAATCAGTTGTTGAAATGCAGTGATGATAAGGTGGTGACAGGAGCAGCACTGGAGTGAGCCTGTGGGATTCCTGCCTCCCGTGTCAGGATGCTTAGTGCTGTGTCCTAGTTTGGTTCCAGTGTCAGATTCCTGCCTAAGCCCCTCTGGGAAGCCGTGGGTGATGTTCCAAGTACTCCCACGTGGAGCCCTGGACAGAATTCCAAGCACCAGGCTGTTGCCTCACCCAGCTGAAGCTTTTGTAGCCATCGGGGAAGTGACCCAGGAGTTAGAAGATCACTGTCAGTCTCAGTCTCTTTTTGTTTATGGAAAATATGTATATACAAATTTTAAAATAAATGAAATAGTATCTTCAAATTTTCAAAGTGCATATGTAAAGGCAAACATCATGCATTTCCGTGTTAGAAGCACAGTGAGACATGCCATTCCTCCTGTTAGAATTAGTATTATCAGAGATATCAGACCTACAAGCCTCATGAAGGAGTAGAGAGAGAGATGTCAACCTTGGTCCAAGGCTGGAGCCAGGTAAATAGGAAAAAACATTATGGAAAAGCATGAAAAACTGGGAAATAGAATTATCACAAGATCTTCAAATGGCATTGCCTATTAGAAGGAATATGAAATCCCAGGGAGGGGTCCACTGATCCGCAGTCACTGTGGCAAACACCTCTGCAGTTCCACGTTGAGTTAATGCAGGGTCATTCACAAGAGTTCACACAATAATCCAGTGAAATTTTCATTGAATAAGGAAATCAATAATTGAGGAAATGGACAAAGTTGTATTTTAACAAGAAGTTTATATGGCAGTAAAGTGGAGGGAATTTTGTATTTTGGACAACTTGGATCATCCTGGAGAATAATGTCCAAGGATAATAGGTCAGGATAAGTATACTCTGCTCACCATCCTTACAAGAAGACAAATAATACGTGATGCTAGTTACGTGGGATCAAAAGGATGAACTCACAGAGGCAGGATACAGTTGTGAAGACCAAAGTCTGAGTGAGGGAGGAACAGAGGAGACGCTGGAGCAAGGTTAGAGTTTCAGTCTGTAAGATCCACATTTTGAATGATCTGTATAGCATGGTGACAGCAGTTAAGAGAATATTGTGTCCACAGAATTCCAAGCAGGAGAAAAATGATACTATACCTGGAAACAAGTGGGATTGTGATGAGCATGTCAATAAGAATGACTTCATAATTCCATTAATACATATTCATTTTTTCAACAGATATCATTGTACCTCTTATGTCCATAATCAAATATTATTTATCAAACATTTATGAAAATCAAAAGAGAAAAATGTCCAAATATGAAGATTCAGATCTCTGAATACTGGTGTTGTGTTTGCCAATGTTTTATGGAGATGATAAATAAAGGCAGTGCACTCAAGGCTTGGCAGCTGGAACCCAGGAGCATGGAACTGCATCAGTGTTCCCACCTTGGAGATGGGGCCTCATAACAGATCCATCATCTACTGTCTTCCAGGTTTATTATTCATTACAAGTGTGGAAAATTTTGTAAACTGATTCAGTGCAGCAATTTGATATGAAGCCTGGGTGTCTCTACTACTCTAAAATTGATGAAAAACTACAATGGGTTATTGATGACATCAGCATAGCTACTGGGTGAAGAGCAGGGACTCTGGACACATGGTCGCTGGGACTGGCTCTTCCTGCAGCTGTGATCCAGCCTCAGGACACTGGTCATCATACTGGATCCACAGACACAGCTCCCTGTGATGTGGACTCCAGCCCCAGAGTGCAAAACCACTGTGTGTCCCACTTTCTGCTCTGCTGAACCACAGCAGGTACAGGGGGTCCCCAACATTGGAGCAGGACCAGATCAGCTGGAAGTGCACACTCAATACTTTCCATTCAGTGATGACCTTGACTGCTGATGTCCAGTGCATTTCCCCTCTGAGTTCAGGCAGGGAGCCCCCCAGGAGGGTCCCAGGACCTAGAGGATGAGGAAGTCCCTGTAGGCTTCCCAGGTGCCTGCAGAAGCCCAGCCTGAGACACAGCTGAGCTGCAAGTACATTCCTGAGTGCTGTGACATTCACACAGGGACCACAGACTGTTCATGGTAAAGGGAAATAGAAATCGAGCATAAAGTCTATCGAAAGTGTGTGTGGATCACCCACATGTAGCGTCAAAGGTTGGTTCAGTTCAGCACACTTGCTCCTTTTGACAGGCAAGAGATACTTAAATAGCTGATTTATAAAGACCAAGAACCCTGCCTCAGCTGTCCTGGTTGAAAGGGAAAACTAAAATTGTCCTAAACTCGGCAGTTTCCTGAGAGCGTTGTCCTGACTTAGATGGACAACACTCACGTTGTACCCAGATAGACCCACATCTCTGAACCTGGAGAACACTGAACCTGAATTGGTTCATATAGGACTTCTCCTGTCAATTCAAACTTCTCTATGTCAGGAATTCAGTAGCAGGGACAGAATCATAAAAGAAGAATTCTTCCCTCAAAACTGTTACAGGAGAGGAAACCCCATCCCTACAGGAAACCAGGGCTTCATCTCCCTCTGCTCCTGTGCAGGACCAGAATCTGCGCTCAGTGAGTCTTGTGCACTCCCTGGTGGAGCCGTGCATCCCTGCAGGGAGGTTTGTGTCTGGGCTCAGCCTGAGGCCCCTTGCTGTGTCTCTGGCACAGAAATAGGGGGCCTTCTCCGAGGCTGTCAGACCGGTCATTTTCAGATCCACCGTGCTCGAGGTTTTGAAGATGATGAATCGACCATTCACCCAGCTCGCATAGTATGCGCTACCACCAGTATAAATGATTCCGATGTATTCCAGCCCCTCCCCTGGAGCCTGGCGGACCCAGATCATTGCATAGCTACTGAGGGAGAATCCAGAGACTGTGCATGTGAGTCAGGGATCCCCAGGCAGGACTTGGCCTGCCCAGGATTCCTCCAGCTGTTCCTGACACTGGAACCTGCAAACACAGACATCCTGGTCAGGACACTGTCACTCACACTCTCTGTGTCTCTCACTCATGTCCTCTCACAGACTCAGTTCCCCACGTTCTCCATCATTACCTTTGAGCACAGCGACCAGGAGAAGCCAGCACAGCCCAGTCTCCATGGTGAGCATCTGTGTTGAGTGCGATCACTGAGTGGACACCTGGGAGTCCTGGGGCTGGAGCTCCTGTGCCAGAGCTGCAGGGTGAGGGCTGGGCTGGTTTTCATGGGCAGGGGGAGCTCTATTTGCAGGTGCTGCTCCTGTATAGCAGACATGGGGTCAGACGCCTCAGATAAGACTGTGCCCAGACTGATGAGAGTGTCCCGGGGCAGTCTGTCAGTGCACACTTATGGGATGAGTGATGAATTGTGTGTTCTCATTGCACACTGAACCCTGTCTTGGTCCTTTTATGTGAATGGACCTACAACATGTTTTCATGGGTTCCCGTAGGACTTGGTCCATTCAACATTACAGGAGAAATCATCAGTACAGTGTGGATGTGTCCCCAGCTCCAGTGTGGTAATAGGAATCCCCAGCACCTTGATGCGTGCCCCTCACCACAGGACTCAGCTGTGCCCCAGTCCACACTCAGCACTCACTGGGGCTTCCTGGTGAGGTCTGCAGAACTCCCTGCCAGCAGCAGAACAAGGAGCACTTTTGCTGGATTCCATTTTTGACAGAGAGATGCACAGGGGACCAGGTTCCACCCAGGTGCATCTGAGTGTGGTGTTCCACGTGCCAGTGTCTGTCTGTCTGCTCTTCACAATTTCTTTGCTGGGCAATTTTGCTTCCATGGGCAATACTGTTGAGCTGTGATAGATACAGAGGCAGCCGCACATGTTGAAAGTGTGCCTGTGGTGAGTGCGACTCAGCTGTGCCTCTCTCACTCCTCATCACACCTATGCCAAGAGCAAATATCACATCCCACGGTGCTGCCCACAGCTCCTGTGTCACCCAGCCCCGGCCCACCTCCTCCTGTCACTTTAAGGCCTGAAACCCTTTGGACTCCTTCACAACAGATTCATTCAGTTTAGCCCTGTGCAACATGCAGGTTTTGTGGCAGAAGTCGGTGGCCCCGAGTTTCCGGGTTCTGTGGGGGCTAAGTGAATGCGTTTTTCTTAGTTTTTAACTAAAATATCTGAAAATCTTAAAAGAATGAAACTGAGAGTAAAGCAGAGTAAGAAAATGATATTTTGCACAAATATGCAGTACATTAGTCTTAACTGTGTCATCACATTTCATGGAAATAATAAATTGAAAGTTGCACTGTTTAAGATGTGCACATCCCCCAGGGAAGTGCCAGGGTCTCATATGTAGCTGTGGGTCCCAGTACCAGATTCCTGCTCCTGCAGCCCCAGGACCCAGAAGTTTATGGGAGGATTTTTGGGCCCTGTCACTCTAGTGGATGCACCTGATTGTTGACCTGAGACCAGGCTAGGCTGGGAAGCAGACCTGGCCACAGCAACATTTGGGAAAGCGCAGTGTCGGAACATCTCTCTTTCTCTTGTTCTCCTCTCTGATTCATGTGTGGTAACTCAAATTTAAAACTTAAGTTATTGAAGGGTCTTTTTTTTTTGGACAGGCAGAGTTAGAGAGAGAGAGACAGAGAGAAAGGTCTTCCTTCCATTGGTTTATCCCCCAAATGGCCACCTTGGTGGGCCATGGCCGGCACGCTGTGCCAATTCGAAGCCGGAAGACAGGTGCTTCTTCCTGGTCTCCCATGAGGGTGCAGGGCCCAAGCACTTGGGCCATCGTCCACTGCCTTCCCGGGCCACAGCAGAGAGCTGGACTGGAAGAGGAGCAACCGGGACAGAATCCGGTGCCATAACTGGGACTAGAACCCAGAGTGCCGGCGCAGCAGGCGGAGGATAGGCCTAGTGAGCCGCGGCGCCGGCCTGAAGGATCTTTCTAAGTGTTGTATTCCCTTCAATGCAGGCAGCAACCCTCGTGGCCTTGTCCCCTCCCTAGAGCCCCTCTCAATGGGATCACTGAGTGGTGAAGTCCCCACATGCATGATGGGAGGCTCCGTGCATCAAGTATGGAGGGTAAGTTCCACCTAACATACAGCCTTCAGCTGCTCAGTTGGAGCGACCACACACACACACACCAAGCAGTGCTGGCTCTGCTCACGGCTCTGCAGGAACAACATCCTCAGCCTCAATACCCCAGACCCTGCTCCTCTGTGTCCACTGAGTAAGAAAGTGATTCACCTGCAGGAGGAAACCATCATGACCAATGTTCTGGTGGGATCCTGTAGAAAATGTTCGTGAGCAGAGTCCACCCCAGACACTGTGCCAGCACTGATCCCCCAAGACACAGAAGTCTGCATCTTTAGGGGATGGCTCCACTCCCAAAGCTGAGGACTGGGGAAGAGAACCATGGCACGTGGGGAAGTGACAGTCGGGGACAGGGTCCAGCAGCAGGAGGGAGAGGACCTGGTGGAGGGGTGGGCTCTGCTGTGCAGGAAGGTAAGGACATGGGGAAGGGCCACACAGCTGGGGCCCCAGTACCTGCAGGAGAGCATTGAGTCAGGAGGTCTGATCAGGTCTCCTTGCCCCCTTGCATCCTCCACACTGACCACCACTGAGTAAAACTAGCACAGGTGCCTGGGAGACGTGGAATGACATCGTCTCTGGGGAGTGCATCCAGTGAGGACTCCACGCCATGAGTGGATTCAACGTCAGGGCCTCATGGAGGAAGCTGAGGTCTCCAGTGCACCTATCAGGGCCACACGGAATGCTGGGAGCAGCCTGTGGGGGTGGGTGTGGTTTGTCCTCACAGCATCAGTGCTGAGCATGGTCCCAACGTGATAGCACTGGCAGGGGATGCACGGTCTGGATGTTTACAGAAATAGATTGTTCACTTCTGGGGAATCTGCTATGGAGGAGATCACAGTAGATCTCCTGGGTCCCCAGCTTCTGCACAGAGCACAGTGCTGCTAGAGTCAGCCCTGGTCTCATCTGACGTCCTGTGTGGGGATGGGGTCCCTCCCATCTGTGTTCACAATATTAGGATGCCTGATGGCACAACATTCTCACTGTCTGATCCTGGACTTCCAGCCTCTACAGCTGTGAGCTCAAGAAACCTTTTTGCTCCATACACTTCCCTATGGGGTACTGCATGATGGATGGCTTTGCCCTGATGGCTAGTGATCCGGAACATTTTTTCATGTGTCTGTTGGCCATTTGGAGTTCCTCTTTTGAAAAATGTCTGAGTTATTGGCCCATCTCTTAACTCAGTTGTTTTCGTTGTTTTGGATTTCTTAATCTCTTTGTAGATTCTGGTTATTAATCCCTATCAGTGGCATAGCTTCAAATATTTTGCACATTCTCTCAGATACCTCTCAATTTCCTGGGTGTTTCTTTTGCCATACAGAGACTTCTCAATTTGATATAATCCCATTTATTAATTTTGTCTTTGACTGCCTATGTCTCAGGTCTTTTCCAAAAATTCTATTCCTGTGCCAGTGTCTTGCAGGGTTTCCTAAATGTTCTCTAATAACTGGATGGTGTAGGGTCATAGATTAAATCTTTATTCTATCTTGCGTGGATTTTCATGTAAGGTGTAACATAGGGCTCTTGCTTCTTACTTCCATAATATATAATAATTTAAAAAGTGAAAAGGAATCTGAAGATTACCTGTAAATTGGAATGACGTAGTCATGGATTTGAGGGAATGACCTTGTTAAAATAGCCAAGCTACAATGTGATTTGCAGATTCAATGCATTTCCTGTGAAACAGCCTGACATTCTTCACAGGACCAGGAAGCAACTTCAAGAATTATCATGTAAAAACAGGGTTCATGATGGCTGAATGGTCTTGAGGAAAAATAGCAAAGCAGGAGGCGTCATCACATCTGAGCTGAAATCAAGCCTGGTGCTGGGATAACATAGACACCCAGAGCCCTGGGACAGAACAGAACCTAGAAATAAAGGAACACGTTCTGAGAATGTGAGTTCTGAGAATGCACGGTGAAAAAAGCCCAGGATGGGGATGGGTTTCCTGTCATTACCTGGGTTTGGGGACACTTGAATGCACCTAAAAATAATTCAGTTATGTGGTCATCTCACACCAGATGTAGAACAGAGTGAACTTGAGGAATGCCTTACAGGCAAGACCTGACACAGTACGGTTCTAGAAGAAAACACTGGACAAAAGCAAGCTGACATTGGTTTGGGAAATGGTATTTTGATAATCTCCAATGTACAGGCAACCAAGCAAAAATAGACAAAAGATAATGGACCCAACTACAGAGCTCCTGTGTAACAAAGGGAGTGATCGAAGAACCAAAGACAACCACAGATGGGGAGAAAGCATTTTCAGGTCACACATGGGTTGTCCAACATTTGGCACCACAGGTTAAGCTGCCATCCCTATGCAGCATCACTCAGCAGCATGGGTTCAAACCCTGCTTATTGCACTTCAAATCCAGCTCCCTGCTCATGGACCAGGGAACTCTGTCAACGATGACTCAAGTGTGTGTCCCCTTCAAGCCTCGTGGGAAACTGGAGGAAGTTCCAGGCTCCTGGCTACAGTCTTGCCCTTCCCCAGCCTTTGCAGCCATTCAGGAAGGAAACCAGTGGATGGAAGCTTCTCTCTCCCTCTGTTGGTCTCTTCCTCTCTTGCCATAACACTGCCTTTCAAATCAAATAGATAGATTTTTAAAATAAATGAAAGATAACTATATATATGGTTAGGAGCCTAGATCCAAATGTTGAATGAACTCATGGAACTGAATCACAGGGGAAGCAATCAATTGTTCAAATGCAGTGACTGACAACATGGGTGACAGGAGCAGCATTGAAGTTAGCCTGTGGGATTCCTGCCTCCCGCATCAGGATGCTTAGGTTTATGTCCCAGTTTAGGTCGCAATTTCAGATTCCTGCCAATGTGCACTCTGGGAGGCAGTACGAGAAGTCTGAGTTAATCCCATGTGTGAGACCTGGACTGAATTCCATGCACCTGGCTATGGTCTTACCAAATGCCAGCTTTTATGGGCATCTGGGAAGTGCTCCCGGATTCAGTAGATCACTGTTGTCAGTCTCTGTCTCTTTTTCTTTTTGGACAAATGCAAGTTTTAAAAGAGGTAAAAGTATATCTGTAATTTTTTAAAGAAAATATGTAAAGGCAAATGTACAAGAATGCTTTAAATCTGGGATCATCATGCACGTACATGTTGGAGAAACAATGAGATACCCCATCCCTTTGTTAGACTGAGTATCACCAGACATACCAGAGCTGACACATGTTGTGCAGGAAGAGAGAGAAGATAACCTGGTAAAGGCTGGAGTCAGGTAAATTAGGAAAGCTTTCATGGAAAACATCAGAAGCTGAGAAATAGAATTATCACAGGATCCTCCAACACCATTCCTGGTAGAAGGAATATGAAATCCCAGGGAGGAGACCACGGGATGTGCAGTCACTGTGGCAAACAGCTCTGCAGTCCCATGTTCAATTAAAGCAGCGTCATTCTCAAGAGGTCACACATATAATCCAGTGAAATTAGCGTTGAAGAAGGATGGATAATGGGACAAATGGACAGAGTTATATTTTAACAGGAAGTTTATAAGGCAGTAAAGAGGAAGAAATTCTGGTATCTTGGATAACATGGATGATCCTGGAGAATAATATCCAAGGATAATATGTCAGGGTAAGTACACTCTGCTAAAATATCCAGGCCAAGAAGCCAAATAATATGTGATGCTACGTACATGGGATAAAAAGGATGAACTAACAAGCCAGAAATTCAATGGTGAAGACCAACGTCTGTGCTTGGGAGGAACAGAGGAGACAAAGGAGCAAGGTCAGAGTTTCAGTCCCACAGGATCCACACGTTGAGGGATCTACTGTACAGCATGGTGACAACAGTGAAGGGAATACAGTGTCTGCAGAATTCCAAGACATTAGACAAAAGATATTCTACCAGGAAAAACGTGGGTTCTGTGATAAACATGTCAATAAGTCTGACTTCATTATTCCATTCAGTATACATTCATTTATTCAACACATATTGTTGTACTTCATATTTTATATTAAATATTATTAATTAAAAATTTATGATAATGAAATGGCCAAAATGGGAAATCATGAAGATTCAGATCTCTGAATACTGGTGTTGTGTTTGCCAATGTTTTATGGAGATGATAAATGAAGGCAGTGCACTCAAGGCTTGGCAGCTGGAACCCAGGAACATGGAACTGCAACAGTGTTCCCACCTTGGAGATGGGGTCTCCTAACACATCCATCATCTACGGTCTTCCAGGGAGCATTTTCAGTACAAGTATTGGAAATGTGTAAATGGGCTCCATCCAACACTATGATATGCAGCATGGATGTCTCCCTCTCTAAATAGATGAAAGACTAAAGTGGAGCGATAACTCCAGTCAGCATGACATGGAATGAAGAACAGGGACTCTGGACACATGGTCTCTGGGACTGGCTCTTCCTGCAGCTGTGATCCAGCCTCAGGACACTGGGCATCATGCTGGAGCCACAGACACAGCTCCCCGTGATGTGGACTCTAGCCCCAGAGTGCACAGCCACTGTGTGTCCCACTTTCTACTCTCCCTGAACCACAGCAGGGGCAGGAGGTCCCACAACACTGGAGCAGAACCAGATCAGCTGGAAGTGAACACCCAACACTTTCCATTCAGTGATGACCTTGACTGCTGATGTCCAGGGCATTTCCCCTCGGAGTTCTGGCAGTGAGCCCCCCAGGAGGGTCCCAGGACCTAGAGGATGCCGAAGTGCCTGTAGGCTTCCCAGGTGCCTGCAGAAGCTCAGCCTGAGACACAGCTGAGCTGCAAGTACATTCCTGAGTGCTGTGACGTTCACACAGGGACCACAGACTGTTCCAGGATTAAGGGGAAATGCAGGTCGGGTTAAAGTCTGCAGAAAGTGAGTCTGGATCACCCACACGTAAAGTCAAAGGTTGGTTCAGTGCACACTTGCTGGTTGTGGCAGGAGAGGGATGAGTGGAATAGTTGCTGTTTAACAGATCAACGGCCCTGTCTCGGCTTTCCCTGGTTATGAGGGAAAACTGAAACTGTCCAAAGCTTTTAGCGCCCTGAGGGTGCTGTCCTGAGTCAGGTTGGAAGAGACTCAATACTGTCCTCAATATTCCCACATCTCTGACCCTGGTGAGCAACAGTCGCTGTCCATGAACCAAATTGTTCATTTAGGACTTCTTCCTTTTACATCAGACTTTCTCCCCGTCATTGAAGTTGGGAGGGACAGAATCATATAAGTAGAATTCTTCCCTCAAAACTTTTACAGGAGAGGAAATCCCAGTTCCCTGACAGGAAACCAGGGCTTCATCTCCCTCTGCACCTGTGCAGGACCAGAATCTGGTCTCAGTGCATCTCGTGCGCCCCCTAGTGGAATTGCGCGCCCCTGCAGGGAGGTTTGTGTCTGGGCGCAGCCTGAGGGCCCCTCACTGTGTCTCTGGCACAGAAATAGGTGGCCGTGTCCGAGGCTGTCAGACTGGTCATTTTCAGATCCAACGTGCTCGAGGTTTTGGAGATGGTGAATCAGCCTTTCGCCCAGCTATTGTAGTATACGCTACCACAACTACTAAAGTATCTTATCCATTCCAGCCCCTTCCTTGGAGCCTGGCGGAACCAGCTCACTCCATAGCTACTGATGTCGGATCCAGAGGCTGTGCAGGTGAGTGTCAGGATTCCTCCAGGCGTGACCAGGCGACCCCCGGACTCCTTCAGCTGCTCCTGACACTGGACACCTGCAAACACAGACGTCCTGGTCAGGAAGCTGTCACTCACACTCTCTGTGTCTCTCACTCACGTCTTCTCCCAGACTCAGTGCCCCGCGTTCCCCATCATTACCTTTGAGCACAGCGACCAGGAGAAGCCAGCGCAGCCCAGTCTCCATGGTGAGCGTCTGTGTTGAGTGCGCTCACTGAGTGGACACCTGGGAGTCCTGGGGCTGGAGCTCCTGTGCCAGAGCTGCAGGGTGAGGGCTGGGCTGGTTTTCATGGGCAGAGGGAGGCCTATCTGCATGTGCTGCCCCTATATAGCAGGCATGGGGTCAGACGCCTCAGACAAGACAGGGCCTGGGGCAGAATTAGATGACCTGAGGGTGTACGGTGATGGCTATGATAGGATTCAGATCATATGAATTTTTATGTTATCATAATTTCAAAAAGTTGAAGACAATGACCTTGTTTCCTTTTAATATGTGTGTACCCTTAATATCTAGTGTTAGCAATATCATGTCCCTCATTTTTTTAAATAACCACTAGTTCCTTATCATCTATATGAAAGACATTTGGACAGTGATAGAGAGAGAAGGGGTGAGAGATACAGAAATGTAGAGATGGACAGAAAAGGTTACAATGGGAGATTTCTGCCTGTGGGTTGACAGCCCCAGACATCCCAAATACCTATGACCCCTAGGAGTTAGTCTTTCTGAACCCTGAACAAGAAACTGTGACTGTAATTCCAACGTCAGTGGTAGGTACTCATTTGCTTGTAGTGTCATCTACAGTTTCCCATCATGCATTATGAGGGAAAAGTGTGGGAAGCCGTGAAGCTGGACTCAGTTCTCTGATGGGAACTCGGGTGACTCTAGTGGGGACTTAGCCAATTTTGTCCTAATGCCTGTCACCCACTTTTAAATTGATGAAATACTCAAGTGGATTTTTTTAAGGTTAACTATGTTTTGTTTCCTTATTCATCCATTGCCTTAAAGTTTAAAAACTGTTTAAACTGTTTAAAACTGTTCCTGAACACAGAACACTGTACATGGTAGTGAGGCATAGAGTGCTGTTGGAATGTGCATGGTAGAAATGGGCACAGATGAACTCACTGTCATTCACATTTCCACCTCCTTTCCATCACTCTGTTGGGAGGCCTGGAGACCTCAGTTCTAGTTATTTGTGGAACCTGTCATGGGTTGTGGTGAACTGAGTCAGCCACAAAGGTGTGGGCAGAATTATTCCTTCCTGTGAGTGGTGCTTTGTGTCCTGGTATCAGCCGTCCCCTGTTCCCCCCTCTTCCCTGTGTCTAGTAATCATGACTCTGAGTTGAGGTCAAGCACTGGGTAGAAGTCACTGTGTCACAATTTACCCACAGTCCTGTGTCAGGTTGCAGCTTTGTTCACAATACTTCAGTCTCAAACAAAGCAAGTGTGCATAAAACAGTGAATGCATTCTTTCCCATTTGGACATGGAATATTATTCAGTATTAAGAAGGAGGTTGTTCTGTCATTAGAAAATGTGGGTCTCCCTGGAGCATACAAACTAAAAGAAATAATGCAAGTATATGTGGACACATAGTAAGTGACATTAGTTATATATGCAGTCCACAAGTTGAACTCACAGAGGTAGGAAGGGCAATGGTGATCAATGTCTACCATGTTTGTCCCCTTCCAGCCCTGTGGGAAACTAGAGGAAGTTCCAGGCTCCTGACTTTAGGCTCAGCCATCCCCAGCCTTTGGCAGCCATTCAGGAAGTGAACAAATGGAAGGAATTCTCCCTCCATCTGTTGGTCTCTTCCTCTGTTGCTATAACACTGTCTTAAAATAAAATAAATAGATACTTAAAATACATTGAAGATTAATTATACATATGATTAGGAGCCTGTTTGCTAATGTTTAATGAACACAGACAACTGAATCCCAAGGGAAGAAATCAATTGTGTACATGCAGTGATGATAAGGTGGTGACAGGAGCAGCACTGGAGTGAGCCTGTGGGATTCCTGCCTCCCATGTCAGGATACTTAGTGCTGTGTCCTAGTTTGGTTCCAGTTTCAGATTCCTGCTAAGCACACCCTGGGAGGCCGTAGGTGAGGCTCCAAGTACTCCCATGCGGACACGTGGACATAATTCCAAGCACCAGGCTGTTGCCTCATCCAGCTGAAGCTTTTGTAGCCATCGGGGAAGTGACGCAGGAATTAGAAGATCACTGTCAGTCTCAGTCTCTCTGTGGTTTTGGAAAAATACATAAAGACAAGTTCTCAAATAAAATGATAAATTTAAAATTTATATAATATCTATATATTATTAAAAGAAGATATATAGACAGACATATAAAATGCTATCAATTTGGGACCATCATGTATGTCCATGTTAGAAGCATAATGAGACATCCCATCGCTCCTGTTAGAATGGCTATTACCAGACATACTAGAGCTGACATGTTTTATGGAGGTAGAGAGAGATGATAACCCTGGTACAAGTCTGTGTCAGGTTAATTAGTAAAACCATTATGGAAAAGCATCAAAAACTAGAAACAGAATTATTACATGATCTTCAAGCACCATTGCATGGTACAATGAATATGAAATCCCAGGGAGGTGTCCACGGGATCTGCAGTCACTGTAGCAAACACCTCTGCAGTTCCTTGTTCATTTAAAGCACCATCATTCAAAAGAGTTCACACATATGATCCAGTGACATCTCATGAAAGGAAGAATGCAAAATGAAAGAAATGGACAAAGTTACATTTTAAAAGGAAGTTTAAGCCGGCACCGTGGCTCAATAGGCTAATCCTCCACCTTGCGGTGCTGGCACACTGGGTTCTATGCCCTGACGGGCGCCGGATTCTGTCCCGGTTGCCACTCTTCCAGACCAGCTCTCTGTTTTGGCCCGGGAGTGCAGTGGAGTTTGGCCCAAGTGCTTGGGCCCTGCAACCTATTGGAGACCAGGAGAAGCATCTGGCTCCTGCCTTTCGATCAGCGTGGTGCACCGGCCACCGCATGCCAGCCGCGGCGGCCATTGGAGGGTGAACCAATGGCAAAAGAAGACCTTCCTCTCTGTCTCTCTGTCTCCCTGTCCACTATGACTGTAAAAAAAAGGAAGTTTATAAGCAGTACAGAGTAAGAAATTCTGTAATTTTGGACAACTTGCATGATCCTGGAGAATAATGTGCCTAGGATAATATGTCAGCAAAAGTACACTCTGCTAACCATCCAGGCCAGGAAGACACATAATATGTGATGCTACCTGCGTGGGATAAAAGGATGAACAATGGTCAATCATGAAGATTCAGATCTCTGAATACTGGTGTTGTGTTTGCCAATGTTTTATGGAGATGATTAATGAAGGCAGTGTACTCAAGGCTTGGCAGCTGGAACCCAGGAGCATGGAACTGCATCAGTGTTCCCACCTAGGAGATGGAGCCTCATAACAGATCCATCATCTCCTGTCCTCCAGGGTGCATTGTCAGTACAAGTGTGGGAAATGTGTAAATGGGCTCCATTCAACTCTCTGATATGAAGCCTGGGTGTCTCCCTCTCTAAAACTGATCTAAGACTGCAAATGGATTGATGACGCCAGTCAGTATAGACATGGAGTGAAGAGCAGGGACTCTGGACACATGGTCTCTGGGACTGGCTCTTCCTGCAGCTGTGATCCAGCCTCAGGACACTAGTCATCATGCTGGAGCCACAGATACAGCTCCCCGTGATGTGGACTCCAGCCCCAGAGTGCACAGCCACTGTGTGTCCCACTTTCTGCTCTCCCTGAACCACAGCAGGGGCAGGAGGTCCCACAACACTGGAGCAGAACCAGATCAGCTGGAAGTGCACACCCAACACTTTCCATTCAGTTATGACTTTGACTATTGATGTCCAGGGCATTTCCCTCCTGAGTTCAGGCGGGGAGCCCCACAAGAGTGTCCCAGGACCTAGAGGATGCGGAAGTCCCTGTAGGCTTCCCAGGTGCCTGCAGAAGCTCAGGCTGAGACACAGCTGAGCTGCAAGTACATTCCTGAGTGCTGTGACATTCACACAGGGACCACAGACTGTTCCAGGATTAAAGGGAAAATGGAGATTGGGTATAAAATCTTGGAACGTGAGGTCAGAACACCCACAGTTAAAATAAGACAGTTGGTTCAGGTCAGCACACATGCTGCTCTGACAGGAGGAGTGGGACGATTTTTAAAACTGAGGTAACAAATCAAGACTTTGGCTCGGGTCTGTCTGGGTTTGAAGGAAAACTAAAATTGTGCTAAAGTCGGCAGTGCCCTGAGAACGCTGTCCTGAGTCAGACAGAAAAACACTCACGAGGTCCCCAGATAGTCCTGCATCTCTGACCCTGGTGACCACTGTCATTGTTCAAGAACCTGAATGTGTCCGTTTAGGACTTCTTCCTGTTCACATCAAGCTTCTCTACGTCAGTGACGTCAGTGGAAAGGACAGAATCAGGAAGTAGATTCTTGCCGCAAAACTACAGGGGAACAAACCCCAATTCCATGGCAGGAAATCAGGGCTTCATTTATCTCTGATTCTGAGCGGATCAGAATTGGGCTCAGTACGTCTTTTGCGCCCCCTGGTGGAACCACACTCCCGTGCAGGGAGGTTTGTGCCTGGGCTCAGCCTGAGGGCCCCTCCTGTGTCTACTGCAGGGAAATACGTGGGCGTGTCCGGGGCGGTTAGACTGTTCATTTGCAGAGACACCGTGTTCTGGGCGTTGTCTCTGGAGATGGTGAATCGGCCATTCACCCAGCTCGCGTACCATGTGCTGCCACCTTTCTAATCCATCCTTTCCACTCCAGCCCTTCCCTGGATCCTGGCAGACCCAGCACATGTAGTAGCTACTGAAGTCGATTCCAGAGGCTTTGCAGGGGAGTTTCAGGGATCCCCCAGGCTGGACCAGACCCCCTGCGGACTCCACCAGCTGCTCCTGACACTGGACACCTGCAAACACAGACGTCCTGGTCAGGAAGCTGTCACTCACACTCTCTGTGTCTCTCACTCACGTCCTCTCCCAGACTCAGTGCCCTGCGTTCTGCATCATTACCTTTGAGCAGAGCGACCAGGAGAAGCCAGCGCAGCCCAGTCTCCATGGTGAGCGTCTGTGTTGAGTGCGCTCACTGAGTGGACACCTGGGAGTGCTGGGGCTGGAGCTCCTGTGCCAGAGCTGCAGGGTGAGGGCTGGGCTGGATTTCATGGGCAGAGGGAGGCCTATCTGCATGTGCTGCCTCTAGATAGCAGCCCTGGAGTAAACACCTCAGACAGGACAGGGCCCAGACTGATGAGAGTGTCCCATGGCAGTCCGATATTATTCATATATGGGACAAGTGATAAATTGTGTGCTCTCATTGCACAAAGAACCCTGTCTGAATCCTTTTATGTGAATGGACCTACAACATGTTTTCATGGGTTCCCTGAGCTCTTGGCCCAGGTCAACATTACAGGAGAAATCATCAGACTCTGGATGTGTCCCCAACTCCATGTGCTAACAGGAGTCCAGCACCTGATCTGCCCCCTCACTACAGGACTCAGCTCTGCCCTAGTCCACACTCAGCACTCACGGGGGCTTCCTGGTTAGGTCTGTAGAACTCCCTGACAGAAGCAGAACAAGGAGCACTTTTGGTGGATTCCGTTTTTGGCAGAGAGATGCACAGGGGACCAGGTTCCACACAAGTGCATCTGAGTGTGGTGTTCCACATGCCAGTGTCTGTCTGTCTGTCTGCTCTTCACAATTTCTTTGCTGGGCAATTTTGCTTCCATGGGCAATGCTGTTGAGCTGTGATAGATACAGAGACAGCCGCACATGTTGAAAGTGTGTGGTGAGTGCGACTCACCTGTGCCAATCTCACTCCTCATCACAACTATGCCAAGAGCAAATATCACATCCCACGGTGCTTCCAACAGCTCCTGTGTCACCCAGCCCTGGGCCCACCTCCTCCAGTCACATTAAGGCCTGAAACCCTTTGGATTCCTTCACAACAGATTCATCCAGTTCAGCCCTGTGCATCATGCAAGTTTTGTGGCAGAAGTCGAAGGTCTTGAGTTTGTAGGTTCTGTGCGGCCCAGGTGAATGAGTTTTTATTAGTTTTTAACCAAAATATCTGAAAATCTTATATGAGTGAAACTGAAAGTAAAGCAGAGAGGATGGCGGAATAGTGAGGACGCGCACCGATAGTCCCGGAAAATTTAGATTAATAAAAGTGGAGTTACGGTAGCCTCAGAAAAAGGATCAGGAAAAAATTGCAGAGGAAACTCTTCTGGATCTAGTGGCTGTGACTCGGAGGACCTACTGGGAGAACAAGGTCGCCCACCGCGCGGAAGCCGAGCCGCAGGAGCTGCAGGGTCTGTGGGCCAGTGCAGGAAGGGGAGTGGATGTCACCTAGACACCAGCAGGGAGAGTTGGGACGCCCAGGGCTCCGAGTCCACACATCGGTGCTGGAAGGGGAGGTGAGCTCAGTAACCCATGACATTGACGGGGAAACGGCGGTCAGAATCTAGAGGGGAGTGGGAAAGTTCACCAGACTGACTACAGGAGAGAAGGAAAAAAGGTGTTGGGGTTCTCTCACCGCCAACCTTGAAAAGGTTGCAAGGTTTGCAAGAGTTTGCAAGAGTTTGCAAGGTTTGCAAGAGACAAAGAGCAGGCCCCCTCTCTGGATTTACATAACAACAGGGGAGAGCTAAGGAACTGAGTCACTACAATTCAGTAGCCTAGGCAACCCAGTGGGAGTCCAGAGGAGAAACAGAGGCTGCACAGACTCTTTGGGTAGAAGCCAGAGATCGGAAGCTAAATACCATCAATTCTGCACAGCCTTGTGGTGCGGTATTACTTACCTCCTGAATAAATAAAATAAATAAATAAATAAATAAATAAAAAGAGAGAGATTTACCACACATAAACTGAGGGTGTCACCTTTGCACACCCGTAACCCGGAAGAACCAAGCAGAGCTCTCAGGCCACACCCATCTCAAGCCTCCAAGGCTCCTCCAACAGCAGGCAGTCCACTTAACACAGACATAGTATAAAATAAAAAAAAATAAAAAAAAAAACGCACAGTGATGAAAGAAGAAATAACTATGCCAAGCAACAAACACAGAAATCGAGGGAACAAGATCAACGATGACACTATGATGCCTCCAAATAAACAAAACACCCCAAGCCAAGATTATGAAGATGATGAGATAGAAGAAATGCAAGATACGGATTTCAAAAAAATTATGATAAGAACATTTAGAAGTTTTCAAAAGCAAATCCTTGAACTACAGAAATCCTTATTGGACAGGATTGAAAATCTCTCTCATGAAAATGAAATTTTAAGGAAGAATCAAAATGAAACGCAGAAACTAGTAGAACAGGAAAGTGTGATAGTGAAGAGAAATCAAAATGAAATGAAGAACTCAATAGATCAAATGACAAACACACTAGAAAGCCTTAAAAACAGCATGGGTGAAGCAGAAGAGAGAATATCGGACTTAGAAGACAGAGCACAGGAAAACATACAGTCAAACCAAAGAAAAGAAGAGGAAATTAGAAATCTAAAAAAATATTGTTGGGAATCTACAGGATACTATTAAAAAAAACAACATTCGAGTTCTAGGAGTTCCTGAAGGCATGGAGAGAGAAAAGGGATTAGAAGGCTTTTTTAGTGAGATACTAGCAGAGAACTTTCCAGGTTTGGAGAAGGACAGAGACATCCTAATACAGGAAGCTCATAGAACCCACAATAAATGTGAACAAAAGAGATCCTCAACACGACACGTGGTAATTAAACTCACCACAGTGAAACATAAAAAAAAGATCCTAAAATGTGCAAGAGAGAAACGTCAGATTACTCTCAGAGGATCTCCAATTAGACTCACAGCAGACTTCTCATCAGAAACACTACAGGCTAGGAGGGAATGGTGAGACATAGCACAGGTGCTAAGAGAGAAAAATTGCCAGCCCAGAATATTATATCCTGCTAAGTTCTCATGTGTGAATGAAGGTGAAATAAAGACCTTTCATAGCAAACAGAAATTGAAAGACTTTGTGGCCACTCGCCTGGCCCTGCAAAAGATACTTAAAGATGTGCTACACTCAGAAACACAGAAACACGGCCATCAATATGAAAGAAGGTAAAGGAAGAAAAACCACCAGTAAAAGAGCATGGGAAGCTCAAAGCATATACTAGAAAATATCTCTGGGAAAATGGCAGGTCAAAGTCACTACATATCAATAGTCACATTAAGCATTAATGGTCTTAACTCTTAAGTTAAAAGACACCGATTGGCTGATTGGCTCAAGGAATACAACCCAACTATTTGTTGCCCTCAAGAAACACATCTCTCTAACAAAGATGCATGCAGACTGAAAGTGAAAGGTTGGAAAAAGATATTCCATGCCAACAGAAACAAAAAAAGCAGGTGTAGCCATATTAATATCAGACAAAATAAACTTTAATACAAAAACTGTTAGGAGAGACAAAGAGGGACAATATATAATGATTAAGGGTTCAATTCAACAGGAAGATGTACCTATTATAAATGTATATGCACCTAATTACAGTGCACCGGTCTATTTAAAAGATATGTTAAGGGACTTAAAGGGAGACTTAGACCCCAATACAATAGTACTGGGGGACTTCAATACTCCACTCTCAGAAATAGACAGATCATCCGGACAGAAGGTCAACAAGGAAACAGCAGATTTAATCGACACTATTGCCCAAATGGATCTAACAGATATCTACAGAACTTTCAATCCTACATCTAAAGACTTTACATTCTTCTCATCAGTGCATGGAACCTTCTCTAGGATTGATCACGTACTAGGCCATAAAGCAAGTCTCAGCAAATTTAAAAGAATTAGAATCATACCATGCAGCTTCTCATACCACAGCGGAATGAAGCT
Organism: Oryctolagus cuniculus; assembly: GCF_051225735.1. Classification (NCBI taxonomy): domain Eukaryota; kingdom Metazoa; phylum Chordata; class Mammalia; order Lagomorpha; family Leporidae; genus Oryctolagus; species Oryctolagus cuniculus. The sequence goes on from NC_142886.1 coordinate 55,740,570, forward strand.
GGAAATTAGCAACTCAGGAAACCCTAGAAAGTATGCAAACACATGGAGACTGAACAACATGCTCCTGAATGAACACTGGGTCATTCAAGAAATCAGAAGAGAAATCAAAAACTTTCTGGAAGTAAATGAGGATAACAACACAACATATCAAAACTTATGGGATACAGCAAAAGCAGTACTGAGAGGCAAGTTTATAGCAATAGGTGCCTATATCAAGAAATTGGAAAGGTACCAAATAAATGAGCTTTCAGTGCATCTCAAGGACCTAGAAAAACTGCAGCAAACCAAACCCAAATCTAGTAGGAGAAGAGAAATAATTAAAATCAGAGAAGAAATTAACAGGATTGGATCCAAAATAACATTACAAAAAATCAGACAGCAAGAAGCTGGTTTTTTGAAAAAATAAACAAAATTGACACCCCATTGGCCCAACTAACTAAAAAAAGAAGAGAAAAGACCCAAATCAATAAAATCAGAGATGAAAAAGGAAACGTAACAACAGACACCACAGAAATAAAAAGAATCACCAGAAATTACTACAAGGACTTGTATGCCAGCAAACAGGAAAATCTATCAGAAATGGATAGATTCCTGGACACAGGCAATCTACCAAAATTGAACCATGAAGACATAGAAAACCTAAATAGATCCATAACTGAGACAGAAATTGAAACAGTAATAAAGGCCCTCCCAACAAAGAAAAGCCCAGGACCGGATGGATTCACTGCTGAATTCTACCAGACATTTAAAGAAGAACTAATCCCATTTCTTCTCAAACTATTCAGAACAATCGAAAAAGAGGGAATCCTCCCAAATTCTTTCTATGAAGCCAGCATCACCTTAATCCCTAAGCCAGAGAAAGATGCAGCACTGAAAGAAAATTATAGACCAATATCCCTGATGAACATAGACACAAAAATCCTCAATAAACTACTCGCCAATAGAATAGAACAACACATCAGAAAAACCATCCACCCAGACCAAGTGGGGTTTATCCCTGTTATGCAGGGATGGTTAAACATTCGCAAATAAATTAATGTGATTCACCACATTAACAGACTGCAGAAGAAAAAACATATGATTATCTCAATAGATGCAGAGAAAGCATTTGATAAAATTCAACACCCTTTCATGATGAAAACTCTAAGCAAATTGGGTACAGAAGGAACATTCCTCAATATAATCAAAGCAATTTATGAAAAACCCACGGCCAGCATCCTATTGAATGGGGGAAAGGTTGGAAGCACTTCCACTGAGATCTGGCACCAGACAGGGATGCCCACTCTCACCACTGCTATTTAACATAGTTCTGGAAGTTTTAGCCAAAGCCATCAGACAAGAAAAAGAAATTAAAGGAATCCAAATTGAGAAGGAAGAAGTAAACTATCCCTCTTTTCAGATGATATGATTCGTTACTTAGAGGATCCAAAGAACTCTACTAAGAGACTATTGGAACTCATAGAGGAGTTTGGCAAAGTGGCAGGATATAAAATCAATGCACAAAAATCAACAGCCTTTGTATACACAAGCAATGCCATGACTGAGAAAGAACTGCTAAGATCAATCCCATTCACAATAGCTACAAAAACAATCAAATACCTTGGAATAAACTTAACCAAGGATGTTAAAGATCTCTACAATGAGAATTAAAATCTCTTACAGAAAGAAATAGAAGAGGATACCAAAAAATGGAAAAATCTTCCATGCTCATGGATTGGAAGAATCAACATCATCAAAATGTCCATTCTCCCAAAAGCAATTTATAGATTCAATGCAATTTCAATCAGGATACCAAAGACAATCTTCTCAGATCTAGAAAAAATGATGCTGAAATTCATATGGAGGCAAAAGAGACCTCGAATAGCTAAAGCAATCTTGTACAACAAAAACAAAGCTGGAGGCATCACAATGCCAGATCTCAGGACATACTACAGGGCAGTTGTAATCAAAACAGCATGGTACAGGTATAGAAACAGATGGATAGACCAATGGAACAGAATTGAAACACCAGAAACCAACCCAAACCTCTACAGCCAACTTATATTTGATCAAGGATCTAAAACCAATTCCTGGAGCAAGGACAGTCTATTCAATTAATGGTGCTGGGAAAACTGGATTTCCACGTGCAGAAGCATGAAGCAAGACCCCTACCTTACACCGTACACAAAAATCCACTCAACATGGATGAAAGACCTAAATCTACGACCTGACACCATCAAGTTATTAGAGAACATTGGAGAAACCCTTTAAGATATTGGCACAGGCAAAGAGTTTCTGGAAAAGACCCGGGAGGCACAGGCAGTCAAAGCCAAAATCAACTATTGGGATTGCATCAAATTGAGAAGTTTCTGTACTGCAAAAGAAACAGTCAAGAGAGTGAAGAGACAACCGACAGAATGGGAAAAAATATTTGCAAACTATGCAACAGATAAAGGGTTAATAACCAGAATCTACAAAGAGATCAAGAAACTCCACAAAAACAAAACAAACAAGCCACGTAAAGATGGGCCAAGGACATCAATAGACATTTTTCAAAAGAGGAAATCCAAATGTCCAACAGACACATGAAAAAATGTTCAAGATCACTAGCAGTCAGGGAAATGCAAATCAAAACCACAATGAGGTTTCACCTCACCCCGGATAGAATGGCTCACATACAGAAATCTACCAACAACAGATGCTGGCCAGGATGTGGGGAAAAAGCGACATTAATCCACTGTTGGTGGGAATGCAAACTGGTCAAGCCACTATGGAAGTCAGTCTGTAGATTCCTCAGAAACCTGAAGATAACCCTACCGTTCGACCCACCCATCCCACTCCTTGGAATTTACCCAAAGGAATTTAAATTGGCAAACAAAAAAAGTGGTCTGCACCCTAATGTTTATTGCAGCACAATTCACAATAGCCAAGACCTGGAACCAACCTAAATGCCCATCAACGGTAGACTGGATAAAGAAATTATGGGATTTGTATTCTTTAGAATACTATACTGCAGTAAGAAACAACGAAATTCAGTCATTTGCAACAAAATGGAGGGATCTGGAAAAGATCGTGCTGAGTGAAATAAGCCAGTCCCAAAGGGACAAATACCATATGTTCTCCCTAATTGGTGACAACTGACTGAACACCAAAAAGGAAACCTCCTGAAGTGAAATGGACACTATGAGAAACGGTGACTTGATCAGCATAGCCCTGACTGTTAATGAACAACTTAATACATTATCCCTCTTAGTAGTTTTTTTGACTGTTCTACTTAACATGACTTGTTTAATTCTGTAATTAATACACAGTTATTCTTAAGTGTTGAAATTTAACTGAAATGTGATCCCTGTTAAACATAAGAGTGGGAATAAGAGAGGGAAGAGATGTATAATTTGGGACATGCTCAAGCTGACTTGCCCCAGATGGTAGAGTTAGAAACATACCAGGGGACTCCAATTCAATCCCATCAAGGTGGCATGTACCAATGCCATCTCCCTAGTCCAAGAGATCAATTTCAGTTCACAATCGATCATAATGAAAGGACTAAGAGTCAAAGGGAGCACATAAACAAGTCTAGTACCTGCTAATACTAACCGATAGAATAAATAAAGGGGAGAGTGATCCAACATGGGAAGTGAGATACTCAGCAGACTCATAGAATGGCAGATGTCCTAAATAGCACTCTGGCCTCAGAATCAGCCCTAAAGGCATTCGGATCTGGCTGAAAAGCCCATGAGAGTATTTCAGGCATGGAAAGCCAAGACACTCTGGCAAAAAAAAAAAAAAAAGGCCTAAATGAAAGATCTCTGTGAGTGAGATCCCAATGGAAAGAACAGGTTTTCAAAGAAGGAGGTACCTTTCTCTGAAGGGAGGAGAGAACCTCCACTTTGAGTATGACTTTGTCTAAACAAGATAAGAGTCGGAGAACTCAAAAGGCTTCCATAGCCTTGGAAACTCATGACTGGAGCATAGGGAGATTACTGATGCCATAAACAGGAGTGTCAATTTGCTAAGTCAACAACAGGAGTCACTGTGCACTTAATCCTCATGTAGGATCTCTGTCCTTAATGTGCTGTACGTTGAGATTTAATGCTATAACGAGTACTCAAACAGTATATTTCATTTTGTGTTTCTATGGGGGTGCAAACTGTTGAAATCTTTACTTAATGTATACTAAACTGATCTTCTGTAAAAAAAAAGAAATTATCAATTCCCAACCTGACTCTCACTGGGATTAAACATGACAATAGGTCTGATCTGATTTCATCATCATTTAAAAGATCACCTATTATTTTTCACTTTATGTTTCTGTGTGGGAGCAAGCTGTTGAAATCTTTACTTAATGTATGCTAAACTGATCTTCTGTATATAAAGAGAATCGAAAATGAATCTTGATGGGAATGGAAGGGGAGAAGTAGTGGGAAAGGGGAGGGTTGTGGGTGGGAGGGACGTTATGGGGGGGAAGCCATTGTAATTCATAAGCCGTATTTTGGAAATTTATATTCATTGAATTATAGTTAAAAAAAGTAAAGCAGAGTAAGAATATGATATTTTGCACAAATATGCAGTGTATTAGTCTTAACTGTGTCATCAAATTTCATGGAAATAAAGGAAATAATAAATTGAAAGTTGCACTGTTTAAGATGCAAACATTACCCAGGGGAGTGCCAGATTCTCATATGTGGTTCTGGGTCCCAGTACCAGATTCCTGCTCCTGCAGCCCCAGGAATCAGAAATTTATGGAAGATATTTGGGCCCTGTCACTCTAGTGGATGCACCTGATTGTTGTCCTGAAACTGGGCCAGGCTTGGAGGCAGACCTGGCCACAGTGACATTAGAGAAAGTGCAGTGAGTGGGAGCATCTCTCTCTTTTCCTTACTGACTCATGTGTGAGAGTTAAACCTTGAGTTACTGAAGGGTCTTTCAAATGTCCTGTTCCCTTCAATGCAGGCAGCAACCCTCATGGCCTTGTCCCCTCCCTAGAGCCCCTCTCAGTGGGATCACTGAGTGGTGAGGTCCCCACATGCATGATGGGAGGCTCCGTGCATCAAGTATGGAGGGTAAGTTCCACCTAACATGCAGCCTTCAGCTGCTCAGTTGGAGCGACCACACACACACACACCAAGCAGTGCTGGCTCTGCTCACGGCTCTGCAGGAACAGCATCCTCAGCCTCAATACCCCAGACCCTGCTTCTCTGTGTCCACTGAGTAGGAAAGTGATTCACCTGCAGGAGGAAACCATCATGACCAATGTCCTCGTGGGATCCTGTAGAAAATGTTATCGAGCAGAGTCCACCCCAGACACTGTGCCAGCACTGATCCCCCAAGACACAGAAGTCTGCATCTTCAGGGGATGGCTCCAGCCCCAAAGCTGAGGACTAGTGAGGAGAACCATGGCACGTGGGGAAGTGACAGTCGGGGACAGGGTCCAGCAACATAGAGAGAGAGGACCTGGTGGAGGGGTGGGCTCTTCCTCTGCAGGAGGGTAAGGACAGGTGGAAGGGCCACACTGCTGGGACCCAGTGCCTGCAGCAGAACACTGAGTCGGGAGGTCTGATCAGGTCTCCTTGCCCCAGGGACCCCCACACTGACCACCACTGAGTAAAACTAGCACAGGTGCCTGGGAGATGTGGAATGGTGTCGCCTCTGGGGAGTGCATCCAGTGACGACTCCCACCATGAGTGGATTCAACGTCAGGGCCTCATGGAGGAAGCTGAGGTCCCCAGTGCCCCTAACAGAACCACACGGAATGCTGGGAGCAGCCTGCTGGTGGTGGATGTGGTTTGTCCTCACAGCTTCAGTGCTGAGCATGGCCCCAACGTAACAGCACTGACAGCGGGTGCACGATCTGGATGTTTACATGGAAAGCATGGAATAACAGGATCTGACATCAGATGCAAAGTCCATTGTACATCTACTGGAAGTAAATATAGGGCAGAATCTCCCTGATAGTGGTCTGTCCATGATTTCCCTTTTAGATCTCCAGAGTTCAGGCAACGCAAGAAAAACCTTTTCAGAAGATGCTGCATAAACTACAGAGCTTCTCTACTGCAAGTGGACCGATGAGAAGTGAGCAGCCTACACACACATGGAAGTAACTATTTTCATATAGAACGTATGATCAGTAGCCTGTATCCCAAAGGAACAAAAGGACTGTCTGCATGAGCTGTGTTTAAAACTGGCCCTGAGTCTTCTAAAGTCTCAAAATACCTGTTTTACACAACTGGCTTCATCCTGAACAACAGGTTCTGTGTAATCAGGCCTACAATGCTTGTGGAAGGAAACCTCCCTCCTCTGCCTGTGGCAGAGTGTGTCCTCAAAGGTGTGTGTGTTTAGGAGTGATTCCAGAGTGACTGTGGGAGAAGTGGGGGAGCTCTGTGAGTGAGGCCTAGTGGGACTTGTTCATTTCTGGGGAATCTGCTCTTGGAGGAGATCACAGTAGATCTCCTGGGTCCCCAGCTTCAGCACAGAACACAGTGCTTCTAGAGTCAGCCCTGGTCTCATCTGATGTCCTGTGTGGGGATGGGGTCCCTCCCATCCCTGTTCCCAATATTAGGATGCCTGAACACTGTATGATGTTCACAATATTAGCATGCCTGATGGCACAACATTCTCACTGTCTGATCCTGGACATCAGCCTCTACAGCTGTGAGCTCCACACACCTCCCCTCTGGGGTACTACATTTGGAACCAACATGCGGGAAAAAAAAAAAAACAGGTGCATGGAAACATACTAGCCACTCATCTGTTCCCACCTGAAACAGAGTCTCTCCTTTGTCTCCAAATTTAGACAGAGCCACTCCAAATTAGTCATTTCTACTTCAGCTGAGAGAATTGCTTCAGTTTCTGTAAGAATCCTACATGAGAGAACAATTGCATTTTTGCAGGAGACATTTTGTAAACACATGGGGTTGATGCAGTTATCCTGGTGAAGAGCAGAAAATTTGTTCATTCCTGATGATGATAAAGTTGAGAGTTGAAGGACAATTTTGCTTCCACAGAAGGAGGAGCATGGCTGAGAACAGGTGCAGGCAGTCCCTGGAGGAAGGAGTCGGGGGTCTCTGGACACACAGTCTCTGGGGCAGGCCCTTCATGCAGCAGGGATGCAGCTCCAGGGTTGGATCATTGGTGGGCTCACAGGGACACAGTCCAGAACCACCTGGACTCTAGTGCAGTCTTCACTGGGCTGTCCCACCTGCTGGTCTCCCTGAGATGGAGACAAGGCCAGCAGAGTGTGGGGAACAAGACCTCTCCATACCCAGTGTTTTCCATGAGTCTGACCCCTTGCACTACCAACGGCCACCTCTGCTTGCAAATGAGAGCAGGTCCGGGGATCCCAGGAGACGTGAGTGAGGAAGAGTAAGCAGGATTTCTAGGAGCCACAGCCTGAGCCACCCCTGAGCTGCAGGTTAATCCCTGACCTGGGGTTTGGACCATGTGGACCTCAACCTGTGAGTTCAGGGTGAGGAAGTGAAAGGGAGACGAGGGCACAGCTGCAGAGAATGGACATGGGAGCCCCAGGGACCAGGACCATGGAGTCAGCTCTGTCCCTCGGGGGCCCAGCTGTGCAGGAGAGGAGGTCATGGATGTGAAACACTGCAGCATCCATAGCCCCTGACCGGCTCTACACTGCCCCTGGGCTCTCAGCAGGGTCCCAGATGACATCATCAGAGAATTCCACGGAGAGCTCCTCTTTGATTTGGACAGGAAAAGACTCCCCGGGTGCCCAGAGCTTAGTCAGGTCTCACATGCTGGGGACCCCAAAGATGTCATTCATCCTTCCAGAAACGACTCCATTTTCTTCATGTGACATCTTCCCGTGATACCAAAACTTCTGTTCAGTGATCGGTGTTAGGGACAGAATCATCCTTCCAGATCGGAACGTAGGAAACAGTTACAGGACCACAAACCCCAATTTCCTCAGGAGTACCAGGGATTCACCTCCCACCATATCTGGGAATGGGTCTGAGTCTGCTCAGTGCGTCTTGTGCGCCCCCTGGTGGCGGTGCGTGCCCCTGCAGGCAGGTTTGTGTCTGGGCTCATCCTGAGGGCCCTCACTGTGTCTCTCCCACAGAAATAGGTGGCCATGTCGCTGTTGTTGGACTGTTCATTTGCAGATTCACCATGTTCTGGGTGTGGTGAATTGGCCATTCACCCAGCTCGCTTAGTCTGTGCTACCACTACCAGCATAAATGCATCCAATCCACTCCAGCCCCTTCCCTGGAGCCTGGCGGACCCAGCTTACTCCAAAGCTACTGAGGGAGAACCCAGAGGCTTTGCAGAAGAGTTTCAGGGATCCCACAGGCTGGAACAGGCCTCCCCCGGATTCCTCCTGTTGCTCCTGACATTGGAAACCTGCAAACACAGATGTCCTGGTCAGGACACTGTCACTCACACTCTCTGTGTCTCTCACTCACGTCCTCTCCCAGACTCAGTGCCTCGCGTTCCTCATTATTACCTTTGAGCACAGCGACCAGGAGAAGCCAGCGCAGCCCAGTCTCCATGGTGAGCGTCTGTGTTGAGTGCGATCACTGAGTGGAACCCTGGAGTCCTGGGGCTGGAGCTCCTGTGCCAGATCTGCAGGGTGAGGGCTGGGCTGGTTTTCATGGGCAGAGGGAGGCCCTATTTGCATGAGCTGCCCCTATATAGCCAGCCCTGGAGTAGACGTCTCAGACAGGACAGGGCCCAGGGCAGATGTACATGTCCTGTGGGTGTAGGCTATGATAGGATTCGGATCATATGAATTTTTTATGTTTTATTGTTTTTTCATTTTAGTATGTGTGTACCCTTAGTATCCAGTGTTAGCAATATCATGTCCTTCATTTTTTAAATAACAATTGTTTCATATTATCTATTGACATCTATATCATCTATATGAAAGACATTGGAATAGTGATAGAGAGAAGGGGTGCGAGAAACACAAGTGTAGTGATGGACAGCAAAGATGAAAATGGGAGATTTTTGCCTTTGGATTGACAGCCCCAAACTCCCCAAATGCCTACAACATCTAGGAGTTAGCCTTTCTAAAACCTGGAGCCCAGAACTGCGTCTGTGTTTCCTTTGTCGGTTGTAGGGGCTCTATCGTTATAGCGTCATCTGTAGTTTACCACGATGTGTTATCAGGAAAAAGTGTAGGAAGCCGTGTGGCTGGGCTCAAGCAGCACTCTGATGGGAACACGGGTGTCCCTAGTGGGGACATTGCCAATTTTCTCCTAATGCCTGCCGCCCATATTTACACAGATGAAAGACTGCAAGTGGATTCATTTAAGGATACTATGTCTTGTTTCCTTATTCATCCATTACCTTATTTTAATACTGTTCATTAACACAGAACACTGTATGTGTTAGTGGTGTGTAGTGTGCTATTGGAATCTGTGTATTGCAGAAATGGGCACAGATCAACTCACTGTCATTCACATTTCTACCTCCGTTCCATCACTTTGTGTTGGGAGACCGGGTGTCCTCAGTACTGCTTATTTGTGGAACATGTCGTGGGTTGTAGTGAACTGAGTCAGCCCACTGTGGTGGGGGCAGAATTATTCCTTGCTTTGAGTGGTGCTTTGTGCCCTGGTATCAGCCATCCCCTGTGTTCCCCCTCTTCCCTGTTCCGTAACCATGACTCTGAGTTCAGCTCAAGCACTGGGTATGAAGTCACTGTGTCACAATTCACCTGCAGTCCTGGGTTCAGGTAATGCAGCTGTGTTCACAATAGTTCAGTCCACAATAAAGCGAAATGTGCATAAAACAGTGAATGCAGTCTGTTACATTTGACATGGAATATTACTCAGTGTTAAGAAGGAGGTTGCTCTGTCATTAGGAAATCATGGGTCAGCCTTGAGCATAATATGCTAACAAATAATGCAGGTACATCTGGACACATAGTATGTGACATTAGTTATATATGCAGTCCACAAGCTTGAACTCACAGAGGTAGAGAGTGCAATGGAGATCACTGTGTCCTGTGACCCAAGTGTTTGTCTCCTTCCAGCCCTGTGGGAAACTGCAGGAAGTTCTAGGCTCCTGACTTCATGCTTTTGCAGCCCCAACATTGCAACCATTCAGGAAGTGAAGCAATGGATTGAAATTCTCTATCTGTTGGTCTCTTCCTCTCTTGCTATAACACTGACTTTAAAATAAATAGATACTTAAAATAATTGAAGATTAATTATACATATGATTAGGAGCCTCTTTGCTAATGTTGAATGATCTCAAGAAACTGAATCCCAAGGGAAGAAATCAATTGTTTAAATGCAGTGATGATAAGGTGGTGACAGGAGCAGCACTGGAGTGAGCCTGTGGGATTCCTGCCTCCCCTGTCAGGATGCTGAGTGCTGTGTCCTAGTTTGGTTCCAGTTTCAGTTTCCTGCCTAAGCACATTCTGGGAGGCCATAGGTGAAGTTCCAAGTACTGCCATGTGGACACCTGGACAGAATTCCAAGCACCTGGCTGTCACCTGACCCAGCTGAATCTTTTGTAGCAATCGGAGAAGTGACCAGGCATTGGAAGATCACTGTCAGTCTCAGTCTCTTTTTGGACACATACATACATACAAATTTTAAAATAAGTGAAATAATATCTATAAACTTTTAAAGACGTTATATAAAGGGAAACATACAAAATGCTGTAAACCTGGGAACAGCATGCATATCCCTGTTAGAAGCACAATGAGACATTCCATCCCTCCGGGTAGAATGAGAATTATCAGACAATCCAAGGCTGACAATTCTTGGGGAGGCAGAGTAAGACGACAACCCTGGGACAAGGCTGGGGTCAGGAAAATTAGTCAAAATGTTATGGAAAATCGTCAAAAACTGACAAGTACAATTACCACAGGATCTACAAACACCATTTCTGGGTAGAAGGAATATGATATCCCTGGAGGTGTCCACTGGATCCACAGTCACTGTGGCAAAGACATCTGCAGTTCCATGTTCAATTAAAGCAGCGCCAATCTCAATAGTTCACACATATAATCCATGGAATTTTCATGGAAGAAAGAATCAACAATGGAACAAATGTACAAAGCTACATTTTACCAGGAGTTTATATGGCAGTAAAGTGGAAGAAATTCTGTATTTTGGACAACTGGGATGATCCTAGAGAATAATGTCCAAGGATAATGTGTCAGGATAAGTACACTCTGAAAACCATCAAGGCCAAGAAGACAAATAATATGAGATGCTGGTTACATGAGATAAAAAGGATGAACTCACAGAGGCAGGATACAATGGTGAGACCAAATTCTGAGCGAGGGAGGAGCAGAGGAGACGCTGTTCAAGGTCAGAGTTTCAGCCCGACAGGATCCACACATTCAGTGATCTATTGCACAGGATGGTGACAGCAGTGAAGGGAATATTGTGTCTGTGGAATTCCAAAACAGGAGACAAATGCTATTCTACCATGGAAACATAGGGTTTTCTGATGAGCTTGTCAATAAATCTGTGCTCTGGGCGTTGTTTCTGGAGAACATGAATCGGCCATTCACGGAGTTTACATAATATGTGCTACCACCATTATAACTATTAGCTGCGATCCACTCCAGCCCCTTCCCTGGAGCCTGGCGGACCCAGTCCATTGCATGGTTAGAGTGTGAATCCAGAGGCTTTGCAGGAGACTACTAACAGAAACAAACTGCCAACTACAGGGCTCACAGCATGTGCAACAAATAATGGAGAAAAATATACTCCACTACTACATGCCATTTATGAAAAATCACTGGTGCATTTATACACTGAGAACAAATTTGCAGAAAATGGAGAAAACATCACAGTGGTTTAGCTTGTGAATCTTCCACCTGTGATGCCTACATCCCATGCTGCTGTCTGTTCTTATTCCAGCAGCACTTCCAATCATCTCTTGTTGATGCACCTGGGAAAACAGACAAGCATGGTCCAAGTGATTGGGCCTCTGCACCCAGGGGGGACTAGGAAGAAACTCCTGGCTCTAGGTGTCAATGTCATTTGGGGGAGTAAACCAGCAGATGGGAGAATTTGTCTCTGGGTCTTTCCCTCTCTGTGTGTAACACTGACTTTCAATAAATAAATAAATCTTTTCTAAAAGATTGCATATGTAGTATGAACAAACTTTTAAAGTCCTGGAGGAAATTTATCAACAGGCTGAATGATGTCCACATAACAATATTATTGTTTTTCAATTTTGAATTTATTTTGTATTTTTTAAAATTTATTTTTAAGGAATAAAAATGTCATAGTACAACTTTAGGAATATAGATATTCTTCCCTGCATTTCTGCCCTCCCACTTACATTCCCACCACCTTTCTCATCCCTCTCCACTTGTCAGTTCAGTTTTCCAATAAGATTCCCTTTAAGTTGGTACACAGATTCAAGATCAAGATTCATCATCAAGATTCACTTGTATTGCTACACAGAAAACCAGCTCTGTACTATGTAAAGATTTAAACACACACACACACACACACACACACACATATCCAAGAACTGTTTGAGAACTGGTTTACAGTTAACTCTCATAATAGAACTCATTGAGGATGGAGGTCCTGCATGGGGAGTTAGTGCACAGTGAGACCAGTTGTTAATTTAACAATAAACACTCTTACGTATGATGTCAGTGACCACCTGAGACTCTTGACATGAGCTGCTTAGGCTATGGAAGCCTTTTGAGTCCACAAACTCTGATAGTATTTGGACAAGGCCATGAGCAAAGTGGAAGTTCTCTCCTCCCTTTAGAGAAAAGTACCTCCTTCTTTGAGGCCACTTCTATTGCCTGAGGTCTCAGTCACAGAGATCCTTTAGGCAGAACATTTTTGCCACAGTGTCTTGGATTTCATGCCTGAAATGTTCTCATGGGCTTTTCAGCCAGACCAGGAAGTCTTAAGGGCTGATTATCAGGTCAGAGTGTTACTAAAAGCGGTTATCATTCTATGAGTCTGCTGTGTAGACTTCTCATGTTGGAACATTCTCTCCTTTTAAATTCTATCTCTTCTTATTACCAGGCACTTTATCCTATTTATATGATCACTTTAACACTTAATCCTATCTATGTGTTCACCTTACACTTAATGTGATCACTTTAATTAAGTTTCATGGGACTTGGAGTCCCACAACAAAATTTTAAATTGTGTGTTTAGAAGTAAGTCCATAGGAATGTATGCACTTTACAGTTAAAAAATTCCTCCTCCTGCTCTTACTCCCATTCCTATTTTTTACTGAGATCAATTTTCAAATGACTGTATGTGCATACGATGGACTGAATGTTACGTAAATTCTTCAACAAATAGTAGGAAGAAAAATAAACAAACAAACAAAAAACAAACAAACAAAAAACTGTCCCTCGACAGTCAAGAGAAGGGCAGCTCAAGTCTTCCCTTCTCGAAGTGTCAATTTCACTTACCTAGGTTTCCTTTTGGGTGCTCTATTAGGTCTCACCTATCAGGAAGAACATGTGGTATTTGTCGCCGGGGTACTGGCCTTTTTCACAAAGTATAATCTTTTCCAGATTCATGCATTGTGTTGTGAATAACCGGATCTTATTGTTTTTACCACTGTGTAGTATTCCATAGTGTACACATCCCATAATTTCTTTATCCAGTTTTTGGTTGATGAGCATTTAGTTTGAATCCATATCTTAGCTATTGTGAATAGAGCTGCAATAAGCATGGAGGTACAGGTATCTCTTGTGTGTAGTGAATTCATTTCCCTTGGGTAAGTTCCCAGGAGGGGGATTCCTGGGTCATATAAGGTAGGACTATATTCAGATTTTTGAGATATCTCCATAGTGTCTTCCATAGTGGCTTTACCAGTTTGCATTCCCACCTACAGTGGATTCAGGCACCTTTCCACACAACCTCGCCAGCATTTGATGTTTGTTGATTTCCGTATGAAGCCATTCTAGCTGGGGTGATGTGAAACCTCCTTGTGGTTTGATTTGCATTTCCCTGACAGCTAGTGATGCTGAACATTTTTTCATGTGTCTGTGTTGGCCATTTGGACTTCCTCTTTTGAAAAATGTGTAAGTCCTTGGCCCATCTCTTAACTGGGTTGTTTGTTTTGTTTTTTGGAATTTCTTCATCTCTTTGTAAATTCTGGTTATTAATCCATATCCATTGCATAGCTTGCAAATAATTTCGCACATGCTGTCAGATGCCTCTTCACTTGCCTGAGTGTTTCTTTTACCACACAGAGAATTCCCGATTTGATCTAATCCCATTTATTAATTTTGGCTTTGACTTCCTATGTCTCTGAGGTCTTTTCCAAGAACTCTTAACGTGTGCCAGTGTCTTGAGGGCTTCCCTAATGTTCTCTACTAATTGGATGGTGTGGGATCATAGGTGTTTATCTTTAATCCTTGTTGAGTGGTTTTTTGTATAAGGTGTAAGATAGGGGTCTTAGCAGGCACCGTGGCTCACTAGGCCAATCCTCTGTCTTGCAGCGCCAACACACCGGGATCTATTCCCGGTCAGGGCGCCGGATTCTGTCCCGGTTGCCCCTCTTCCAGGCCAGCTTTCTGCTGTTTCCAGGGAGTACAGTGGAGGATGGCCCAAGTGCTTGGGCCCTGCACCCCATGGGAGGCCAGGAGAAGCACCTGGCTCCTGCCATTGGATCAGCGCAGTGTGCTGGCCACAGCACGCCTGCCGAGGTGGCCATTGGAGGGTGAGCCAACGGCAAAGGAAGACCTTTCTCTCTGTCTCTCTCTCTCTCACTGTCCACTCTGCCTGTCAAAAAATAAAAATAAAAATAAAAATAAAAATAAAAATAAAAATAAATAAAAAGTGAAAAGGAATCTGAAGATTACCTGTACATTTTAATGACATAGTTGTGGTATGAAAAAATGATCTTGTTAAAATAGCCAAGCTACCATGTGATTCACAGATTCAATGCATTTCCTGTCAAACACCCTGTATTCTTCACAGGAAGAGGAATAAAATTCTGGAATTCACAAGAAAATTTCAGGGTAATTATGACTGAACAGTCTTGAGAAAAATAGCAAAGCAGGAGGCTTCATCCTAGCTGAGCTGAAATCAGACCTGGTGCTGGGATAACATAGACACCCACAGCCGTGGAGCACAACAGAAACGTAGAAATAAAAAAACACATTCTCAGAAAACTGATTGCATGCATGGTGCCACACACAGAATGGGGGATGGGTATTCTGTCATACATGGGGTTGGGGAAACTTGAATGCACTTGAAAATAATTCAATTATGTGGTCATCTCACACCAGATACAGAAACAGAGTGAGCTTGAAAAATACCTAAAAAGCAAGACCTGAGACTGTAAAGTTCTAGAAGAAAACACTGGACAAAAGCAAGCTGACATTGGTTTGGGCAATGACATTTTGATAATCTCCAAAGTACAGGCAACCAAGCAAAAATAGGCAAAAGATAATGGATCCAACTACAGAGCTCCTGTGTAACAAAGAGAGTGATTGAAGAACCAGGAGTCGCCTGCAGTTGGGCAGAAAGTATTTTCTGATCACACCCATGGGATCCAATGTTGTGGCCCTGCAGGTTAAGCTGCCATACCTACTATGCATGCATCACACGGGAGCATGGGTTCAGATTCTGCTTGCTCCACTTCAAATCCAGCTCCCTACTAAAGGACCTGGGTCAAAGATGACCCAAGTGTTTGTCCCCTTCAAGCCATGTGGAAAACCTAGAGAATGTTCCTGGGTCCTGGCTTCAGCCTCAGCCATTTCCAGCCTTTGCAGCCATTCAGGAAGGAAACCAGTGGATGGAAGATTCTCTCTTCATCTCTTTGGGTGTTTCTCTCTTGCTATAAACTGCCTTTGAAATAAAAGATATTTAAAGAAAATGACAGATACTTACACATATGCTTAGGAGCCTAGATCCAAATGTTGAATGACATCTTACAACTGAATCACAAGGGAAGAAATCAATTGTTTAAATGTAGTGACTGATTGGCCGGCGATGCAGCTCACTAGGCTACTCCTCCACCTGCTGTTCCGGCATTCCGGGTTCTAGTCCCGGTCGGAGTGTCAGATTCTGTCCCGGTTGCTCCTCTTCCAGTCCAGCTCTCTGCTGTAGCCTGGGAAGACAGTGTAGGATGGCCCAAGAGCTTGGGCCCTGCACCCGCATGAGAGACTGGGAGGAGGCGCCTGGCTCCTGGCTTCAGATTGGCACAGCACGCTGGCTGTAGCGGCCATTTGCGGGGTGAACCAATGGAGGGAAGACCTTTCTCTCTGTCTCTCTCTCTCACTGTCTAACACTGCCTGTCTAAAAAAAATGTAGTTACTGATAAGGTGGGTGACAGGACTGGCCTTGAAGGTATCACGTGGGATTCCTGCCTCCCATTTCAGGATGCTTAGGTTTATGTCCAAATTTTGGGTCTATTTCAGACTCTTGCCAATGTGCACTCTGGGAGGCAGTATGAGAAGTCTGAGGTAATCCCATGTGTGAGACCTGCTCTGAAATCATGCACCTGGCTGTGATCTGACCGAATCCAGCTATTATGGGCATCTGGGAAGTTACCCAGGATTCAGTAGATCACTGTCTGTCAGTCTCTGTCACTTTGTCTTTTTGGACAAATAAACACATACAAGTTTTAAAAGAGGTAAAAGTATATCTGTAATTTTTTGAAGAAAATATACAAAGGCAAACATATAAAAATGCTTTAAATCTGAGATCATCATGCATGTCAATGTTAGAAGCACAACAAGACAGCCCACCCCTCCTGGTAGACTAAGTATCATCAGACATACCAGAGCTGACAAGTCTTGTGCAGGAAGAGAGAGAAGAAAACCCTGGTACAAGGCTGGAGTCTGGTAAGTTAGTAAAGCTTCCATGGAAAACATCAAAAGCTGAGAAATACAATTATCACAGGATCCTCAGACACTGTTGCCTGGTAGAAGAAACATGAAGTCCCAGAGAGGTGCCCAGGGGATCCACAGCCACTGTGGCAAACACCTCTGCAGTTCCATGTACAATTAATGCAGCATAATTCACGAGAGCTCACACATATAATCCAGTGAAATTTCCACTGAAGATGGAATGGATAATGGGAAAAGTGGAAAGGGTTATACTTTAACAGGAAGTTTATATTGCAGTAAAGAGTAAGAATGACAGAGCTTCAGGCCGGCAGGATCCACACGTTGAGGGATCTGCTGTACAGCATGGTGACAGCAGTTAAGGGAATATTGTATCTACAGAATTCCAAAACAGGAGACAGATGCCATTCTACATGAGACATGTGCGTGTGGGGAGCAACCGAGACTAGACTAAATTACTGGAACTGCTAAGACTAATTCTATGCATCTGATCTCCCACCATATGGCGCTGAGAGAGAATAAACAACTACCACACAGCTGCCTCACCAATTCGACTAACAAGCTGCAGAAGCTGATCCCGCTCCTGATTGGAGGAGAGCATCGTGCTCAGCGTGTGGGGAGAGAACGCCAGCAGAGTTGGGATTGGTGGAAGAGGACTATAAAGGAGGAGAGAGAGACAACATGCAGGAGGAACATCTGAGCAACCCCCGAGAGAGCCAGCCGGCGGTGTGCTGCTCCTTCCCGGAAGCAGGGGGGAGCGGCAGCAAACCGAGGAAGGGCCTGGCAAAGACAACAGCGCTGGGTCCGGTGTCGTTCCTCCGCAAGTGGGGGAGCGACAGTGCATTTTGCGATGAGCATGTCAATAACTCTGACTTCAAAATTCCACTCAATTTGATACATTCATTTTCAACACATATCATTGTACCTCATATGTCTATATTCACTTATTATTCATCAAACAGTCATGACAGGAAAGGGAAGAATGGCAAATAGTGAAAATTCTGTTCTCTAAAACTGAATCATCACCTACTGTCTTCCAGGGTGCATTGTCAGTACAAGTGTGGGAAAGCGTGTAAATGGGCTCTGTCCAGGACTCTGATATGCAGCCTGGGTGTCTCCCTCTCTAAAACTGATCTAAGACTGCAAATGGATTGATGACGCCAGTGAGCATAGACATGGAGTGAAGAGCAGGGACTCTGGACACATGGTTGCTGGGACTGGCTCTTCCTGCAGCTGTGATTCAGCCTCAGGACACTGGGCATCATGCTGGAGCCACAGACACAGCTCCCCCTGATGTGGACTCCAGCCCCAGAGTGCACAGCCACTGTGTGTCCCACTTTCTGCTCTGCTGAACCACAGCAGGTGCAGGGGGTCCCACGACACTGGAGCAGAACCAGATAAACTGGAAGTGCACACCCAACACTTTGCATTCTGTGATGACCTTGACTGCTGATGTCCAGTGCATTTCCCTTCTGAGTTCAGGCAGGGAGCCCACAGGAGGGTCCCATGATCTAGAGGATGAGGAAGTCCCTGTAGGCTTCCCAGGTGCCTACAGAAGCTCAGGCTGAGACACAGCTGAGCTGCAAGTACATTCCTGAGTGCTGTGACGTTCACACAGGGACCACAGACTGTTTCAGGATTAAAGGAAAAATGGAGATCGGGTATAAAGACTGTGGAACCTGTGGAGCAGCCACCTTTTAAAATAAGATGGTTGGTTCATTTTAGCACACAGGCTACTCTGACAGGAGCAGTCTGATGACATATATAATTGAGGTTAACAAATCAAGTCTCTGGCTCAGCTCTCTCTGAGTTTTAAGGGAAAACTAAAATTGTCCTAAAGTCGGCAGTGTTTGAGGGCACTGTCCTGAGTCAGACTTGAACACACTTACGAGGTCCTCAGAGAGTCCCACATCTCTGACCCTGGTCACCACTGTCATCGTTCACGAACCTGAATTTGTTCATATAGGACTTCATCCTGTCACATCAAACTTCTCTATGTCAGTGAAGTCAGTGGCGGGGACAGAATCATAAAAGTAGCAGTCTTCCCTCAGAACTGTAGGAGAGGAAACCACTAATGGTGCCGTGACTCGGATAGGAAACCTAGGCAGGGTTTAGTGTCATTCCTCCATGAAGACGGGGAGCGACATAATGGTGCCGTGACTCGGATAGGAAACCTAGGAGGGAAGAAGCAGGAAAATACCGGAGAGAGAGACTAGAAGAGCCTAGGGGAAAGCCGGATGGAAAAGGTGCCGGAAGAAGCTATTGAAAGCCTAGGCATAGACTCGGATACGGACTGTGGGAAAGAAGTTAGGATTTAAAGTGAAAGCAAGAAGAAACTTAGACTCAGATACGGACTGCAGGTTGAAAGTGAAAGTGAAACCTATAAGAAACTTAGACTTGGATACGGACTGTGGGGAGAGGCCAGGAGAAATGAGGGAGGAATATTGTTGGAAGAAAACTTAGGGAAACTTACCGGGTAGAAAAAAATGTTAGGGAGGATGAAGCCGCGAGTGCAGGCCGAGGCAGAGACGTAAGCCAGCTTGGAATTCTTCAAGTCAGCCCGGGGAGCAAAAGGCAAAAATCTGGAACCAGAGGCAGAGACGTGGGCCGCCAGGTTGGAATTCGCCAGGTTAGTCCGGGGAACTTGGACTGAATGCCGGTGGCGGAAATGTGAGCTACGCTGTGTGATTCGTGGAAGCCTCCGCATGCAGAGAGAGCACGGGGCATGAATAGATAGGGAACGTGGGGCTAGTGGAGGCCGTGGTGTGGGCGCGAAGGGGCGCAGAGACCGCGGAGTGCACGCGCGAAGCCGGGAAGCCGCGCAGATGAGAGAAGCGCGGACTGAAGCGGCTCAGAGCCGGAAAGCTGCCAAGAAGCAGCCTCGGGGCGGGCGCCGGGAAGCCGCAGGGATAAGAGAAACAGAAGTTTTAGATGTAAAATGAGAGAAATAGGAATGCTGGTAGATAGAAGTAAAATGGGAGAAAAGAATGCCCGGAGATAGAGAAATAGAGAAAAATAAGGCCTCCCCACAACATGGCAATGAGAGAGCTTGGATTCGGTCTGCCTGATTAGTGAGGCGGTGAGCACCTGCGGGCGGCTAGCAGCTTATGCACCGCAGGTCACCGAAGACAGGCACGAATTAACATCAATAAGTCTCCCCACAATACCGCAATGAGAAGGCTTGGATTCGGTCTGCCTTATTAGTAAGACGATAAGCACTGTGGGTGGCTGCAGGTCACCGAAGACAGGCACGAATCAACATCAATAAGTCTCCCCACAATACGGCAATGAGAAGGCTTGGATTTGGTTTGCCTAATTGTTAGGGCTTGTAAGCACCTGCAGGCAGTTCTAGCAGAGCAGAGCAGAGCATGCGCCGCAGGGCACCGAACACAGGCACGCATCAGTGCCTAAAAACCTCCTTACAACATGGCGCAGAGAGGACCCGGATTCGGTTTGCCTGATTGATAGGGCTTGTAAGCACCTGTGGGCAACTCTAGCAAGCAGAGCAGAGTGTGTGCCGTGGGGCACCAAAGACAGGCGCGTATCAACGCCAAAAATAAAAAGAAAGGGGGATCTGTGGGAAGCAACTCGGACTAGACTAAGTTACTGGAATTAAGACTTATTCTATGCATCTGCTCTCCCACAATATGGCGCTGAGAAGGGAAAAACAGCTTCTACACAGCTGCCTCCAGTTCAACCAATAAACTGTAGGACCTGGTCCTGATTGGAAGAGAGCAGCGTACTCGGCGTGTGGGTAGCAGAGTTGGGATTGGTGGAAGAGGACTATAAAGGAGGAGAGAGACAACATGCACCAGGAACATCTAAGGGGAACATCTACCTGAAGGAACACCTGTGCAGCCCCCAAGAGAGCCGGCCGGCGGTGTGCCGCTCCCCTGCGGAAGTGGGGAAAGTGGCCAGGGTGAACCGCCGTTCCACGGAGGTGGAAGGGACGGCAGCCAATCCGGGAAGAACCAGCAGCAAACCTGGGGAGGGCCGAGCAGACAAAAGAACAGCGCAGGTTCCTGTGTCGTTCCTCCACGAAGAGGGGGAGCGACAAACCACAATTCCCTGACAGGTAACCAGGACTTAATTTCCCTCTGCACCTGTGCAGGACCATAATCTGAGCTTAATGCATCATGTGCACTCCCTGGTGGAACCGTGCGTCCCTGCAGGGAAGTTTGTGTCCGGGCTCAGCCTGAGGGTCCCTCACTGTGTCTCTGACACAGAAATACATGGCTGTGTCCTCGTCTGTCAGACTGTTCATTTGCAGAAACACCGTGTTCTGGGCGTTGTCGCTGGAGATGGTGAATCGGGTCTTCACGGAGTTCGCATAGTTTGTGATACCAAACCAAGATAAATGTATGCGATCCACTCCAGCCCCTTCCCTGGAGCCTGGTGGACCCAGCTCATGCCATAGCTACTGAAGTAGATTCCAGAGGCTTTGCAGCAGAGTTTCAGGGATCCTCCGGCTGGCCCAGACCCCCTCTGGACTCCTTCAGCTGCTCCTGACACTGGACACCTGCAAACACAGACGTCCTGGTCAGGACACTGTCACTCACACTCTCTGTGTCTCTCACTCACGCCCTCTCCCAGACTCAGTGCCCCGTGTTCTCCATCATTACCTTTGAGCACAGTGACCAGGAGAAGCCAGCGCAGCCCACTCTCCATGGTGAGTGTCTGTGTTCAGTGCACTCACTGAGTGGACACCTGGGAGTCCTGGGGCTGGAGCTCCTGTGCCAGAGCTGCAGGGTGAGGGCTAGGCTGGTTTTCATGGGAAGAGGGAGGCCCTATTTGCATGTGCTGCCCCTGTATAGCAGGCATGGGGTTGTGCACTTCAGATAGGACAGGTTCCTGGCAGAGCACAGTGTCCTCTGGTGTTTAGTAGCACAGGTAACGACACAGAACATATGATTCTTTCCATGATTCTGTACAGTTATGATTTCAGGACATCTTTGTTTTGATGCAGGTCATTGTTCCTAGTGACATCAGCCAGGGCATGAAGGATGGGTGCCTCTTGTGTTTCTCATGTGTGGAAGCTCACATGCAGGATAAGAAGTAGGTGTTGTGTGTTCCTTGATGTAAGCACTGGGTCCTGGTGGCCATGATGGAATGTCGTGAAAGGGAGAAAGTTCTAGCAGTGACAAACTGCCAACTGCAGGGCTCACAGCACGTGCAAGAAATGATGGATAATAATATACTCCACCACTAGGTGCCATTTATGAAACATCGGTGCTGCATTTGTACACTGAGAATGAATGCACAGAAATGGAGAAAGCATCACTGTGGTGCAGCAGGTGAAATATAAATATAAATAAAAATAAATATATAAATATAAATAAATATAAATATAAATAAAAAATTGTCTGTGTGTTTAGAACTGGTCCCAAGTCTTCTGCAGTCTCAAATAACTATGATAGACAATTAGCTTCTTCATCCTGAATGACAGGTTCTGTGTCATCAGGCCTACAATTGGTGTAGAAGCAAACCTCTCTGATCTGCTTGTGGCTGAGGTGTGTGTTTTAGGTGAGCTCCCAAGATGACCACAGGAGAAGTGGGGGAGCTCTGCGAGTGAGGCCTAGTGGGATTTGTTCATTTCTGGGGAATCTGCTATGGAGGAGATCACAGTAGATCTCCTGGGTCCCCAGCTTCAGCACAGAGCACAGTGCTGCTAGAGTCAGCCCTGGTCTCGTCTGACATCCTGTGTGGGGATGGGGTCCCTCCCATCCCTGTTCACAATATTAGGATGCCTGATGACTGCATGATGTTCACAATATTAGGAAGCCTGATGGCACAACATTCTCACTGTCTGATCCTGGACTTGCACCCTTATAGCTGTGAGCTCAATAAACCTTTTTGCTCCATACACCTCATTTCCGGGGTACTCCATTATGGAATCAACAGGTGGAATAAAACAATCGAAGAGCCACACACTAGCCAATGCTCTGTTCCTACCTGAAACAGAGACTCAGCTGTGTTTACAGAATTAGACAGAGCCACTCAGAAATCGTCATCTCTATATCAGCTGAGGGAATTGCTTAGGTTCTGTAAGAATCCTACATGAGAGAACAATTGCAATTTTGCAGGAAACATTTTGCAAACACATGGGGTTGATGCTCTTATTCTGGTGAATGACAGAAGAAAATTTGTTTACTCCTGGTGATTATGAAGTTGAGAGAAAGCAAGGACTGATTTTTCTCTTTTGTATTCTTTTAAAGACTTGGTTATTTATTTGAAAGGCAGAAATACAGAGTGGCAGATGCAGAGAGAGAGAAAGTGGTCTTCCATCTGCTGCTTCTATACACAGCTGGGCACCAGGGCAGGGATGGGCCAATCTGAATCCCGGAGCCAGGAGGTTCTTCAGGTTCTCCCATGAGGGAGCAGGGGCACAGGAACTTGGGCCACCTTCTGCTGTTTCCAAGGCCAGAGCAAAGCCCAGGATTGGGTGTCTCATCCAGGATTTGAAACAGCACACATATTGGAAGATGGAAACGAGGACTATTTTGTGTTGGAGGAAGGAGTCGGAGTCTCTGGACAAACAGTCTCTGGGGCAGGCTCCTCAGGCAGCAGGGATGCAACTCCAGGGTTGGAATATCCTGCTGGACTCGCAAGGACACAGTCCAGAACCACCTGGACTCTAGTGCAGACCTCACTGGGCTGTCCCACCTGCTGGTCTCCCTGAGATGGAGACAAGGCCAGCAGAGTGTGGGGAACAAAACCTCTCCATACCCAGTGTTTTCCATGAGTCTGACCCCTTGCACTACCAAAGGCCACCTCTGCTTGCAAATGAGAGCAGGTCCGGGGATCCCAGGAGACGTGAGTGAGGAAGAGTAAGCAGGATTTCTAGGAGCCACAGCCTGAGCCACCCCTGAGCTGCAGGTTAATCCCTGACCTGGGGTTTGGATCATGTGGACCTCAACCTGTGAGTTCAGGGTGAGGAAGTGAAAGGAGATGAGGGCACAGCTGCAGAGAATGGACACGGGAGCCCCAGGGAACAGGACCACGGGGTCAGCTCTGCCTCTCAGGGGCCCAGCTATGCAGGAGGGGAGGGCATGGATGTGAAACACTGCAGCATCCATAGCCCCTGACCGGCTCTACACTGGCCCTGGGCTCTCAGCAGGGTCCCAGATGACGTCATCAGAGAATGCCACTGGGCGCACTCCAGAGACTCAGACCCCGAAAAGCCTCCCCGTGTGCCCAGAGCTCACTCAGGTCTCAGATGCTGGGGACCCCAGAGATGTCAATCATTCCTTCAAAACGACTCCATTTTCTTCATGTGACGTCTTACCATGATACCAAAACTTCTGCTCGGTGATCCGTGTTAGGGACAGAATCATCCATCAAGAATTGGAACGTAGAAAACGGTTACAGCAAACCCAAATTTCCTGAAGGAATCAGCGATTCACCTCCCACTGCATCTGGGCGCGGGTTGAGTCTGCTCAGTGTGTGTTGTTCGCCCCCTGGTGGAGACGCGCGCCCCTGCAGGGAGGTTTGTGTCTGGGCTCAGCCTGAGGGTCCCTCACTGTGTCTCTGGCACAGAAATAAGTGGCCGTGTCCGCGGCTGTCAGACTGTTCATTTGAAGATCCACCGTGTTCTGGGCGTTGTGGCTGGAGATGGTGAATCTGTCATTCACCGAGCTCACGTAGTCTGTGCTACCATAATCAGAATAAATGCATCCGATCCACTCTGGGCCCTTCCCTGAGCATGGTGGACCCAGCAAATCCAGTAGCTACTGAAGGTGAATCCAGAGGCTTTCCAGATGAGTTTCAGGGATTCCCGAGGCTGGACTAGGCCTCCCCCGGACTCCTCTAGCTGCTGACACTGGACACCTGCAAACACAGACGTCCTGGTCAGGACACTGTCACTCACACTCTCTGTGTCTCTCACTCACGTCCTCTCCCAGACTCAGTGCCCTGCATTCCCCATCATTACCTTTCAGCACAGCGACCAGGAGAACCCAGCGCAGCCCAGTCTCCATGGTGAGCGTCTGTGTTGAGTGCGATCACTGAGTGGACACCTGGGAGTCCTGGGGCTGGAGCTCCTGTGCCAGAGCTGCAGGGTGAGGCCTGTGCTGATTTTCATGGGCAGAGGGAGGCCCTGTTTTCGTGTGCTGCCCCTATATAGCAGGCATGGGGTCAGACGCCTCAGACAGGACAGTGCCCAGGGCAGATGTGGTGTCCTGTGGTGTAGGTTGATGGCTATGATAGGATTCAGATCATATAAATCTTGACATTATCATTGTTGTTTAAACAATTGAGGCCGGCGCCGCGGCTCACTAGGCTAATCCTCCGCCTAGCGGCGCCGGCACACCGGGTTCTAGTCCCGGTCGGGGCGCCGGATTCTGTCCCGGTTGCCCCTCTTCCAGGCCAGCCCTCTGCTGTGGCCAGGGAGTGCAGTGGAGGATGGCCCAGGTGCTTGGGCCCTGCACCCCATGGGAGACCAGGAAAAGCACCTGGCTCCTGGCTCCTGCCATCGGATCAGCGCGGTGCGCCGGCCGCAGCGCGCTGGCCGCGGCGGCCATTGGAGGGTGAACCAACGGCAAAGGAAGACCTTTCTCTCTGTCTCTCTCTCTCACTGTCCACTCTGCCTGTCAAAAAAAAAAAAAAACAATTGAAGGCAATGACCTTGTTTCATTTTAATATGTGTGTATCCTTAATAATCCAGTGTTAGCATGTCCTTCATTTTTAAAATAACCATTGGTTCATTTTTAACTATTTGAATAACATTGGAATAGTGACAGTGAGAGAAGGGGTGAGAGAAAGAGAAATGTAGAGATGGACAGAAAAGGTGACAAAGGGAGATTTCCACCTTGGATTGACAGCCCCAAACATCCCAACTGCCTACAACACCGAGGACTTAGCCTTTCTAAAACCTGGAGCGCAAAACTGCAACTCTGTTTCCTGCAACAGTGGTAGGGGCTCATTCACTTGTAGTGTCATCTACAGTTTTCCAAAATGCATTATCAGAAAAAGTGTGGGGAGTCGTGTGGCTGAATGATTCATTCTGATGGGAACACGGGTGTCCCTAGTGGGCACTTTGCCAATTTTGTCCTAATGCCTGCCTCCCACTTTTAAACAGATAAAAGACTGCAAGTGGATTCTTTTAAGGTTAACTATGTTTTGTTTCCTTATTCATCCATTGCCTTATTTAACACTCGTCATGAACACAGAACACTGTGCTTGCTAGTGGGGTTTGTGTGCTATTGGAATCTGTGTGTTGTAGAAATGGGCACAGATCAACTCATTGTCATTCACATTTCCACCTCCTTTCCTACACTCTGAGTTGGAGGGGCCTGGAGGCCTCAGTTCTCATTATTCATGGAATCTGTCGTGGGCTGTGATGAACTGAGTCAGCCCACTGTGGTGTGGGCAGAATTATTCCTTCCTGTGAGTGCTTTCTGCCCTGGTATCAGCTGCCCTGTGTTCCCCCTCTTCCCTGTGTCTAGTAACCATGACTCCGAGTTCAGCTCAAGCACTGGATAGAAGTCACTGTGTCACAATTCACCCGCAGTCCTGGGTTCAGGTAATGCAGCTTTGTTCACAATAGTTCAGTCTACAATAAAGTGAAATGTGCCTAAAACAGTGAATGCAGTCTGTTACATTTGACATGGAATATTATTCAGTGTTAAGAAGGAGATTGTTCGGTCATTAGGAAATCATTGGTCAGTCTGGAACATTATATGCTAACAGAAATAATGCAGTTACATGTGGACACATAGTATGTGACATTAGTTATACATGCAGTCCACAAACTTGAACTCACAGAGGCAGGAAGTGCAATGGTGATCACTGTCTACCATGACCCAAGTGTTTGTCCCTTTCCAGCTCTGTGGGAAACTGGGGGAAGTTCCAGGCTCCTGGCTTCAGGCTCAGGCATCCCAGCCATTGCAGCCATTCAGGAAGAAAAGCAGTGAATGGAAACTTCACTCTCCATCTGTTGATAGCTTTCTCTCTTGCTATAACACTGCCTTTCAAATAAAATAAATACTTAAAATAAATGAAACATTAATTATACATATGGTTACGAGCCTATTTCCAAATGTTGAATGAACTCAAGCCACTGATCCTAAGGGAAGCAATCAATTCCTTATATGCAGTGATGATAAGGTGGTGACAGGAGCAGCACTGGAGTGAGCCTGAGGGATTCCTGCCTCCCATGTCAGGATGCTGAGTGCTGTGTCCTAGTTTGGTTCCAGTGTCAGATTCCTGCCTAAGCCCTTCTGGGAGGCAGTAGGTGAAGGTCCAAGTACTGCCATGTGGACACCTGGACAGAATTCCAAGCACATGGCTGTCACCTGACCCAGCTGAAGCTTTTGTAGCCATCTGGGAAGTGACCAGGAATTAGAAGTTCACTGTCAGTCTCAGTCTCTTTGCCTTTTTGAAAAAATATGTAAATACAAATATCAAAATAAGTGAAATAGTATCTTTAACTTTTTAAAAAAAGATATAAAGGCAACATATAAAATAATATATTGGGCCCATCGTGCATGTCCATAATAGATGCACAATGAGACATCCCATCCTTCCTGTTAGAATGAGTATTATCCTACAATCCAGAGCTGACAATCCATGTGGAGGAAGCTAGAGAGGATAACTCTGGTACAAGATCGAAGTCAGGTAAACAAGTAAATCTATTATGGAAAATCATCAAAAACTGAGAAATAGAATTTTCACAAGATCTTCAAACACTATTTCTGGGTAGAAGGAATATGAAATCCCAGGGAGGTGTCCAGGGGAACCGCAATCAATGTGGCAAACACCTCTGCTCTTCCATGTTCAACTAATGCAGCATCATTCACAAGAGTTCACACATACAATCCAGTGAAATATTCATGAAGAAAGAATCAACAATGGAACAAATGGACAAAATTATATTTAACAGGAAGTTTATATGGCAGTACAGATGAGGAAATTCTGTATTTTGGACAACTCGGATGATCCTGGAGAATAATGTCCAAGGATAATGTGTCAGGGTAAGTACACTCTGCTAACCATGCAGGACAAGAAGACAAATAATACGTGATGCTGGATACATGGGATGAAAGGATGAAATCACAGAGGCAGGACGTATGATGATGAAGACCAATGTCTGAGCAAGGGAGGAGCAGAGGAGACACTGGAGCAAGGTCAGAGTTCCAGTCCCACAGGATCCACACACTGAGGATCTACTGTACAGCATGGTCACAGCAGTGAAGGGAATATTGTGTCTACAGAATTCCAAAACAGGAGACAACTGACATTCTACCATGGAAACATGTGGTTTTCTGATGAGCATGTCAATAAGTCTGACTTCATAAAAACTCAATTTGATACATTTATTTATCAACACATATCATTGTACCTCATATGTCTTGTTTTGGTATTATATATCACTTATGTATAGGAAATGATTAAATGATCAAAAATGGAGATTCAACACTCTGAATACTGGTGTAGTGCTTTCCAGTATTTTCCAATATTTTATGGAGATGATAAATAAATTCCAGTGGACTCAAGCTTGGCAGCTGGAACCCAGGAGCTTGGAACTGCATCAGTGTTCCCACCTTGGTGATGGGGCCTCATAACACATCCATCATCTACTGACTTCCAGGGTGCACTGTCAATTAAAAGTCTGGGAAAGTGTGCAAATGGGCTGTGTCCATCACTCTGATATGCAGCCTGGGTGTCTCCCTCTCTAATACTGATGGAAGTCTCCAAATGCATTGATGACCCCAGTCAGCATAGACATGGAGTGAAGAGCAGGGACTCTGGACACATGGTCTCCGAGACTTGCTCTTCCTGAAGCTGTGATTCAGCCTCAGGACACTGGTCATCATGCTGGAGCCACATACACAGCTCCCCGTGATGTGGACTCCAGCCCCAGAGTGCACAGCCACTGTGTGTCCCACTTTCTGCTCTTCCTGAACCACAGCAGGTGCAGGGAGTCCCACAACCCTCAACAGAATCAGATCAACTAGAAGTGCACACCCAACACTTTCCATTCTGTGATGAGCTTGACTGCTGATGTCCAGTGCATTTCCCCTCTGAGTTCAGGCAGGGAGCCCCTAAAGGAGGGTCCCAGGACCTAGAGGATGAGGAAGTCCCTGTAGGCTTCCCAGGTGCCTGCAGAAGCTCAGCCTGAGACACAGCTGAGCTGCAAGTACATTCCTGAGTGCTGTGACGTTCACACAAGGACCACAGACTGTTCCAGGATTAAAGGTGGCCACATTCTGTGGAAAGTGAGTGTGGATCACCCACAGTTTAAAATAAAATGTCAGTTCAGTTCCGCACACAGGCTGCTTTGACAGGAAGAGAGGGAAATTGTTGAGGTTTAACAGACCAGAGACCCTGGCTCAGCTGTCTCCAGGATATAAAGGGAAAAGTAAAATTGTCCTGGAGTCGGCAGCGCCCTGAGGACACCAGCACGAGTTGGACTGGAAAAGACTCACGAGGTCCTCACAGATCCCCATGATATCTGATCGCAGTGAGGACAGTTGTCAGTCATGAACCCGAAATTGTCACGTAGGACTTCTTCCTTCTATTCAAAGTTTCTATCCGTCAGTGAAGTCAGTGGCAGGGACAGAATCGTAAGAGTAGAACCATTTCTTCAAATGCGTTAGAGGAGAGGAAACCCAATTCCCTAACAGGAAACCAGGGCTTATTGTCCCTCTACACCTACCCATGACCAGAATATATATTCAGTGCATCTTGTGTGCCTCCTGGTGGAGCCGTGCGGCCCTGCAGGGAGGTTTGTGTCTGGACTCAGCCTGAGGGCCCCTCACTGTGTCTCTGGCACAGAAATAAGTGGCCATGTCCGCGGCTGTCAGACTGTTCATTTCAAGATCCACCATGTTCTAGGCGTTGTCTCTGGAGATGGTGAATCAGCCATTCACCCAGCTCGCGTAGTCTGTGCTACCTTTACCAGCATAAATGATTCCGATCCACTCCAGCCCCTTCCCTGGAGCCTGGTGGACCCAGCACATTGCATTGCTACTGAAGTCGAATCCAGAGGCTTTGCAGGAGAGATTCAGGGATGCCCCAGGCTGGACCAGGCCTCCCCTGGACTCCTTCAGCTGCTTCTGGCACTGGACACCTGCAAACACAGACGTCCTGGTCAGGAAGCTGTCACTCACACTCTCTGTGTCTCTCACTCACGTCCTCTCCCAGACTCAGTGCCCCGTGTTCTCCATCATTACCTTTGAGCACAGCGACCAGGAGAAGCCAGCACAGCCCAGTCTCCATGGTGAGCATCTGTGTTGAGTGCGATCACTGAGTGGACACCTGGGAGTGCTGGGGCTGGAGCTCCTGTGCCATATCTGCAGGGTGAGGGCTGGGCTGGTTTTCATGGGCAGAGGGAGGCCCTATTTGCATGTGCTGCCCCTGTATAGCAGGCATGGGGTTGTGCACTTCAGATAGGACAGGTTCCTGGCAGAGCACAGTGTCCTCTGGTGTTTAGTAGCACAGGTAACGACACAGAACATATGATTCTTTCCATGATTCTGTACAGTTATGATTTCAGGACATCTTTGATTTGATACAGGTCTTTGTGCCTAGTGACATCCGTCAGAGCAAGAATAACGGGTGCCTCTTGTGTCTCATGTGTGGACGCTCAGATGCAGGATAAGAAGTTGAGGTTGTGTGTTCCCTGATGTGGACACTAGGTCTGGGTGGCAGCGAGGGAATATCATGAAGAGGGAAGTTCTAACAAAAACAAACTGCCAAGCTCAGGGCTGAGAGCCCATGCACGAAATGATGGAGAATAATATACTCCACCACTAGGTGCCATTTAGGAAACATCAGTGCTGCATTTGTACACTGAGAAAAAATGCGCAGAAATGGAGAAAGCATCACTGTGGTGCAGCAGGTGAATCCACTGCCTGTGATGCCTGCATCCCATAGTGCTGTGTGTTCCTGTTCCAGCTGTGGCACTTCCAATCGTCTCTTGCTGATGCACCCGGGAGAGCAGAAAGCATGGTCCTAGTATTTGGCCCCTGCACCCACGTGGGAGACCCCGAAGAAACTCCTGTCTCCTGGTGTCACTGTCATCTGGGGGATGAACCAGCAGATGGAAGACTTGTCTCTGTGTCTTTCCCTCTCTCTTTGTAACAATGACTTTCAGTAAATAAATAAATCTTTTCTAAAAAATTGCACGTGCAGTTTCAACATCTTTTAAAACCTTGGAGGAAATATAGGAACAGCATGCATGATGTCCATGTAACAATATTATTTAAAATATTTAAATCTTTTTTATTTT
The DNA here is from genome assembly GCF_051225735.1 of Oryctolagus cuniculus. Lineage (NCBI taxonomy): Eukaryota > Metazoa > Chordata > Mammalia > Lagomorpha > Leporidae > Oryctolagus > Oryctolagus cuniculus. The sequence continues at coordinate 55,771,547 of NC_142886.1, forward strand.
TTAATTTTTTTAACTTTTATTTATTAAATATAAATTTCCAAAGTACTGCTTTTGGATCACAGTGGCTTTTCCCCCTCATAACTTCCCTCCCTCCCTCAACCCTCCCATCTCCTGCTCCCTCTTCCATCCCTTAAGGGCTGATTCTGAGGCCAGAGTGCTGTTCAGGACATCTGACATTCTATGAATCTGCTGTGTATCCCACTTCCCATGTTGGATAATTCTCTCCTTTATAATTCTATCAGTTAATAGTAACAGACACTAATCTTGTATATGTGATCCCTTTAAATCCCAATCCTATCATCATGATAAATTATGAACTAAAACTGATCACTTTGACTAGTGAGATGGCATTGGTACATGCCACCTTGATCAGATTGAATTAGAATCCCCTGGCACGTTTCTAAATCTACCGTTTGATGCAAGTCTGATTGAGCATGTGCCAAACTGTACATCTCCTCCCTCTCTTATTCCCACTCTCATATTTAACAGGGGTCACTTTTCAATCAAATTTAAACACCTAAGAATAATTGTGTGTTAATTAAAGACGTCAACCAATAGTATTAGTAGAACAAAAAAAATACTAAAAGGGATAAAATATTAAGTTGTTCCTCGACAGTCAGGACAAGGGCTGATCAAGTCGCTGTTTCTCATAGTGTCCATTTCACTTCAACAGGTTCCCTTTTTGGTGCTTGGTTAGTCATCACCGATCAGGGAGAACATATGATATTTGTCCTTTTGGGACTGGCTTATTTCACTCAGCACGATCTTTTCCAGATCCCTCCATTTTGTTGCAAATGACCGGATTTCATTGTTTTTTTTTTTACTGCTGTATAGTATTCTAAAGAGTACATGTCCCATAATTTCTTTATCCAGTCTACTGTTGATGGGCATTTAGGTTGGTTCCAGGTCTTAGCTATTGTGAATTGAGCTGCAATAAACATTGAGGTGCAGACAGCTCTTTTATTTGCCAATTTAATCTTCTCTGGGTGAATTCTAAGGAGTGGGATGGCTGGGTTGTATGGTAGGGTTATATTCAGGTTTCTGAGGAATCTCCAGACTGACTTCCATAGTGGCTTGACCTGTTTGCATTCTCACCAACAGTGGATTAATGTCGCTTTTTCCCCACATCCTGGCCAGCATCTGTTGTTGGTAGATTTCTGTATGTGAGGATTCTATCCGGAGTGAGTTGAAACATCACTGTGGTTTTGATTTGCATTTCCCTGATGGCTAGTGATCCTAAACATTTTTTCATGTGTCTGTTGGCCATTTGGATTTCCTCTTTTGAAAAATGTCTGTTGAGGTCCTTGGCCCATCTCTTAAGTGGGTTGTTTGTTTTGTTGTTGTGGAGTTTCTTGATCTCTTTTTAGATTCTGGTTATTAATCTTTATCTGTTGCATGGTTTGCAAATATTTTTCCCATTCTGTTGGTTGCCTCTTCACTTTCCTGGATTTTTTTTTGTTTTTGTTTTTTGCAGTACAGAAACTTCTCAACTTGATGTAATCCCAGTTGTTAATTTTGGCTCTGACAGCCTGTGCCTCTCAGATCTTTTCCAAGAAGACTGTGCCCATGCATATATCTTGCAGGGTTTCTCCAATGTTCTCTAACAATTTGATGGTGTCGGGTAGTAGATTTAGATATTTAATCCAGCTTGAGTGGATTTTTTGTAAGGTGTAAGGTAGGGGTCCTGCTTCATACTTCTGCACATGGAAATCCAGTTTTCCCAGCACCATTTATTGAATAGATGTCCTTGCTCTGGGAATTGGTTTTAGATCCTTGGTCAAATATAAGTTGGCTGTAGATGTCTGGGTTGATTTCTGGTGTTTCTATTTTGTTCCATTGGTCTATCCATCTGTTTCTGTACCAGTGCCATGCTGTTTTGATTATAACTGCCCTGTAGTATGTCTTGAAATCTGGTATTGTGATGCCTCCAGCTTTGTTTTTGTTGTACAGTATTACTTTAGCTATTCGAGGTCTCCTGTGCCTCCATTTGAATTTCTGCATCATTTTTTTTACAGATTTGCGAAGAATGTCTTGGTATTTTGATTGGTATTGCATTGAATCTATAAATTGCTTTTGGGAGAATGGACATTTTGATGATATTTATTCTTCCAATCCATGAGCATGGAAGATTTTTTCCATTTTTTGGTATCCTCTTCTATTTCTTTGTTTAAGATTTTGTAATTCTCATTGTAAAGGTCTTTAACATCCTTGGTTAAGTTTATTCCAAGGTGTTTGATTGGTTTGTAGCTATTGTGAATGGGATTGATCTTAGAAGTTCTTTCTCAGCCGTGGCAATGCCAGTGTATACAAAGGCTTTTTTTTGATAGGCAGAGTCGACCGTGAGAGAGAGACAGAGAGAAAGGTCTTCCTTTTTCCATTGGTTCACCCTCCAATGGCTGCTGCGGACAGCGCGCTGCAGCCAGTGCACCGCGCTAATCCGATGGCAGGAGCCAGGTGCTTATCCTGGTCTTCCATGGGGTGCAGGGCACAAGCACTTGGGCCATCCTCCACTGCACTCCCTGGCCACAGCAGAGAGCTGGCCTGGAAGAGGAGCAACCGGGACAGAATCTGGCACCCCGACTGGGACTAGAACCCGGTGTGCCAGTGCCGCAAGGCGGAGGATTAGCCTAGTTACCCGCAGTGCCAGCCAAGTCTGTTGGTTTTTGTGCATTGATTTTATAACCTACTACTTTGCCAAACTCTTCTATGAGTTCCAATAGTCTCTTACTAGAGTTCTTTGGATCCCCTAAATAAAGAATCATACCATCTGCAAAGACGGATAGTTTGAGTTCTTCCTTCCCCATTTGTATCATTTTAATTTCTTTTTCTTGCCCAGTGGCTCTGGCTAAAACTTCCAGAACTATATTGAATAGCAGTAGTGAGAGTGGGCATCCCTGTCTGGTACCGGATCTCAGTGGAACTGCTTCCAACTTTCCTCCATTCAATAGGATACTGGCTGTGGGTTTTTTATAAGTTGTTTTGATTGTATTGAGGAATGTTCCTTCTATACCCAATTTGCTTAGAGTTTTCATCATGAAAGGGTGTTGTATTTTATTGAATGCTTTCTCTGCATCTATTGAGATAATCATATGATTTTTCTTCTGCAGTTTGTTAATGTGGTGTATCACATTGATTGATTTGCAAACATTGAACCATCCCTGCATACCAGGGATAAATCCCACGTGGTCTGTGTGGATGATCTTTCTGATGTGTTGTTGCATTCTATTGGCCAGAATTTTATTGAGGATTTTTGCGTCTATGTTCATCAGGTATATTGGTCTTTAATTTTCTTTCAATGCTGCATCATTTTCAGGCTTAGGGATTAAGGTGATTCTGGCTTCATAGAAAGAATTTGGGAGGATTCCCTCTTTTTCCATTGTTCTGAATAGTTTAAGAAGAATTGGAGTTAGTTCTTCTTTAAATGTGTGGTAGAATTCAGCAGTGAATCCATCTGGTCCTGGGCTTTTCTTTGTTGGGAGGGACTTTATTACTGATTCAATTTCTGTCTCAGTTATGGGTCTGTTTGGGTTTTCTATGTCTTCATGGTTCAATTTAGGTAGGTGACATGTGTCCAGGAATCTATCCATTTCTGATAGATTTCCCTGTTTGCTGGCACACAGCTCCTTGTAGCAATTTCTGATGACTATTTTTATTTCTGTGGTGTGTGTTGTTACATTCCCTTTTTCATCTCTGATTTTATTGATTTGGGTCTTTTCTTTTTTTGGTTAGATGGGCCAATGGTTTGTCAATTGTGTTAATTTTTTCAAAAAATCATCTCTTTGGCTGATCTTTTGTAATTATTTGAATTCAATCCTGTTGACTTTTTCTCTGATTTTAATTATTTCTCTTCTTCTACCTGTTTTGGGTCTGGTTTGCTGCAGTTTTTCTAGATCCTTCAGATGCATTGAAAGCTCATTTATTTGGTGCCTTTCCAATTTCTTGATGGAGGCACCTATTGCTGTAAACTTTCCGCTTAACATTGCTTTTGCTGTATCCCATGAGTTTTGATATGTTGTGTTGTTTTCTTCATTTACTTCCAGAAAGTTTTTGATTTCTCTTTTGATTTCTTCTATGACCTAGTGTTCATTCAGGAGCATGTTGTTCAGTCTCCATGTGTTTGCATATGTTCTAGGAATTCCTGAGTTGCTAATTTCCAGCTTTATTCCAATTCTTTTGAATTTGCTGAGACTTGCTTTATGGTCTAGTGTGTGGTCAATCCTAGAATAGTTTCCATGTACTGCTGAGAAGAATGTATATTCTTAAGTGTAGGATGAAAGGTTCTGTAGATATCTGTTAGATCCATTTGGGCTATAGTGTTGATTAAATCTGCTGTTTCCTTGTTGATCTTCTGTCTGGTTGATATATTTCTGAAAGTGGAGTATTGAAGTCCCCCAGTACTATTGTATTGGAGTCTAAGTCTCCCTTTAAGTCCCTTAACAAATCTTTTAAATAAACTAGTGTCCTGTAATTGGGTGCATATACATCTTCCTGTTGAATTGATCCCTTAATCATTATGTAGTGCCCTTCTTTGTCTCTCTTAACTTTTTTTGTGTTGAGGTTTATTTTGTCTGATATTAATATGGCTATGCCAGCTCTTTTTTGGTTTCTGTTGGCATGGAATATCTTTTCCAACCTTCCACGTTCAGTCTGCATGCACCTTTGTTGGAAAGATGTGTTTCTTGTAAGCAGCAAACAGGTGGGTTTTGTTCCTTAATCCATTCAGCCAGTCTGTCTTTTAACTGGAGATCTGGGGCCATTAACAATGTGATTATTGATAAATAGTAACTTTGCCCTGCCATTTTCCCAAAGATCTTTCTAATATAGGCTTTGAACTTCCTGTGATCTTTTACTGGGAGTTTTTCTTCCTTTACCTTCTTTCGTATTGATGGTCGTGTTTCTGTGTTTCTGTGTGTAACACATCTTCAAGGGTCTTTTGCAGGGCTGGACTAGTGGTGAGAAATTATTTCAATTCTGTTTGCTATGAAAAGTCTTTATTTCATCTTCATTCACAAATGGGAGCTTAGCAGGATATAATATTCTGGGCTGGCAATTTTTTTTCTCTTAGTACCTGGGCTATGTCTCGCCATTCCCTCCTAGCCTGTAGGGTTTCTGATGAGAAGTCTGCTGTGAGTCTAACTGGAGATCCTCTGAGGGTAATCTTACGTTTCTCTCTTCCACATGTTAGAATCTGTTCTTCATAATTCACTGTGGTGAGTTTGATTACAACGCATTGTGGTGAGGATCTCTTTTGGTCACGTTTATTGGGGGTTCTATGTGCTTGGATGTCTCTGTCCTTCTCCAAACCTGGGAAGGTTTCTGCTAGTATCTCACTAAAAAGGCCTTCCAATCCTTTCTTTCTCTCTCCATGCCTTCAGGAACTCCTAGAACCTGAATGTTGGTTTTTAAATAGTATCCTGTAGATTCCTAACAATATTTTTTTAATTTCTAATTTCCCCTTCTTGCCTTTGGTTTGACTGTATACTTTCCTGTGCTCTGTCTTCTAAGTCTGATATTGTCTCTTCTATATCACTGATTCAGTCTTTAAGGCTCTCAAGAGCGTTTGTCATTAGTTCCATTGAATTCTTCATTTCATTTTGATTTCTCTTCAGTATCACAATTTCAGGTTCTACTAGATTCCTCATTTCATTATGATTCCTCCTTAAGATTTCATTTTCATGAGAGAGATTTTCTATCCAGTAAGGATTTCTGTAGTTCATGAATTTGTTTTTGATAACTTCTAAATATTCTCACCATGAATTTTTGAAATCTGTATCTTGCATTTCTTCTATCTCATCATCTTCATAATCTTTAATTGGAGTGTCATGTTCATTTGGGGGCATCATAATGTCTTCCTTGTTCTTGTTTCCTTGGTTTCTGCATTTGTTGTTTGGTATTGGGAAATATTCTTTGGTTTCTTCTTCTTTTTTTTTTTTTTCCTTGCTGTGTTGGCTTTTCTCATTATACTATGACCCTAGATTAAGTGGACTGTCTGCTTTTGGTAAATCTCTAGAGGCTTGTGGTGGGTGTGTCCAGAGGGCTCTGTGCAGTTCTTTATGGTAAGGGTGTGCCAACGGTGACACACCCAGGTTTGGCATGGTAAAGCTTCTCTCTCTTTTATTCAGAAGGGAAGTAATTCTGCACAGATGAGCTATTCTCCTTGAAGGCAACCAGTGCCTGAGCACTAGCCCCAGTGGGTATAATATTTGTCCACTCTGTCCCAAGGACCACACAAAGGATCTGTGCAGCCCTCTGTGTAAGCTCAGATTCCCCTGCAATGTCTCCCACCGTTTGGCCAAGGTTACTGAGTTTGTGGTGTCTCCCGAGAGTACTCACGTCTCAGGTACTCTGTGAGTTCCCTCACACACCCTCAGTTTTTTTCTTTTTTCACAGTCCCAGTTCATAAGCTGCACACATTCACTAGGTCTTAACCTCCTGGTATTTCTCCCCACCAGAGTCATTTTTTTCTGCTTGGCTGAGGGTGGGCACAGCCCTGAGCTGGTGCAGCTGTTATGTATGTCCAAATGGCCCCTGCACTTTGTCTTGCTTGCCTTTGTATGGCGAGTGGAGAGAGGGAATCGTGTCCCTACTGGTCCATTTTATTTTTTCTCTCTCCTCTAGTTAGCATGGTGAATTTCCCCCCATGGGGCTTCAAGCCTCATTCCCTGTAGGCTTTTCTGCCGCTTTCCCGCCAGTGTCTTGGGCTACTGCAGTTTCACCTCACCTCCCTTTCCAACGCTGGTGTGTAGACTCAGCACTGGGGTCCTGAGCCATGGGCGCTCGTGCCCTCCATGTAGTTCCATTGTGTCCCACTAGTTCCAGAACAGTTTCCTTTGCAGGTTTTTCCCTAACTCTTCCCTGAGACTACAGTATCTCCACTTTTATTAAACTATCTTTCCCCGGGCTATCAGTGTGCTCCCTCCCTATTCCACCAACTTGGAGCAGTCTAAATTTATTTTTTAAGGAATACAAATTCAATGAGTACAGGTATTATTCAAAAAACACATATGTAAAGATTAACAAAAGTGCCCAACTGCAGATCAGTTCTCTGAATACTGGCATTGTGTTTGCCAATGTTTTATTGAAATGATAAATTAGGCCATTGTACTCAAAATATGGCAGCTGGAAATGTATGAAGGAGTATGAAGCTGTATCAACATTCCCACCTTGGTGACGGGACCTCATAATGGATCTGTCATCTACTGTCCTCCAGGCTGTACTATCAGTTACAAGTATGGGGAGGAGTGTAATGGGCTCTGTCCAGGACTCTGATATGCAGCCTGGTTGTTTCCCTCTCTAAAACTGATGAAAGACTACAAATGGATTGATAATGCCGGTGAGCATAGACGTGGAGTGAAGAACAGGGACACTGGACACATGGTCTTTGGGACTGGCTCTTCCTGCAGCTGTGATCCAGCCTCAGCATACTGGTCATCATGCTGGACCCACAGACACAGCTCTGCATGATGTGGACTCCAGCCCCAGAGTGCACAGCCACTGTGTGTCCCACTTTCTGCTTTGCTGATCCACAGCAGGTGCAGGGCTCCCACAATACTGGAGCAAAACCAGATCAGCTGGAAGTGCACACCCAACACTTTCCATTCTGTGATGACCTTGACTGCTGATGTCCAGTGCATTTCCCACCTGAGTTCATGCAGGGAGCCCCACAGGAGGGTCCCAGGACCTAAAGAAGGAGGAAGTCCCTGTAGGTTTCCCAGGTGCCTGCAGAAGCTCAGCCTGAGACAGCAAGTACATTCCTGAGTGCTGTGACGTTCACACAGGGACCACAATGTGTTTTCAGGATTAACGGGAAATAGAGGTCGGGTATAAAGTCTGTAGAAAGTGAGTATGGATCATCCACAGATTAAAAAAACATTATGTGGCCGGCACTGCGTCTCAATAGACTATAATGCTCCACCTGCGGTGCCAGCACCCCAGATTCTAGTCCCGGTCGGGGCACCGGATTCTGTCCCAGTTGCTCCTCTTCCAGGCCAGCTCTCTGCTGTGGCCCGGGAGTGCAGTGGAGGATGACCCAACTCCTTGGGACCCTCAAACACATGGGAGACCAGGAGAAGCACCTGGCTCCTGGCTTCGGATCTGTGAGCTGTGCTGCCTGCAGTGCGACTGTCGCAGCAGCCATTGGGGGGCAAACCAACAGAAAAGGATGACCTTTCTCTCTGTCTCTCTCTATCATGGTCCACTCTGCCTGTCAAAAAAAATGTAGGTTCAGTTCGGTACACATGCTCATTTTGATGGGAGGAGAGGGATGACTTAGGTAGTTGAGGTTTACCAGAACAAAAACCCTAGCTCTACTGTCCCTGGTTCTAAAAGGAAAACTAAAATTGTCCTAAAGTTAGCAGTGCCCTGAGGGCTCTATCTGAGTCAGGTTGGAAAAGAATCACCAGGGTCCTCAGAGATTCCCAGGATCTCTGATCCTGGTGACTGCTGTCCTTGTTTATGAACCGAAGTTGTTCATTAACGACTCCTTCCTTTCACATCAAACTTTATCACCATCACTGAAGTCATCGGTAGGGTCAGAATAACAAGAGTAGAATTAATTCCTCAAAAGGGCTACAGGAGAGAAAAATCCAATTCCCTGACAGGAAACCAGGCCTTCATCTCTTCCTGCATCTGCTCAAGACCAGAATGTGCTCTCGGTACGTCTTGTGCGCCCCCTGGTGGAGCCGCGCGCCCCTGCAGGGAGGTTTGTGTCTGGGCTCAGCCTGAGGGCCCCTCACTGTGTCTCTGGCACAGAAATAGGTGGCCGTGTCCGCGGCTGTCAGACTGTTCAGTTGTAGGCAACCTGTGCTCTGGGCGTTGTCTCTGGAGAGAGTGAATCGGCCATTCACCCAGCTCGTGTACCATGTGCTACCACTACCAGCATAAATGCATCCGATCCACTCCAGCCCCTTCCCTGGAGCCTGGCAGACCCAGCACATGTAGTAGCTACTGAAGGTGAATCCAGAGGCTTTGCAGCAGTTTCAGGGATCCCCCAGGCTTGACCAGGCCTCCTCCGGACTCCTCCAGCTGCTGACACTGGACACCTGCAAACACAGACGTCCTGGTCAGGACACTGTCACTCACACTCTCTGTGTCTCTCACTCACGTCCTCTCCCAGACTCAGTACCCCGCGTTCTCCATCATTACCTTTGAGCACAGCGACCAGGAGAAGCCAGCGCAGCCCAGTCTCCATGGTGAGCATCTGTGTTGAGTGCGCTCACTGAGTGGAAACCTGGGAGTCCTGGGGCTGGAGCTCCTGTGCCAGAGCTGCAGGGTGAGGGCTAGGCTGGTTTTCATGGGCAGAGGGAGCCCTATCCCATGTCTGCTCCTATATAGCAGGCATGGGGTCAGACGCCTCAGACAGGACAGACCCAGACTGAGTAGTGTCACCGGGGCCGTCTGTAGTGCACACTTATGGAACCAGTGATAACTTTGTGCTCTGATTGCACTTTGAACCCTGTCTTAGTCCTTTTATGTGAATGGAACCATAACCTGTATCATGGGTTCACTTAGCTATGGTTCCAGATCAGTGTTACAGGAGAAATCATCAGTAGACTCTGGATGTGTCTCCAACTCCATGTGCTAACAGGAGTCCAGCATCTGCATCTGCCCCCTCACCACAGGACTCAGCTCTGCCCCAGTCCACCCTCAGCACTCACGGGGGCTTCCTGGTGAGGTCTGCATAACTCCCTGCCAGCAGCAGAACATGGAGCATTTTGCTGGATTCCGTTTTTGACAGAGAGATGCACAGGGGACCAGGTTCCACGCAGGTGCATCTGAGTGTGGTGTTCCATGTGCCAGTGTCTGTCTGTCTGTCCTTCACAACTTCTCAGATGGTAAATTTTGCTTCCATGGGCAATGCTGTTTGTGGGGAGCAACTCGGACTAGACTAAGTTACTGGAATTAAGACTTATTCTATGCATCTGCTCTCCCACAATATGGCGCTGGGAGAGAAGAAAACAGCTTCTACACAGCTGCCTCCAGTTCAGCCAATAAACTGTAGGACTTGCTCCTGATTGGAGGAGAGCAGCGTACTAGGCGTGTGGGCAGCCGAGTTGGGATTGGCAGAGGAGGACTATAAGGGAGGAGAGAGACGGCATGCACGAGGAACATCTAACAGGAACATCTAAGAGGAACATCTAAGGGGAACACCTGTGCAGCCCCCGAGAGAGCCGGCCGGCGGTGTGCCGCTCCCCTGCGGAAGTGGGGAATGTGGCAGGGGGAACCGCCCTTCCACGGAGGTGGAAGGGACAGTAGCCAACCCGGGAAGAACCAGCAGCAAACCCGGGGAGGGCCGAGCAGACAAAAGAACAGCGCAGGGTCCTGTGTTGCTCCTCCACTAAGACGGGGAGCGACATTGTTGAGCTGTGATAGATACAGAGGCAGCCGCACATGTTGAAAGTGTGCCTGTGTTGAGTGCAATTCAGCTGTGCCTCTCTCACTCCTCATCACAACTTCGCCAAGAGCAAATATCACATCCCACGGTGCTGTCCACTGCCCCTGTGTCACCCAGCCCCGGCCCACCTCCTCCAGTCACATTAAGGCCTGAGCCCCTTTGGGTTCCTTCACAATGGATTTCATCCAGTTCAGCTCTGAGCGACATGCAGGTGTGTTGGGGGCGGAAGGTGAAGGCATTGAGTTTTCAGGTCCTGTGGGGCCCAGGTGAATGAAGGCTTCTTAGTTTTTAAACAAAGTATCTGAAAATCTGATATGAATATAACTTTAAATAAAGCAGAGTAAGTATATGATATTTTCCACAACTGTGCAGTACCTTAGTATTAACTGTGTTATTAAATTTCATGGAAATAATAAATTAAAATTTTCACTGTTTAGGTTGCGCTCACCCCTCAAGGGAGTGCCTGCATCTCATATGTGGCTCTGACACCCAGTACCAGATTCCTACTCCTGCAACCCCAGGAATCAGAAGTTTATGGGATGATATTTGGGCACTGTCACTCTCGTGGATGCACCTGATTGTTGTCCCGAAACTGGGTGAGGCTGGGAAGCAGACCTGTCCAAGCGACACTTGGGAAAGTGCATGCGTGGGAGTGTCTCTCCCTTTTCCTTCCCTCATGTGGGAATAACTGAAATTTAAAACTTGAGTTACTGAAGAATCTCTCTAAGGGTCGTATTCCCTTCATTGCAGGCAGCAACCCTCATGGTATTTTCCCCTCCCAAAAGCCCTCTCTCAATGGGATCACTGGGTGGTGAGGTCCCCACATGCATGATGGGAGGCTCCATGCATCAAGTGTGGAGGGTAAGTTCCACCTAACATGCAGCCTTCAGCTGCTCAGTTGGAGAGACCACACACGCACACCAAGCAGTACTGGCTCTGCTCACGGCTCTGCAGGAACAGCATCCTCAGCCTCAATACCCCAGACCCTGCTTCTCTGTGTCCACTGAGTAGGAAAGTGATTCACCTGCAGGAGGAAACCATCATGACCCATGTCCTGGTGAAATCCTGTAGAAAAAGTTAGTGAGCAGAGTCCACCCCAGACACTGTGCTAGCACTGATCCCCCAAGACACAGAAGTCTGCATCTTCAGGGGATGGCTCCATCCCCAAAGCTGAGGACTGGGGAGGAGAAGCATGGCAAGTGGGGAAGTGACAGTCAGGACAGGGTCCAGCAGCAGGAGGGAGAGGACCTGGTGGAGGGGTGGACTCTACTGTTCAGGAGGTAAGGACAGGTGGAAGGGCCACACTGCTGGAGTCCCAGTGCCTGCAGGAGAGCACTGAGTCAGGAGGTCTGATCAGGTGTCCTTGCCCCCGGCAACCCCCACACTGACCACCACTGAGTAAAGAAGCACAGGTGCCTGGGAGACGTGGAATGGCATCGTCTCTGGGGAGTGCATCCAGTGACGACTCCCACCATGAGTGGATTCAACATCAGGGCCTCATGGAGGAAGCTGAGGTCTCCAGTGCCCTGAACAGGACCACACAGAATGCTGGGAGCAGCCTGTGGGGGTGGATGTGGTTTGTCCTCACACCATCATGCTGAGCATGGCCCCAACGTAACAGCACTGACTGGGGTTCACGGTCTGGATGTTTACATAAAAAGCATTGAATTAACCAGGGTCTAATGTCAGATATAAAGTCCTTGTAAAACTACCAAAGGAAACATAGGGCAAAATCTTCCTGATATGGTCTGTCCATGATTTTCCTTTCAGATCTTCAAATTTCGAGCAATCTAAGAAAACATTTTTAGATGATGCTGCATAACTACAGAGCTTCTGCATTACACACAGACTGACTGAGAAGTGAGCAGCCTACACACAGATTGGAAGTGACTATTCTCGTATCAAATGTATGATCAATACCCTGTATCCAAAAGGAATAAGAAGGAACTATCTGTATGAGCTGTGTTTAGAACTGTTCTGAGTCTTGGCCGGCGCCGCGGCTCAATAGGCTAATCCTCCGCCTAGCGGCGCCGGCACACCGGGTTCAAGTCCCGGTCGGAGCGCCGGATTCTGTCCCGGTTGCCCCTCTTCCAGGCCAGCCCTCTGCTGTGGCCAGGGAGTGCAGTGGAGGATGGCCCAGGTGCTTGGGCCCTGCACCCCATGGGAGACCAGGAAAAGCACCTGGCTCCTGGCTCCTGCCATCGGATCAGCGCGGAGCGCCGGCCGCAGCGCGCCGGCCGCGGCGGCCATTGGAGGGTGATCCAACGGCAAAGGAAGACCTTTCTCTCTGTCTCTCTCTCTCTCACTGTCCACTCTGCCTTTCAAAAAATAAAAATAAAAAAAATAAAAAAAATAAAAAAAATTAAAAAAAATAAAAAAATTAAAAAAAATTTAAAAAAAATAAATAAATAAAAGAACTGTTCTGAGTCTTCTGCAGTCTCAAAATAACTGTGATACACAATTGGCTTGTTCATCCTGATCGACAGGTTCTGCATCAACAGGCCTACAATGGGTATAGAAGCAAACCTCTGTGATTGTGTGTGGCTCAGTGTTGCTATGGATTCATTCTGGTGGGGGCAAGAGGCATGGAGTCACCACACAGACCCCAGGAGTTGGGTGAATGCAGGCCAGAGGCAAGCAGCCCACAGACTCATTTATTTCAGTTGGTACCACAGCTCATATTGCTGAGGCAGCCAATCCGGTCAAGGGGCGGTTTATGCCTAACCAATCACAGCCTGTTGCCAGGCAGTGTCTGAAGCCATCCAATCACAGCCTGTTGCCAGGCAGGCTCCGTTGCCAGGTGGCGCTGAAGCCATCCCTGACTAACTGATGCTCGCTTTCCAGCAGCCATCTTGGCATGGCCTTCTCATTCCACCACAGCTCAGTGTGTCCCAAAGGTGTTGTGTTGTAGATGTGCTCCCAGGGTGACCATGGGAGAAGCGCTGAGTGCTCTGGGAGTGAGGCCTAGTGGGATGTGTCCATTTCTGGGGAATCTGCTCTTGGAGGAGATCACAGTAGATTTCCTGGGTCCCCAGCTTCAGCACAGAGCACAGTGCTGCTAGAGTCAGCCCTGGTTTTGTCTGAAGTCCCGTGTGGGAATGGGGCCCCTCCCGTCTGTGTTCACAATATTAGGATGCCTGAAGACTGCCATGGTGTTCACAATATTATGATGGCTGACAGCACAACATTCTCACTGTCTGATCCTAGACTTCTAGCCTCTACAGCTATGAGCTAATAAACCTTTTTGCTCCATACACCTCCTATCTGGGGTACCTCATTATGGAGCCAACAAGCAGAATTAAACAGTTGATGAGCCCCACTCCTTTATTCCTACCTCAAAGACTCACCTGTGTCTCCAGATTTAGTTGGAACCACTCAGAATTCCAAGCACGTTGCTGTTTCTTGACCCAGCTGAAGCTTTTGTAGCCATGTGGGAAGTGACCAGGAGTTAGAATATCACTGTCAGTCTCAGTTTCTTTGTGTTTGTGGAAAAATATGTTAATATAAATTTTAAAATAAGTGATATAATAATATAAATGTTTAAAAGAAGATATGAAAGTAAACATGCAAATGCTACAAATCTGGGTTCACCATGCATGTATATGTTAGAAGCACAATGAGACATCCCATCCCTCCTGTTAGTATGAGAATTATCAGACAAGCCAGAGCTGACAATTCTTTGGGAGGAAGCAAGAAATGACAACACTGGTACAAGGCTTGAGTCAGGTAAATTAGTAAAACCATTATGGAAAATCTTCAAAAACTGAGAAATCGGATTATCACAGGATCCTCAAACACCACGTGTGGGTAGAAGGAATATGGTATCCCAGGGGTGTGTCCACAGGATCTGCAGCCACTGTGGGAAACACATCTGCAGTTCCTTGTCAGTTAAGAAGCGCCATTGTCGCTCCCCCTCTTCGTGGAGGAACGACACTAGACCCTGCGCTGTTCTTTTGTCTGCTCGGCCCTTCCTGGGTTTGCTGCTGGTTCTTCCCGGGTTGGCTGCCGATCCTTCCACCTCCGTGGAAGGGCGGCGCCCCCTGCTGCTTTCCCCGCTTCCGTGGGGGAGTGGCACACTGCTGGCCAGCTCTCTCGAGGGCTGCTCAGCTGTTATCCGGATGTTCCTCTTAGATGTTCCTGGTGCATGTTGTCTCTCTTCTCCTTTATAGTCCTCTTCCACCAATCCCAACTCTGCTACCCACACGCCGAGTATGCTGCTCTCCTGCAATCAGGAGCAGGATCAGCTCCTGCAGGTTATTGGGCAAACTGGAGGCAGCTGTGTAGAAGTTGTTTACTCCTCTCCCAGCGCCAGTTTGTGGGAGAGCAGATGCATAGAATAAGTCTTAATTTCAGTAACTTAGTCTAGTCCGAGTTGCTCCCCACAGTTCCCCCTTTCTTTTTATTTTTTGGTGTTGATACACACCTGTCTTCGGTGTCCCACGGCACACACTCTGCTCTGCTTGCTAGAGTTGCCCACAGGTGCTTACAAGCCCTACCAATCAGGCAAACCAAATCCGGGTCCTCTCTTCGCCATCTTGTGAGGAGGTTTTTAGGCACTGATGCGTGCCTGTGTTTGGTGCCCTGCAGTGCACGCTCTGCTCGAGCTGCCTGCAAGTGCTTATTGCCTAATCAGGCAGACCGAATCCAAGCCCTCTCATTGCCGTGTTGTGGGGAGACTTATTGGTGTTGATAATGTGCCTGTCTTCGGTGACCTGCGGCGCATAAGTTGCTAGCCGCCCGCAGGTGCTCACCGCCTCACTAATTAGGCAGACAGAACCCGAGCCCTCTCATTGCCATGTTGTGGGGAGGCCTTATTTTTCTCTATTTCTCTGTCTCCGGGCATTCCTATCTCTCCTATTTTACTTCTATCTGCCAGCATTCCTATTTCTCTCATTTTACTTCTATACTTCTGTTTCTCTTATCCCCGGGCTTCCCAGCGCCCACCCCAAGGCGGCTTCTTGGTGCCTCACCCCGTGGCGGCTTCCCGGCTCTGCGTGGCTTCAGCCCGCCTCTCTCATCTCTGTGGCTTCCCGGCTTTGCGCGTGCTCCGCAGTCTCCGCGCCCTTTGCGCCCGCACCACAGCCTCTGCGCCAGCCCCGCACTTCCTATCTACTCGTGCCCTGTGCGCTCTTTCCGCTTGTGCCCCGCGTGCTTTCTCTGCGCGTGGCGGCTTCCACGAATCAGGGCCTAGCTCACGTTTCCACTTCTCGGTTTTCAGTCTAAGTTCCCCGGGCTAACCTGATGAAATGCACCCTAGCTTACGTCTCCGCCTCTTGGTTTGGCTTCCCATCTTTTGCTCCCCGGGCTAATCTGACGGATTCCAACCTAGCTTACATCTCCGCTTCTGGTTTTAGTTTTTCGCCTTTTGCTCCCTGGGCTGACTTGACGAATCCCACCTAGCTTACGTCTCTGCTTCAGCCTGCCCCCGCGGCTTCATCCTCCCTAACATATTTTTCTCTACCCGGTATGTTTCCTAACTTTTCTTCCAACAATATTCCCCTCTCATTTCTCCTGGCTTCTCCCCACAGTCTGTATCCGAGTCTAAGTTTCTTCTAGCTTTCACTTTCGCTTTCAATCCTAACTTCTTTTGGCACTTTTTCCATCCGGCTTTTCCCTAGGCTCTCTCTAATCTCTCTCCAGTATTTTCCCACTTTTTCCTGCTTCTTCCCTCCTAGGTTTCCTATCTGAGTCAAGGCACCATTATGTCACCTAGGCTTCCTATCTGAGTCACGGCAACATTATGTCACTCCCCCTCTTCGTGGAGGAACGACACTAGACCCTGCGCTGTTCTTTTGTCTGCTCAGCCCTTCCTGGGTTTGCTGCTGGTTCTTCCCGGGTTGGCTGCCGATCCTTCCACTTCCGTGGAAGGGCGGCTCCCCCTGCCACTTTCCCCACTTCCGCGGGGGAGCGGCACACCGCCAGCCAGCTCTCTTGGTGGCTGCTCAGATGTTATTCGGATGTTCCCCTTAGATGTTCCTGATGCATGTTGTCTCTCTTCTCCTTTATAGTCCTCTTCCACCAATCCCAACTCTGCTACCCACACGCCGAGTATGCTGCTCTCCTCCAATCAGGAGCAGGATCAGCTCCTGCAGGTCAGTCAATCAAATTGGCAAGAAGCAGCTGTGTAGAAGCTGTTTACTCCCTTCTCAGCACCATATTGAGGGAGAGCAGATGCATAGAATATGTCTTAATTTCAGTAACTTAGTCTAGTCCGAGTTGCTCCCCACACACCATTTTCAAGGGTCTACACATATAATCCAGTGAAATCTTCATGGAAGAATGAATGGATAATGGAACCAATGGAAAAAATTATAAATCCAAAGGGAGTTTATATGGCAGTAAAGTGGAGGGAATTCTGTTATTTTTACAACTTGGATGATCCTGGAGTATAATGTCCAAGGATAATGTGTCAGGATAAGTATACTCTGCTAACCATCCAGGCCAAGAAGACAAATAATATGTGAGGATAGTTATGTGGGATAAAAGGATGAACTCACAGAGGCAGAAGTACAATGCTGAAGACAAAAGTCTGAGTATGGGAGGAACAGAAGCGACACTGGAGCAAGGTCCGAGCTTCACTACGACAGGATCCACACGTTGAGTGATCCACTGTACTGCATGGTGACTGCAGTTAAGGGAATATTGTGGGATCAGCGATGTGGTGCAGCGGATTAAAGCACTGGCCTGAAGTGCCGGCATCCCATGTGGGTGCCAGTTCTAGTCCTGGCTGGTCCTCTTCCAATCCAGCTCTCTGCTATGGCCTGGGAAAGCAGTAGAAGAGGACGAAGTGCTTGGGGCCCTGTACCCATGTGTGGGACCCAGAAGAAGCTCTTGGCTCCTGGCTTCAGATGGGCGCAGCTCAGACACTTATGGCAATCTGGGGAGTGAACCAGCAGATGGAAGAACTCTCTCTCTGTCTCTGCCTCTTTCTGTAACTCTGTCCTTCAAATGAATAAAATAAGTCTTTAAAAATAAAAGAGAGAGAATATTGTGTCTATGGAATTCCAAAACAGGAGAAAATTGACATTCTACCATGGAAACATGTGGGTTTTGTGATGAGCATGTCAATAACTCTGACTTCATATTTCCAATCAATTTTTTATCAATTTGATATGTTAATTTGATCAACACATAGTATTGTATATCATATGTTTATGTTCAGATATTATTTATCAAACATTTATGAAGGGAAAATGACAAAAATGGCCAGTTGCAGATTCAGTTCTCTGAATACTCGTGTTGTGTTTGCCAATGTTTATGGAGATGATAAATAAAGGCAGTGTACTCAGGCTTGGAAGCTGGAACCCAGGAGCATGGAACTGCATCAATGTTCCCACCTTGGAGACGAGGCCTCATAACACATCCACCATCTACTGTCTTCCAGGGAGCATTGTCAGTTACAAGTGTGGGAAAGCGTGTAAATGGAATTTGTCAAGAACTCTTATGCAGGCTGGGTGTTTGCCTCTCTAAATAGAGGAAAGACTAAAAGTGGATTGATGACGCCGATCAGCACAGCCATGGAGTGGAGAGCTGGGACTCTGGAAAAATGGTCTCTGGGACTGGCTCTTCCTGCAGCGGTGATCCAGCCTCAGGACACTGGTTATCATGTTGGGCCCACAGACACAGCTCCCCGTGATGTGGACTCCAACCCCAGAGTGCACAGCCACTGTGTGTCTCACTTTCTGCTCTCCCTGAACCACAGCAGGTGCAGGGGCTCCATGACACTGGAGCAGAACCAGATCAGCTGGAAGTGCACGCCCAACACTTTCCATTCAGTTATGACCTTGACTGATTATGTCCATTGTATTTCCCTCCTGAGTTCATGCAGGAGCCCCCCAGGAGGGTCCCAGGACCTAGAGGATGAGAAGTCCCTGTAGGCTCCCCAGGTGCCTGCAGAAGCTCAGCCTGAGACACAGCTGAGGTGCAGTACATTCCTGAGTGCTGTGACATTCACACAGGGACCACAGACTGTTCCAGGATTAAAGGGAAAATGGAGTTGTGGGAACAATCTGTAAAAAGTGAGTCTGGATCACCCACAGATTTAAAAAACTGTAGGTTCAGTTTGGTACACATGCTCGTTTTTAGGGGAGGAGAGGGATGACTTAAGTAGGTGAGGTTTAACAGAACAAAGACCCTGTAAAATGATCTTTTAAGTGATTGGTTGGTCCTTATGTCCTGCCCCAATGACTCTGCAATTTTGTGTTTTAAAAGGCTTTGTTACAAGCACAATAAACCAGTTCTTGCTTGACTTGACTCCCCACTGCATCCGATTGTACCCAGGATCGCGAGGCTGGGAAAAGGGCGAGCAGAACACTTACCTTTCCTTGGGCCCAGTCTGTCCTCGTATGGGTGAAATGAGACCCTGCACAAGTGTACATGAAACAGTGAATGGATTATTTCCCATTTGGTCAAGGATGTTATTCAGTATTAATAAGGAGGTTGTTCTGTCATTAGGAAATCATGGGTCAGCCTGGAGCATAATGTCATAACAGAAATAATCCCGGTAGATGTAGACACATCATATGTCACAGTAATTATATATGAAATCAAGAAGCTTGAACTCACAGAGGCAGGCAGTGCAATGGAGATCACTGTCTACCATGACCCAAGTGTTTGTCCCCTCCCAGCTCTGTGGGAAACTGGGGGAAGTTCCATGCACTGGCTTTAGGCTCAGCCAACCCCCAGCCTTTAGAGTCATTCAGGAAAGAAACCAGTGGATGGAAGATTCTCTCTCCATCTGTTGGTCTCTTCCTCTTGGTCATAACACTGCTTTTCAAATAAAATAGACACTAAAAATAAATGAAAGACTAATTATACATATAATTACTAGCCTAGATCCTTACGTTGAATGAACACAGACAACTGAATCCCAAGGGAAGAAATCAATTGTGTACATGCAGTGATGATAAGGTGGTGACAGGAGCAGCACTGGAGTTAGCCTGAGGGATTCCTGCCTCCCATGTCAGGATGCTTAGTGCTGTGTCCTAGTTTGGTTCCAGTGTCAGATTCCTGCCTAAGCCCCTCTGGGAGGCCGCAGTGAAATTCCAAGTACTGCCATGTGGACACCTGGACAGAATTCCAAGCACCTGGCTGTCACCTGACCCAGCTGAAGCTTTTGTAGCCATCTGGGAAGTGACCCAGGAGTTAGAAGATCACTGTCTGTCTCAGTCTCTTTGTAAATGCAAATATCTAAATAAGTGAAATAATATCCATAAATGTTTAGAAAAGATATAAAGGCAACATATAAAATATCTGGGACCATCACGCATGTCCATATTAGATGCACAATGAGACATCCCATCCTTCCTGTTAGAATGAGTATTATCCTACAATCCAGAGCTGACAATCCATGTTGAGGAAGCTAGAGACGATAACTCTGGTACAAGATCGAAGTCAGGTAAACAAATAAGTCTATTATGGAAAATCATCAAAAACTGAGAAACAGAATTATCACAAGATCTTCAAACACCATTTCTGGGTAGAAGGAATATGAAATCCCAGGGAGGTGTCCAGGGGAACCGCAATCAATGTGGCAAACACCTCTGCTCTTCCATGTTCAACTAATGCAGCATCATTCACAAGAGTTCACACATACAATCCAGTGAAATATTCATGATGAAAGAATCAGCAATGGAACAAATGGACAAAATTATATTTAACAGGAAGTTTATATGGCAGTAAAGATGAGGAAATTCTGTATTTTGGACAACTCGGATGATCCTGGAGAATAATGTCCAAGGATAATGTGTCAGGGTAAGTACACTCTGCTAACCATGCAGGACAAGAAGACAAATAATACGTGATGCTGGATACATGGGATAAAAGGATAAAGTCACAGAGGCAGGAAGTACGATGGTGAAGCTGAGCAAGGGAGGAGCAGAGGAGACACCGTAGTAGGGTCAGAGTTTCAGTCCCAGAGGATCCACACATTGAGGATCTACCGTACAGCATAGTCACAGCAGTGAAGGGAATATTGTGTCTACAGAATTCCAAAACAAGAGACAACTGACATTCTACCATGGAAACATGTGGTTTCCTGATGAGCATGTCAATAAGTCTGACTTAATAACTCCTCTCAATTTGATACATTCATTTTTCAACACATATTATTGTACCTCATAGTCTGTGTTCATGTGTTATTTATCAAACATTTATGATCAAAAATGATTGAAAATGAAGATTCAACACTCTGAATATTGGTGTTGTGTTTGTCAATGTTTATGGAGATGATAAATAAAGGCAGTGTACTCAAGGCTTGGCAGCTGGAACCCAGGAGCATGGAAATGCATCAGTGTTCCCACCTTGGTGATGGGGCCACATAACACATCCATCATCTACTGACTTCCAGGGTGCACTGTCAGTTACTAGTCTGGGAAAGCGTGTAAAGGGGCTCCATCCAGCACTCTGATATGCAGCCTGGGTGTCTCCCTCTGTAATATTAATGAAAGACTCCAAATGGATTGATGACCCCAGTCAGCATAGACATGGAGTGAAGAGCAGGGACTCTGGACACATGGTCTCTGGGACTGACTCTTCCTGCAGCTGTGATTCAGCCTCAGGACACTGGTCATCATGCTGGAGTCACAGACACAGCTCCCCCTGATGTGGACTCCAGCCCCAGAGTGCACAGCCACTGTGTGTCCCACTTTCTGCTCTCCCCTGAACCACAGCAGGTACAGGGGGTCTCACGACACTGGAGCAAAACCAGATCAGCTGGAAGTGCATACCCAATGCTTTCCATTCAGTGATGACCTTGACTGCTGATGTCCAGTGCATTTTCCTCCTGAGTTCTGGCAGGGAGCCCCCCAAGGAGGGTCCCAGGACCTAGAGGATGAGGAAGTCCCTGTAGGCTTCCCAGGTGCCTGCAGAAGCTCAGCCTGAGACACAGCTGAGCTGCAAGTACATTCCTGAGTGCTGTGACGTTCACCTTAGGGACCACAAACGGTTTTAGGATTAAAGGTAAAAAGGAGTTTGGGCGTAAGTCTTTAGAAAGTGAATGTGGAACAACAACAGCTTAAGATAAGACTGCTGGTGCTCTTTGCTTACATGCTCATTTTGATAGGAAGAGGGATGACTGAAATAATTGAAGTTAAAAAAAAAACAAGTCTCTGGCTTGACTCTCTCTGGGTTTGAAGGGAAAACTAAAATTGCCCTAAAGCCGGCTGGGCCTTGAGAACGCATCCTGTGTCAGATTGGACAACACTCACAATGTCCTCAGATAGTCCCACATGTCTGATCCTGGTGACCACTGTCATCGTTCACGAACCTGAAACTGTTCATATAGGACTTCTTCCTGTCATATCAGACATCTCCAGGTCAGTGAAGTCAGTGGCAGGGACAGAGTCATAAAAGTAGACTTCTTCTTTCAAAACTGTTACAAGAGCGGAAACCCCAATTCCCTGACACGAAACCAGGGCTTGGTTTCTCTGCACCTGCTCATGACCAGAATCTGTGCTCAGTGTGTCTTGTGCGCCCGCTGGTGGAGCAATGTGTCCCTCAAGGAGGTTTGTGTCTGGGCTCAGCCTGAGAGCCCCTCACTGTGTCTCCCACACAGTAATAGGTGGCCGTGTCGTCCTATGTAAGATGGCTCATTTGCTGAGACACCGTGTTCTGGGCGTTGTCGCTGGAGATTGTGAATCGGCCCTGCTACCACTACCAGGATAAATATATGCGATCCACTCCGGGACCTTCCCTGGAGCCTGGTGGACCCAGCTCATGCTGTAGCTACTGAGGTCGAACCCAGAGGCTTTGCAGGAGAGTTTCAGGGATCCCCCAGGCTGGACCAGGCCTCCCCCAGACTCCTCCAGCTGCTCCTGACACTGGACACCTGCAAACACAGACGTCCTGGTCAGCACACTGTCACTCACCCTCTCTGTGTCTCCCACTCACGTCCTCTCCCAGACTCAGTACCCTGCGTTCTTCATCATTACCTTTGAGTACAGCGACCAGGAGAAGCCAGCGCAGCCCAGTCTCCATGGTGAGCGTCTGTGTTGAGTGCGCTCACTGAGTGGACACCTGGGAGTGCTGGGGCTGGAGCTCCTGTGCCAGAGCTGCAGGGTGAGGGCTGGGCAGGTTTTCATAGGCAGAGGGAGGCCCTATCTGCATGTGCTTCTGCTATATAGCAGTCATGGGTTCCGACGCCTCAGACAGGACAGGGCCCAGGGCAGACGTGGGTGTCTGGCATCTTAAGTAGCTGATTAATTCCATGGGACGTGAAGTTTGTTGTGAGAGTATGGGCAGAAAAGCATTTCGTTCACCTTTTTAAAAATTTATATATATATATATATATATATATATGGCAGTTATATAGAGTTATAGACTGTGAGAGAGACACAGAGAGAAAGGTCTTCCTTCCATTGGTTCCCTCCCCAAATGGCAGCTACAGCCAGAGCTGTTCTGATCCGAAGAGAGGAGCCAAGTGCTTCTTCCTGGTCTCCCATGTGGGTGCAGGGGCCTAAGAACTTGGGCCATCCCCCACTGCCCTCCTGGGCCATAGCAGAGAGCTGGACTGGAAGAGGAGCAACTGGGACTAGAACTTAGCACCCGTATGGGATGCCGGCACCTCAGGCAGAGGATTAGCCAAGTGAGCCCTGGCTCGGGCCCTTAATTTATATTTTGAACATTTATTTATTTATTTGAAAGTCAAAGTTACACACACAGAGAGAACTAGAGGCAGAGAGAGAGACAGAGAGAGAGAGAGAGAGAGAGAGAGAGTGCAATCGTCTATCCTCTGGTTCACCTTCCAATTAGTCGCAACAGCTAGACCTTAGCGGCTTGGAAGCCAGGAGCCAGGATCTTCTTCCAGATCCCCATGCGTGTACAAGGAACCAAGGACTTGGGCTGTCTTCTACTGCTTTCCCTGGCTGTAGCAGTTAGCTGGAATGGAAGTAGAGCAGCTGGGACTTGAACCGGTGCACATGTGGGATGCCAGTATTGCAGATTTGGTCTGTAACATACTATGCCCCAGCACTGGCCCCACGTTTACTTTTCCAAAAGCAGGAAGGAGGGCCTGAGGTGAAGAGGCTGGTTCTTGAGCCATCACTCCAACACAGGGTGTGGGCTCCCAACAAGGGCTCAGCTCACTGCACAACAGTGCCTGCCCCTGTGTTGTGTCTACACAAGCACAGAGATGTGATATTGGCATGAATGATACCTCCCTTGAACATGTGCACAGTTACTGAAGGAATCACAGACAGGCTGTGCTGTGTCCAGGGGCTCTAGTCTGGTAGGAGTCACCTCCACACTCTATACCTCTTTTCCTCACACAGGACTTTCCACTCCACCTAACAGCCATCATCAGTTGTGGTTGTCCAGTTTTCCTAATGATTTTGTTAATGTGCTATGAAAGGTTGAAATAGTGAGTTTTTCATGTATACTATGTTAAATTGTGACTGGGTAGGATTTATTAAGAGCAATCTTTGAAGATACTGGCCCATGAATGTGTTTCTTCCAAATTTGAAGTCGAATGTCTTTGAAATAACTTTTTTTTTTTCAAAAAAAGCAATTCATGGCTTTTTAGATTTTCATGTGTGTGTTAAGAATTGAGTACACATCAAAACACCTGTGTGCTGGATATTAACACCAATGAAATATCAGTTATGGACGAAAAAGTGCCAGTCCGTGAACTCCCACCCCAAAAGTTCACCAATCTCATACTTTAGCTGGTGTGTGGCACATTGGGTGAAAGCCCTGGCCTGAAGCGCCGGCATCTCAAATGAGCGCCGGTCTAGTCCTGGCTGCTCCTCTTCCCATCCAGCTCTCTGCTATGGCCTGGGAAGCAGTAGAAGATGACCCAAGTCTTTGGGCCCCTGCACTTACGTGGGAAACCCCAAGAAGCTCCTGGCCCTTGCCTTCGGATTGGAACATTTTTGGCCATTGTGGCCAACTGGGGAGTGAACCAGCGGATGGAAGGCCTCTCTCTGTGTGTCTGTACCTCTCTCTGTAACTCTGTCATTTAAATAAATAAAGTCAATAAAATAAATCTTTTTTAAAAAATGCCAAATCCTGCTGTTGCTTACAGGGAATATGAAGTCTGAGGGATGTGTCCAAGCGATCTGAGGGCACCATGTCTAGACATTTGCAGTCCCATCTCCAACTACAGTGACCTCATTCACAGCAGTTAGTTCATGAACATGGAACACTTTGGCTGGATTCTGTTTTTGACAGAGAGATGCACAGGGGACCAGGTTTCACGCAGGTGCATCTTAGTGTGGTGTTCCACGTGCTGCTGTCTGTCTGTCTGTTCTTCACACTTTCTCTGCTGGGTAATTTGCTTCTATGGGCAATGCTGTTGAGTTGTGATAGATACAGAGGCAGCCCCACATGTTGAAACTGTGTGGTGAGTGTGACTCACCTGTGCCTCTCTCACTCCTCATCACAACTACGCCAAGAACAAATATCACATTCCATGGTGCTGTCCACTGCCCCTGTGTCACCCTGCCCTGGCCTACCTCCTCCAGTCACATAGAGGCCTGAGCCCCTTTGGGCTCCTTCACAACAGATTTCATCCAGTCAGCGCTGAGCATCATGTAGGTTTCCAGGGGCAGAAGTCGAAGGCCCTGAGTTTGCAGATCCTGTAGGGCACAGGTGAATGAGGGTTTCTTAGTTTTTAACCAAAATATCTGAAAATCTGATAATACTAAAATTGAAACAAATTAGAGTAAGTATATTATATTTTGGAAAATGTGCAGCACATTAATCTTAACTGTGTTATCAAATTTCATGGATATAAGATAAATAATAAAATGAAAGTTGCATTGTTTAAGATATGCACCTCCCCCAAGGGAGTGCAAGGGTCTTACATGTGACTCTGGCACCCAATACCAGATTCCTGTTCCTGCAGCCCCAGGAACCACAAATGTATGGGAGGGTCTCTCTAAGGGTCGTATTCCCTTCATTGCAGGCAGCAACCCTCATGGTATTTTCCCCTCCCTAAAGCCCCTCTCAATGGGATCACTGGGTGGTGAGGTCCCCCCATGCATGATGGGAGGCTCCGTGCATCAAGTATGGAGGGTAAGTTCCACCTAACATGCAGCCTTCAGCTGCTCAGTTGGAGAGACCACACACGCATACCAAGCAGTGCTGGCTCTGCTCACGGCTCTGCAGGAACATCATCCTCAGCCTCAATACCCCAGACCCTGCTCCTCTGTGTCCACTGAGTAGGAAAGTGATTCACCTGCAGGAGGAAACCATCATGACCCATGTCCTGGTGAAATCCTGTAGAAAATGTTTGTGAGCAGAGTCCACCCCAGACACTGTGCCAGCACTGATCCCCCAAGACACAGAAGTCTGCATCTTCAGGGGATGCCTCCATCCCCAAAGCTGAGGACTGGGGAGGAGAAGCATGGCACGTGGGGAAGTGACAGTCAGGACAGGGTCCAGCAGCAGGAGGGAGAGGACATGGTGGAGGGGTGGGATCTTCCTCTGCAGGAGGGTAAGGACAGGTGGAAGGGCCACACAGCTGGGGCCCCACTGCCTGCATCAGTGCTGAGCATGGCCCCAACGTAACAGCACTGGCAGGGGTTCACGGTCTGGATGTTTACATGAAAAGCTTGGAATAACCAGGATCTGACATCAGATGCAAAGTCCATTGTACAACTACTAGCAGTAAATATAGGGCAGAATCTCCCTGATAGTGGTCTGTCCATGATTTCCCTTTTAGATCTCCAGAGTTCAGGCAACGTAAGAAAACCTTTTCAGAAGATGCTGCATAAACTACAGAGCTTCTCTACTGCAAGTGGACCGATGAGAAGTGAGCAGCCTACACACACATGGAAGTAACTATTTTCATACAGAATGTATGATCAGTAGCCTGTATCCCAAAGGAACAAAAGGACTGTCTGCATGAGCTGTGTTTAAAACTCGCCTGAGTCTTCTAAAGTCTCAAAATACCTGTTTTACTGGCTTCATCCTGAACAACAGGTTCTGAATCATCAGGCCTACAATGCTTGTGGAAGGAAACCTCCCTCCTCTGCCTGTGGCAGAGTGTGTCCTCAAAGGTGTGTGTGTTTTGGAGTGATTCCTGGGTGACCGTGGGCGAAGTAAGGGAGCTCTGTGAGTGAGGCCTAGTGGGATTTGTTCATTTCTGGGGAATCTGCTATGGAGGAGATCACAGTAGATCTCTTGGGTCCTCAGGTTCTGCATACAGCACAGTGCTGCAAGAGTCATCTCTGGTCTCGTCTGACGTCCTGTGTGGGGATGGGGTCCCTCCCATCCCTGTTCCCAATATTAGGATGCCTGAAGTGTATGATATTCACAATATTAGGATGCCTGATGGCACAACATTCTCACTGTCTGATCCTGGACTTCAGCCTCTACAGCTGTGAGCTCCACACACCTCCCCTCTGGGGTACTACATTATGGAACCAACGTGGGAAAAAAAACCAGGTGCATAGCGACATACTAGCCACTCATCTGTTCCCACCTGAAACAGAGACTCTCCTTTGTCTCCAGATTTAGACAGAACCACTCAGAA
This sequence comes from Oryctolagus cuniculus, assembly GCF_051225735.1. Taxonomy (NCBI): domain Eukaryota; kingdom Metazoa; phylum Chordata; class Mammalia; order Lagomorpha; family Leporidae; genus Oryctolagus; species Oryctolagus cuniculus. The sequence continues at coordinate 55,798,414 of NC_142886.1, forward strand.
TTAGTCATTTCTACATCAGCTGAGAGAATTGCTTCAGTTTCTGTAAAAATACTACATGAGAGAACAATTGCATTTTTGCAGGAGACATTTTGTAAACACATGGGTTTGATACAGTTATCCTGGTGAAGAGCAGAAAATTTGTCCATTCCTGATGATGATAAAGTTGAGAGTTGAAGGACAATTTTTGCTTCCACAGAAGGAGGAGCATGGCTGAGAACAGGTGCGGGCAGTCCCTGGAGGAAGGAGTCGGGGTCTCTGGACACACAGTCTCTGGGGCAGGCCCTTCAAGATGCAGCGGGGATGCAGCTCCAGGGTTGAATCATTGGTGGACTCACAGGGACACAGTCCAGAACCACCTGGACTCTAGTGCAGACTTCACTGGGCTTTCCCACCTGCTGGTCTCCCTGAGATGGAGACAAGGCCAGCAGAGTGTGGGGAACAAGACCTCTCCATACCCAGTGTTTTCCATGAGTCTGACCCCTTGCACTACCAACGGCCACCTCTGCTTGCAAATGAGAGCAGGTCCGGGGATCCCAGGAGACGTGAGTGAGGAAGAGTAAGCAGGATCTCTAGGAGCCACAGCCTGAGCCACCCCTGAGCTGCAGGTTAATCCCTGACCTGGGGTTTGGAGCACGTGGACCTCAACCTGTGAGTTCAGGGTGAAGAAGTGAAAGGGAGACGAGGGCACAGCTGTAGAGAATGCACACGGGAGCCCCAGGGACCAGGACCGCGGGGTCATCTCACCCCTCAGGGCCCAGCTGTGCAGGAGAGGAGGGCATGGATGTGAAACACTGCAGCATTCATAGCCCCTGACCGGCTCTACACTGCCCCTGGGCTCTCATCAGGGTCCCAGATGACTTCATCAGAGAATTCCACAAAGAGCTCTTCCGTGACTCGGGCTGCAAAAGACTCCCCGGGTGCCCAGAGCTTAGTCAGGTCTCAGATGCTGGGGACCCCAGAGATGTCATTCATTCCTTTAAAACGACTCCATTTTCTTCATGTGACGTCTTCCCGTGATACCAAAACTTCTGCTCAGTGATCGGTGTTAGGGACAGAATCATCCATGCAGAACTGGAACATAAGAAATAGTTATAGGACCACAAACCCCAATTTCCTCAGGAAGACCAGGGATTCACCTCCCACTGCATCTGGGAATGGGTCTGAGTCTGCTCAGTGCGTCTTGTGCGCCCCCTGGTGGAGCCGCGCACCCCTGCAGGGAGGTTTGTGTCTGGGCTCAGCCTGAGGGCCCTCACTGTGTCTCTTGCACAGTAATAGAGGGACGTGTCCGCGGCTGTCAGACTGCTCATTTGCAGATCCAGCGTGCTCTTGACGTTGTTTCTGGAGACGGTGAATCGGCCATTTACCCTGCTCGCATACCATGTGCTACCACCATTAGGATTAATTTCTCCATTCCACTCCAGCCCCTTCCCTGGAGCCTGGCGGACCCAGCACATTGCATAGCTACTGAGGTCGAACCCAGAGGCTTTGCAAAAGAGTTTCAGGGATCCCCCAGGCTGGACCAGGCCTCCCCGGGACTGCACCAGCTGCTCCTGACACTGGACACCTGCAAACACAGACGTCCTGGTCAGCACACTGTCACTCACACTCTGTGTTTCTCACTCACGACCTCTCCCAGACTCAGTACCCTGCGTACCCCATCATTCCCTTTGAGCACAGCGACCAGGAGAAGCCAGCGCAGCCCAGTCTCCATGGTGAGCGTCTGTGTTGAGTGCGCTCACTGAGTGGACACCTGGGAGTCCTGGGGCTGGAACTCCTGTGCCAGAGCTGCAGGGTGAGGGCTGGGCTGGTTTTCATGGGCAGAGGGAGGCCCTATTTGCATGTGCTGCTGCTATTCAACCAGTCATGGGGTCAGATGCCTCAGACAGGACAGGGCCCAGGGCAGAAGTGGGTGTCCTGGGAGAATAGTATATCTATATTTGGAATCAGATCAAGTGAAATTTTACATTAACTGTGGAAGGTAATTACCTTCCTTCATTTTAATATGTGTGTACATTTAATATCCAGTGTTAGCAATATCATGTCATTCATTTTTCAAATAACCATTAGATCATTATTAACTATTTGAATGACATTGGAACAGTGACAGAGAGAGAAGGTGGGAGAGAAACCGAAATGTATAGATGGACAGAAAGATGGCAATGGTAAATTTCTGCCTTTGTGTTGACAGCCTCAAACATCCCAAGTGCCTACAACATCTAGGACTTAGCCTTTCTAAAACCTGGAGCCCAAAACTGTGTCTGTGTTTCCCATGTCCGTGGTAGGGGCTCATTTGCTCTTAGTGTCATCTAGTTTCCCATGATGCATTATCAGGAAAAAAGTGTGGGAATCCGTGTGGCTGGGCCCAGTCAGTTCTCTCGTGGGAACATGGGTGACCCTAGTTTTCTGTGACCAGAGAGGCACGTCGAGAGATCTACTGCACAGCATGGGGACAACAGTTATGAAGCTTTATTGTGTTATTTCCAGTTCCTGCAGGAGTAGGCATTTGTCATTCGATCACAAAAGAATGGTAGTGTTGCTAGGGAAGGACTTGTGGGTTCATCTGACTCTAGAATTCCTGATGAAATAAATCCACATCAACACCTTTCCTTATACCTCACATACAGATTCAGGTACTATTTGTCAATTTAACATTTATGAAATCTATTTTGAAGGGACAATTCTCTGTTGATTTATCTTGCATCTGCCTGTGGTTTTATTCTAAGAAGAAAATTATGTGGTGTTGCAATCATTCCTGGTACTAATACAGTCACAAGGGCTGTGAGTTCATCGACACGTGAGAGTTTATCTGTCATGTCCGGCTGGCACAACTGCCCCACCACTGCCCTCTCAAATTCCTCCCCTCCCATGTGTGAAGCTGAGTCATTTTACAAGAGCCCCTGTCTTCACTCAGATCAAGTCCATGGAAACCTCTCTCTGTGCTGTATAGTTACCCCCCAATCTCCCTGTGTCCAACTGGTTTCACAAGACGTTAGTTCATGGACCTCCCAAGGCCCACCTGCCAACTCCTTGAAAACACAGTCATCAGAGACCCCCAGTCGTGCTTGCCCAGACAGGACCTCCCTCTTCTCACCATGGTGCAGTCCTGCCATTTGTCACCCTGGGGACCCAGTGTCTTATAAAACTGACAGCCCATCAGCACCTGGTGGGAGACTGTGTCGTGGTGTTTACACAAATGGAATATGTTTCTATCAGTTATAATTTGAGTGAATTCTCTTGTTGGGGCAATTTCTTGTGACTGTAGATATCTGACAAATTAAATTTCACATTTTCTAGTACTGTAGATATGAGGTGTTCTCACAGAACAATGGAATTCACTGTGTCAGATGGTGGATTGTGTCAATGAATTCTCTAGGTGAATGCATGAAAACTGTCCCCAGCTAAATAGAAACACTTTCTGTTTGTCAATCTTCTCTCAGAAAAGGCAGAGATATGTCAACTGTTTTAATTTAGTAGGAATTTTTGTGTCTCTGGATTTAGATGGGAGTCACTCAGAACACACATTGCTGCATGAGGTGAGTGACTGGCTGCAGTTTCTGTAAGAACTGTTCATGGCAGATCAATTGCAGTTTAGCAGAAAATATCCTGTAAAACACAGGGGATCGCTGCACTGGGCATTTCTGGCTGCAGGAACTTGGTTTGCCCTGGACGAGTATGAACTTGACAGAAGAGGAGTTATTTTCTCTTGGTAAGGATAAAGTACTGATGAGAACATGCAGGGGGAGCCAGGGAGGGAGGAGCGGGGACTCTGGACCAGGGCTGGCTCATCACACAGCACTGATTCAGCTCACCAGGTGGTCAGTGTGTGGCAGCCCCTGGCACCCAGATCCCAGGGATGGGGACTGTGGCCCCGGAGTCAGGGCCCTGGACTGTCCCCCGCTGCTCACCCTGAAACACCGCAGTGCAGTGGATTCCACCACACTGGAGCAGAAACAGAACGTGTAAGTCCACACCACACACTTTCCAAACAGATTATTCCCTGAATGCAAATGTCCACCTGTGCTTCCCATGAGGTCATCTGAAATGTTTCAGGAAACTGAATGTGGAATTTCATGGTGCTGGGGAAACTTGAGTGCACCTAAAATAATTCATCATGCTGTCATCTCACACCAGTATCCCAAAGAGAGTGAACAGGATGAAACTCCTAAAGGTAAGACCCAAGATTGTAAAGTTCTAGAGGAAAACACTGGACCAAAGCAAGTTCCCATTGGTTTGGGCAATGATAGTTTGATAATCTCCAAAGTACAGGCAACCAAGATACACTGACAATGAATAATGGATCCAACTACAGATTCTGAGTAACAAAGAGAAAGATTGAAGAACCAGGAGTCACCCGCAGATGGGGAGAAAGTATTTTCAGATGACACCCATGGGGGCCAATGTTGCAGCCCTGCAGGTTAAGCTGCCATCACTATGCATGCATCACACAGGAGCATGGGTTCAGATTCTGCTTGCTCCACTTCAAATCCAGCTGCCTGCTGGGATCCAGACCTGGGAACTCTCTCAATGATGACTCAAGTGTTTGTCCCCTTCCAGCCCTGTGGGAAACTGGAGGAAGTTCCAGGCTCTTGGCATTAGGCTTGCCCAACCTCACCTTTGCTGCAATATGGGAAGTGAACCAGTGGATGGAAGCTTCTCTCTCCATCTGTTGGTCTCTTCCTCTCTTGCTAAAACACTGCCTTTCAAATAAAATAAATACTTAAAATAAATGAAAGATTAACTATATATATGGTTAGGAGCCTATTTCCAAATGTTGAATGAACTCAAGCCACTGAATCCCAAGGGAAGAAATCAATTGTGTACATGCAGTGACTGATAAGGTGGTGACAGGAGCAGCACTGGAGTGAGCCTGTGGGATTGCTGCCTCCCATGTCAGGATGCTTAGTGCTGCATCCTGGTTTGGTTCCAGTTTCAGATGCCTGCCTAAGCCCCTCTGGGAGGCCGTAGGTGAAGTTCCAAGCACTGCCATGTGGAGACCTGGACAGAATTCCAAGCACCTGGCTGTCAGCTGACCCAGCTGAAGCTTTTGTAACCGTCTGAGAAGTGATCCAGGAATTAGAATATCACTCTCAGTCTCAGTCTCTTTGTGGTTTTGGACAAATACATGCAGACAAGTTATTAATAAAATGATAAATTTTGAAATTTATATCATATCTATAAAATTTAAAAAGAACTATAAAGGCAAACATATCAAATGCACAGGTGCCTGGGAGACATGGAATGGCATCATCTCTGGGGAGTGCATCCAGTGACGACTCCACGCCATGAGTGGATTCAACGTCAGGGCCTCATGGAGGAATCTGAGGTCTCCAGTGCCCTGAACAGGACCACACAGAATGCTGGGAGCAGCCTGCTGGGGGTGGATGTGATTTGTCCTCACACCATCAGTGCTGAGCATGGCCCCAACGTAACAACACTGACAAGGGGTACATGGTCTGGATGTTTACATAAAAAGCATGGAATAACCAGACTCTGATGTCAAATGCAAAGTCCTTGTAAAACTACTGAAGGAAACATTGGGCAAAATCTCCCTGATGTTGGTCTGGCCATGATTTCCCTTTCAGATCTTCAAAATTCAAGAGACCAAAAAAAATTCTCAAATGATGCTGCATAAACTACAGAGCTTCTGCATTACAAACAGACTGACTGAGAAGTGAGCAGCCTACACACAGATTGGAAGTGACTATTCTCGTATCAAATTTATGATCAATAGCCTGTATCCAAAACGAATAAGAAGGAACTATCTGTATGAGCTGTGTTTAGAACTGTTCTGAGTCTTCTGCAGTCTCAAAATAACTGTGATACACAATTGGCTTGTTCATCCTGATCGACAGGTTCTGCATCAACAGGCCTACAATGGGTATAGAAGCAAACTTCTCTGATTGTGTGTGGCTCAGTGTTGCTATGGATTCATTCTGGTGGGGGCAAGAGGCACGGGGTCACCACACAGACCCCGGGAGTTGGGTGAAAGCAGGTCAGAGGCGAGCAGCCCACAACTCATTTGTTTCAGTAGGTACAGCCGCTTATATAGCCGAGGCACCCAATCTGGTCAAGGGGCAGTTTATGCCGAACCAATCACAGCATGTTGCCAGGCAGTATCTGAAGCCATCCAATCACAGCCTGTTGCCAGGCAGGCTCCGTTGCCAGGTGGCATTGAAGCCATGCCTGAGTAACTGATGCTTGCTTGCCAGCAGCCATCTAGGCATGGCCTTCTCATTCCACCACAGCTCAGTGTGTCCCAAAGGCGTTGTGTTTTAGGTGTGCTCCCAGAGAGACCATGGGAGAAATGATGGGAGCTCTGGGAGTGAGGCCTAGTGGGATTTGTTCATTCCTGGGGAATCTACTATGGAGGAGATCACAGTACATCCTAGGTCCCCAGCTTCAGCACAGAGCACAGTGCTGCTAGAGTCAGCCCTGGTCTCGTCTGAAGTCCTGTGTGGGGATGGGGTCTCTCCCATCCGTGTTCACAATATTAGCCTGAAGACTGCCATGATATTCACAATATTATCATGCCTGATGGCACAACATTCTGCAGTCACTATGGCAAACACCTCTGTAGTCCCATGTTCAATTAAAGCAGCATCATTCTCAAGAGTTCACACATATAATCCAGGAAAATTTCCATTTAAGAAGGAATGGATAATGGGACAAATGGACAGAGTTATATTTTAACAGGAAGTTTATATGGCTATAGTATAGAGGAAGAAATTCTGGTATCTTGGATAACATGGGTGATCCTGGAGAATAATATCCAAGGATAATATGTCAGGATAAGTATACTCTGCTAAAATACCAAGGCCAAGAAGGCAAATAATATGTGATGCTAGTTACGTGGGATAAAAGGATGAACTCACAAGGCAAAAGTTTGATGGTGAAGACCAACATCTGTGCTTGGGAGGAACAGAGGAGACACGGGAGCAAGGTCAGAGTTTCAGTCATACAGGATCCACATGTTGAGGGATCTACTGTGCAGCATGGTGACAGCAGTAAAGAGAATATAGTGTCTGCAGAATTCCAAGACATTGGACAAATAACATTCTACCATGAAAAACGTGGGTTTTGTGATAAACATGTCAGTAAGTCTGACTTCATTATTCCACTCAGTATACATTCATTTATTCAACACATATCATTGTAACTCATATGTCTATATTAAATATTATTTATCAAACATTTATGAATATGAAGTGGCAATGACGGCCAATCATGAAAATGCAGATCTCTGGCTATGATAGGATTCAGATCAAGGCAAATTTTACTTTATTATTTTTAATCATTTGAAAGCAATACCTCATTTCATTTTAATATGTTTGTACTCTTTATATCCCATGTTAGCAGTATCATGTCCTTCGTTTTTAAAATAACCATTGGTTCATTATTAACTATTCTAATGACATTGAAACAGTGACAGAGAGAGAAGGAGTGAGAGAAACATAAATGTTGAGACATCTAGGAGTTAGACTTTCTAAAACCTGGAGCAGAAAACTGTGTGTCCCACGTTGGCGGTAGGGTCTCATTCACTTGTAGGGTCATCTACAATTTCCCATGATGTATTATCAGGAAAAAGTATTGGAAACTGTGAGGATGGGCTCAAGCAACAATCTGATGGGAACAGGGGTGTCCCAAGTGGGATCTTAGCCAATTTTGTCCTAATGCCTGCTGCACACTTTTAAACAGAAAAAGACTGCAAGTGGATTTTTTAAGGTTAACTATGTTTTGTTCCCTTATTCATTCATTTCCTTAGTTTAAAACTGTTCCTGAACACAGAACACTGTACATGGTAGTGGGGTGTAGTGTGCTATTGGAATCTGTGTGTTGTAGAAATGGTCACAGATCAACTCAGTGTCATGCACATTTCCACCTTCTTTCCATCACTCTGTGTTGGGAGGCGTGGAGGCCTCAGTTCTAGTTATTCGTGGAACCCGTCGTTGGTTGTGGTGAACTGAGGCAAATCATGAAGATTCAGATCTCTGAATACTGGTGTTGTGTTTGCCAATGTTTTATGGAGATGATAAATGAAGGCAGTGGACTCAAGCTTGGCAGCTGGAACCCAGGAGCATGGAACTGCATCAGTGTTCCCACCTTGGTGTCGGGGCCTCATACAGATCCATCATCTACTGTCTTCCAGGGTGCATTGTCAGTACAAGTATGGGAAAGCATGAAAATGGGCTCCATCCAGCACTCTGATATGAGCCTGGGGACTCCCTCTGTAATATTAATGAAAGACTCCAAATGGATTGATGACCCCAGTCAGCATAGACATGGAGTGAAGAGCAGGGACTCTGGACAAATGGTCTCTGGGACTGGCTCTTCCTGCAGCTGTGATTCAGCCTCAGGACACTGGTCATCATGCTGGACCCACAGACACAGCTCCCCGTGATGTGGACTCCAGCCCCAGAGAGCACAGCCACTGTGTGTCCCACTTTCTGCTCTCCCTGAACCACAGCAGGTGCAGGAGGTCCCACAACACTGGAGCAGAAACAGATCAGCTGGAAGTGCACACCCAACACTTTCCATTCAGTTATGACCTTGACTGCTGATGTCCAGTGCATTTCCATCCTGAGTTCATGCAGGGAGCCCCCAGGAGGGTCCCAGGACCTAGAGGATGAGGAAGTCCCTGTAGGCTTCCCAGGTGCCTGCAGAAGCCCAGCCTGAGACAAAGCTGAGCTGCAGTACATTCCTGAGTGCTGTGACATTCACACAGGGACCACAGACTGTTTCAGGATTAAAGGGAAATGCAGGTCGGGTTAAAGTCTGCAGAAAGTGACTGTGGATCACCCACATGTAAAGTCAAAGGTTGGTTCAGTGCACACTTGCTGGTTGTGGCAGGAGAGGGCTGAGTGGAATAGTTGCTGTTTAACAGGTCAACGGCCCTGTCTCAGCTGTCCCTGGTTATACAGGGAAAACTGAAACTGTCCAAAGCTTTCAGTGCCCTGAGGGTGCTGTCCTGAGTCAGGTTGGAAAAGATTCAATGGTGTCCTCAATATTCCCACATCTCTGACCCTGGTGAGCACAGTCGCTGTCCATGAACCAAATTGTTCAATTAGGACTTCTTCCTTTTATATCAAACTTTCAATCCCTCAGTGAAGTTGGGAGGGACAGAATCAAAAAGTAGAATTCTTCCCTCAAAACTCTTACAGGAGAGGAAACCCCAATTCCCTGACAGGAACCAGGGATTCATCTCCCTCTGTGCCTGTGCATGACCAGAGTCTGCGCTCGGCGCATCTTGTGCGCCCCCTAGTGGTTCCGGGCGCCCCTGCAGGGAGGTTTGTGTCTGGGCTCAGCCCTAGGGCCCCTCACTGTGTCTCTCGCACAGAAATAGGTGGCCCTGTCCGCGGCATTCAGACTTGTCATTTTCAGAGAGACCGTGTTCTCGTTGGTGTCTCTGGAGATGGTGAATCGGTCATTCACCCAGCTCGCGTAGTATGTGCTACCACCAATACTAATGTATCCGATGTATTCCAGCCCCTTCCCTGGAGCCTGGTGGACCCAGCTCATGCCGTTGCTACTGAGAGAGAATCCAGAGACTGTGCAGGTGAGTGTCAGACTTCCTCCAGGCTTCAGGGGGCCTCTCCCTGACTCCTCCGCCTACTGACAAGGACATCTGTAAACACAGATGACATGGTCAGTACACTGTCACGCACACTCTCTGTGTCTCTCACTCACGTCCTCTCCCAGACTCAGTGCCCCGCGTTCTCCATCATTACCTTTGAGCACAGCGACCAGGAGAAGCCAGCGCAGCCCAGTCTCCATGGTGAGTGTCTGTGTTGAGTGCGATCACTGAGTGGACACCTGGGAGTCCTGGGGCTGGAGCTCCTGTGCCAGAGCTGCAGGGTGAGGGCTGGGCTGGTTTTCATGGGCAGAGGGAGCCCTATTTGCATGTGCTGCTCCTATATAGCAGGCATAGGGTCAGATGCCTCAACAGGACAGGGCCCAGGGAAGTTGTCTGTGTTCTTGGTGTGTTGGGTGATGGCTATGATAGAATTAAGATCATGTGAATTTTTATGTTATCATAATTTTAAAAAGTTGAAGGCAATGACCTTGTTTCATTTTAATATGTGTGTACCCTTCATATCGAGTGTTAGCAATATCATGTCCCTCATTTATTTAAATAACCATTAGTTCCTTATCATCTATATGAAAGACATTGGGACAGAGATAGAGAGAGAAGGGGTGAGAGATACAGAAATGTAGAGATGGACAGAAAAGGTGACAATGGGAAATATATGCCTTTGGGTTGACAGCCCCAGACATCCCAAATGCCTATGACATCTAGGAGTTAGTCTTTCTGAACCCTGGAGCAAGAAACTGTGTCTGTAATTTCAACATCGGTGGTAGGGGTTCATTTGCTTGTAGCATCATCTACAGTTTCCCATGATGCATTATGAGGGAAAAGTGTGGGAAGCCATGAGGCTGGGCTCAGTCAGTTCTCTGATGGGAACACGGGTGACCCTAGTGGGGACTTAGCCAATTTTGTCCTAATGCCTGTCACCCACTTTTAAATAGATGAAATACTCAAGTGGATTTTTTAAGGTTAACTATGTTTTTTTCCTTATTCATCCATTGCCTTAAAGTTTAAAAACTGTTTAAACTGTTTAAAACTGTTCCTGAACACAGAACACTGTACATGGTAGTGGGGTTTGTGTGCTACTGGAATGTGCATGGTAGAAATGGGCACAGATGAACTCACTGTCATTCACATTTCCACCTCCTTCCCATCACTCTGTTGGGAGGCCTGGAGACCTCAGTTCTAGTCATTCTTGGAACCTGTTGTGTGTTTTGGTGAACTGAGTCAGCCCAAAGTGGTGTGGGCAGAATTATTACTGCCTTTGGTGGTGCTTTCTGCCGTGGTATCAGCTGCCCTGTGTTCTCTCTTCCATGTTCTTTTTTTTTATTTTTTGACAGGCAGAGTGAACAGTGAGAGAGAGAGACAGAGAGAAAGGTCTTCCTTTGCCGTTGGTTCACCCTCCAATGGCCGCCGCGGCCGGTGCGCTGCGGCCAGCGCACAGCGCTGATCCGATGGCATGAGCCAGGTACTTCTCCTGGTCTCCCATGGGGTGCAGGGCCCAAGCACTTGGGCCATCCTCCACTGCACTCCCTGGCCACAGCAGAGAGCTGGCCTGGAAGAGGGGCAACCAGGACAGAATCTGGTGCCCCAACCGTGACTAGAACCCAGTGTGCTGGCGCCGCAAGGTGGAGGATTAGCCTAGTGAGCCACAGTGCCGGCCACTCTTCCCTGTTATGTAACCATGACTCTGAGTTTAGCTCAAGCACTGGGTAGAAGTCACTGTGTCACAATTCACCCGCAGTCCTGCGTTTGGGTAATGCAGCTTTGTTCACAATAGTTCAGTCTACAAAGAACAAGTGTGCATAAAACAGTGAATGGATTCTTTCACATTTAGACAAAGAATATTATTCAGTATTAAGAAGGAGGTTGTTCTGTCATTAGGAAATGTGGGTCAGCCTGGAGCATACATACTAAAAGAAATGATCCAGGTAGATGTGGGCACACAGTATGTGACATTAGTTATACATGCAGTGCACAAGCTTGAACTCACAGAGGTAGGCAGTGCAATGGTGAAAACTCTACCATGATCCAAGTCAGGCTCCTGAATTTAGGCTGAGCCATCCCCAGCCTATGCAGCCATTCAGGAAGTTAGCCAGTGGATGGAATTCTCCCTCCATTTGTTGATCCCTTCCTCTCTTGTTATAACACTGTTTTTAAAATAAAATAAACAGAGACTTAAAATAAATTGAAGATTAATTGTATATATGATTAGGAGCCTGTTTCCTAATGTTGAATGATCTCAAGCAACTGAATCCCAAGGGAAGAAATCAATTGTGTACATGCAGTGATAATAAGGTGGAGACAGGAGCAGCACTGGAGTTAGCCTGTGGGATTCTTGCCCCCGTATCAGGATGCTTAGTGCTGTGTCCTAGTTTGGTTCCAGTGTCATATTCCTGCCTGAGCACACTCTGGGAGGCCGTAGGTGATTTTCCATGTACTCCCACGTGGGAGCTCTGGACAGAATTCCAAGCACCTGGCTGTCACCTGACCCAGCTGAATCTTTTGTAGCCATCTGGGAAGTGACCAGGAGTTAGAAGATCACTGTCAGTCTCAGTCTCTTTGCTTTTTTGGAAACATATGTGTGGGGTTCCATGGGATGCACAGCCATGGAGCCCCCACGTCAAGGTCGGTCTGATAGCTGTTGCTGTGTCTTTATCACAAGGCGAATGTTGCTAATTTCGGTTAGGGCAATGTTTTCCTACGGTTGGGACTTTCCAGAGGAGTTGAGAATGTTGTAAACAACAAGATGGCGCCGAGGACCACGCGGTGAGCCTGCCTGCTGTGTGACACCTCATCTGATTGGCCCGAGGTCGCGTGCACAATGCATGAACAGACAGCAGATTGGAGTGTTCCGTGCATGGACTTGAGCCCGCTTGCAATTGGCCAGATTTTGTATATAAGCTCTGTGCTGAGGAAGGAGGGGGCTTTTCTGTCCACTCTCCTCCCTTCATTCTTTCTCTGTCGCTGTTATTTTCTCAATAAAAGTCTGCTGAAGACCGATAAGCTGCGAACAGTGTTGTTCGTTTGTGGGCAAGGGAGCGACAAGTGGTTCCGTGACTCGGATTCGGACCACTTTCTACATGCAGGAATAGGTAAGGAACAAAAGGTAAGCGTGCGTGTACATGGAAATCCAGCTGGGGAAAGAATAGAAACCGCAGTTCCGTCGAAGAAACACGGGGAAATTAAGTGCCAGAAAAAAGGGTAAAGGAATCCCTTAAAAGGCGGGAGTACAAAGTGTTCAGAAATGCCAGGAAATAGGCGGAAACTTCCTTTTTACCTCCAAATGGACAATACTCCATCCACCACTAGGTTGCGCATGCTGTTGATCCACTTGTTAAAAGCTGTGGGGAAGCCCATTAAGGCAGCTACAGTATGCACATTCACTAGAGCCATTGCCAAGAAGTCACCATGGTTTGTGGAAGGTGACCAATTAGATGAGCAACACTAGTGGAGAGTAGGGAGACAGTTGAGAGCAGCCAGAGAGCCAGTAGAAATACTTAGATTATGGCAACTCATTGAACAGACACTTCAGGACCCCACTGAGCGCATAGGGCTTTTACTTGATGAAGGATGCGAGCTGCTAGAAAAGGTTCAGGAGGAGTCTCGGCATGATAGTCAGTCTAGTGACTGTGGTAGTCAGTGGGACAGGAAACAGACAGACAAAGGTCCCTGTAGGGACCAGCCACTGGATAAGACAAAGGAAAATTCAGTGAAGGACCATCCCCCATCGAGTGCGCCCCTGTGCTCAAGGGAGCCATCTCATTTATATCCCAGTTTGACTAGGCTAGCAAATTTGTCCTTAGAGGAGGAACTGCCACCGCGGTATTGTCCATTGACTCTCCCTAAATCGGCCCCTAGAAGAAAAAAATAAAAAAAGTTATAAAGACTCCATTACAGATACAGGGAATAGGGTTAAACAAGGCGAGCCATAGAATGGTTCATTAATGCTATAGGAATAGTCAGTCTTTGGTTCGCAAAAGAAGTCGTAAATGAGCAACATTGGGATTTGCTCAAAAAAGATTTAAATGTGCATTAAAAAACAAAACAAAACAAAACAAAACAAAACAAAAAAAAAAAAAAAACAAAGCAAGCCGTGACAAAGGCTGTGAAAACTTTGTTGCAGATGTAAAAAATAGGGTTAAAGAAACAAACCGTAGAGCAGTTTATCAGTGCTGTTAAAACAATTAGTCCTTGGTTTGCTGAAGAGGGTGTTGTGGATAAGAAACACTGGGAGTAAAAAATATAGATCAGTGTACACTGGACAGCCCTCACCTTGCATTTAAATATTTCATTTGAAGTAAATGTTCTCTGTTATAAAGTTCATATTACTATGTAAAATGAAAAATTGTGGTAACAAAGTGTCCGGACTACACATTCTGTTTTTGTTTTATGTAATAACTCTACCCCTATTATTGATAGGAATGCTTGAGCAGATTATGCTTGGTTTGCTTTACAAAAAAAATGTAAGTCAAAATATGCCGCAAGTAGTTAAGATTCCACACACCTGCAGAAATGTAATAATTACAGATAATAAGAGTCTAGTTCCCTCAGATATGTTTCAATTTATCCTTAAAACATATTGAATATTATTGTGTTTGATTGCTAAATGTAGATTTGTATAAAAATGTGTATTATATTCTTATGATGTATTAATTATGCCTATACCTTGGTACAACTCTAGGGCCAAATGTAAGGACAAATTTTTGGGATGGAGAGGCTTGTGTCTTTGTTTGGCTCTGATAAACAAGTAACTTGTCTGCCAGATGACCTTCTCCTGCTCCTTGGGAGCCTGGCCAGCTCCCGGGGAGGAGGATAAAGGAATGTTTTCTGATAAACAGGTGGGCATGCTTCGTGTCTCGGCTCTCTGGCCAAGATCTGGGACGGGACTCACTGCTTGCCCAACATCTTGGCAATGAGCCACCCTGTCCTTGGGGGCTTTAAGGGGGAGCCAGAGCAAGCCTCTGCTGCTGCTGCTTCATCCCGGGGGAACACGCAGTCAAGCTGAACGTTAAACGTGCCCGTGATGATTACTAATGATGTTTAATTCTCAGTACGGATCCTTTTCTGGTGCTGTGTGAAAATTGCCTAGTAATGCCCATAGTACTGTAAATTCTACAAAACATAAGTACAACGCAGATATGGATCGATTGGCTATTGTGGCTGAGGTGTTCTGTAACAGTCCCTTTAATAAAAAATTAACAAAATAAATTAATTTAAAAAATAGAACATTCAGGACCTGCCACTCTACTTGGTAGGTCATTACAAAAATCAACAAGGAGGGCTATACCTGATAAATAAGGGTACTATCAATGTGGGCAACAGGGACATGTACAAATATTGTCCAAAAGTCAAACACCAAAAAAGCCCCTCCTCCTGGGATTTGCCCCCAGTGCAAAAGAGGAAGGCATTGGGCCAATAAATGTCACTCCAAAACTAATAAAAAATTCATTAAATAAATAAAGTTCAAAAAACTAAAAGCGGGGCTGGCCCCAGGCCCCATCCCAACAAATTTTGGGGGCCATGACATTTGTTCCTCAACAGAACACCCTAAATCCATCAATTTCCTCCATGGAGCCACAGAGGGTAGTGCAGGACTGGACCTCAGTGCCACCTCCTATACAGTACTGACCCCTGAGATGGGCCCACAAGGCCTCCCTACTGGGATTTTTGGTCCTTTGCCAACTGGGTTTTTTTGGTCTCCTACTGGGCAGAAGTAGTATAACTATAAAAGGGTTACAGGTTTTTCCTGGAGTTATAAACACTGACTTTACTGGTAAGATAAAAATTATGACTCAAGACAATAATGAAACTTTAACTCCAGGACAATGCATTGCTCACTTGATTCTGTTCCCCTTCTCTTCAATTGGTAAGTCTTTTTTAAATAAAAGAGAAAATAACGGTTTTGAATCTTCTGATGCTTATCGGATACAACCTATAACTGAGGACCGACCCAAATTTTTCTTAAAATTAAATAAAAAGTTATTCATTGGTCTTTTAGATACTGGAGCTAGTGCCTCTGTTATTTCAGCAGCAAGCTGGCCCACAAATTAAAAAAAGAAAATTACCATAACTCAATTGCAAGGTATTGGTCAGAGTCAAAGATTAACACAAAATTCCATATTGCTACAATGGGAGGATAAAACATATATTTTGGCTGCAGTACTTATTAATCTCTGGAGACGTAATATTCTAACTCAAATGGGGGCTTTCATACATAGTCCAAGTAAGATTGTTACCATGAACATACTTCAACAAGGTCATTTGCCAGGTAAGGGTTTAGGCAAACAACAACAAAGCATCACATCTCCAGTTACTATAACTGTCAATCATAACCAGAGAGGCTTGGGTTTCCCTTGATGGCTACTGGTCAGCCTGTGCCCCATACAAAAATTAAAATAAAATAAAAATCAGATAATCCCGTGTGGGTGAATCAGTGTCCTTTACTGCAGGAAAATATAAATACTGCACAGATACTGGTAAAAAAAAAATTACTGCAGGACATATAGTTCCTTCTAATTCTCCTTGGAATAGTCCTATTTTTGTTATCAGAAAAAAAATCTGGGAGATAGCGATGGCTTCAAGGCCTTAGGGCTGTTAATGCTACTGTGGAAATTATGGGGGCTTTACAACCAGGTTTACCATTGCCTACTACAATTCCAAAGGACTCTTATATTGCAATAATAGATTTAAAAGATTATTTTTATACTATACCTTTACATCCAAAAAATTGTCCCCGATTTGCTTTCAGTGTTCCATCAGTAAATTTTAAAGAACCTATGCAAAGATGCCTATAAAGGATCTTACCTCAAAAAATGGCTTATAGCCCTACTTTGTGCCAATAATTCATTAATGCTGCTCTTCAAAAAATTTGCAAAAAATATAGCAATGTATATATTATACACTATATGGATGATATTTTGATAACTGGACCCGAGAAATTTTTGGTGATACAATGTCTGACAGTAATAAGAGAGCAATTAACTGCTTTTGGTCTTAGCATAGCCCCTGAGAAAATGCAACTTCAATATCCTTATCAATATCTAGACTTCCAATTATACCCATAAAAATACTTCCACAAAAAGTCACCTTACAATTGGATTCTTTACAGACTTTAAATAAGTTTCAAAACTTCTAGGAAATATTAATTGGCTTTCTGCACATCTCCACCTCACAACAGGAGACCTTAAACCTTTATTCAATATCCTAAAAGGAGGTCAAGCTTCTGTAATTTGTGATGGTCACCATACTGTTATTAACACCTCTTTTTCATCTCTACAGCTAGTTAAATTAGCTGCTGTTGCACTTGCATTGCAGTCTACTTTGGATGTAGTGGTTAACATACACACCAATAGCAAATATGTGTTCCTATCGGTGCCTCAATTGAAAACGTGTTCATTCCTTCCTAAATCCTCAGCTGCTTCTCCTTTGTTTTCTCGCATTTGCACTGTCATTCGGCAGCATACCTGCCCTTTCTTTATAGGTCATATTCGAGCACATTCCAATCTTCCCAGACCTTTGGTAGAGGGTAACCATTTGGCAGATTCTGCTTTATGCATATATTCTATTAATACAGCAACAAAAGATCATGTTTTACATCATTTAAATGCTCATACATTATGCTTAAAACATAATATTACTCAAGAACAAGCTCGACAAATTGTAAAATTCTGTTCTACCTGCTCCATCCAGTTACCATTACCTCACTTTCGAATTAATCCTCGTGATTTATTCCCCCAATCAACTATGGCAAATGGATATCACCCACTTCATGAAATTTGGTAAACAAAAATAGATACATGTGTCTATTGATACTTGTTCTGGATTTATTTTTGCTTCCTTACATACAGGTAAAGCTACAAAACATGTTATTGCCCGTTGCTTACAAGCTTTTGCTTCCCTAGGAACTCCAAAACAGATTAAAATGGATAATGGACCTGCTTATATTTCTGCCTCTTTTAGAAATTTTTGTGTAACTTTCTATCTCATGTTACTGACATTCCTTATAATCCTCAGGGTCAAGACATTCTTATACGTACACATCACACTTTAAAACAATATTTTAATAATATAAACAAAAGGGGGAGTTTAGGGTTCTTGCCCATTCTCCTAACAAATGGCTCTCACGTGCTTTATTCATTTTAAATTTTTTCACATTGGATAAAGATGGTCATTTTGCATCTGATCAACAGTGGCATCCACAAACAGCTGGGGTAAGAACAATGGTAAAATGGAAGGATCCTATCACCAATCAATGGAATGGACCTGATCCAGTACTGGTATGGGACATGGGCTCTTAAGGGATGGGTATTTTTATGCAACCAATTTGCTTTTACATTGTTAGCCCCTAATGATTTTTGCAACTGCTCATTGGGCCGTGTGGCCCCAATGCTAACATCTGTATTTCCAAAGGCACGACAGCGACGCTCGTTACCTGAGAACTGTGATGATGATGTCATCTTAATTGGAGACCTGCTTTCACCATGGCTATGCAGCTAGTGGCAGTTCCTGGATTGGCTTATGGAAATAATCGTGGACTACGAAGGCTTACACGTTTGGTGACCAAAACAATCAATCTTACTGCTACTGCGCTATCCAATATAGCTGAAGAATTGGATCAAGTTCGTTCAGGAGTACTCTTAAACCGAGCAGCTATCGATTATTTGCTGTTAAAAGATCATATAAGCTGTAAATCTGTTCAAGGGGAATGTTGTTTTAACATTACCATGCCATATATAGAGTCTGTTAGCTGAAGAATTGGATCAAGTTCATTCAGGAGTACTCTTAAACCGAGCAGCTATCGATTATTTGCTGTTAAAAGATCATATAAGCTGTAGATCTGTTCAAGGGGAATGTTGTTTTAACATTACCATGCCATATATAGAGTCTGTTATTGATAAACTTAAAAGAGTAAAATGCAACATATATTTATTGCTAACCCACTATTCATTTGGAGGGTTTCAATGGATTCGTTGGTTATTAATGTGGGCTGGACCGTTACTGCTTTTCATACTTTGTATGGGATGTTTTCCGTGTGTTCTGCAATTTGTGCTATCTTCGCTACAGTCTGTATGGACTGACATTCATCACTTAAAACTTCGTACCAAACCTCCTTTGTAATCAAAAATAATTAATATTTGGCTGTATGTTTCATCTCTCACCTAATGTTGGGCTAAAATGGTACTCAGAAATGGGTAAGACACTCCACATCCTGTACCTACCTAAGACAGGGCTCAAGTTAAAGAATGGGTTGCTATCGGTTGCTTGTTTGTCGTGGTACCACTGGGCCTTGCCTTCATCGCCAGATGGATCAGAGCCTTAGCACTCCGTCAGCAGAATACCAACTTGATAATCCAACAGGCTATGCTGGCCACCTTGCGATCTCACCCCAATAAAGAAGTATGGCTTAGCATGATGGAGCGGTAGTCAAAGACAGGTAAACACTGATGGGCGCTCCTAGCAACCTAAGACAGAGGGTAGGACAGGCTTCCTATTACCTCCATGACAGGTAAGCAGGTAGCGTGCCATTGGGTACCCAAGACAGGCACGTTTCCATGCCATTTAAATAATAAAGAAGGGGGAGATGTGGGGCTCCATGGGATGCGCAGCATGGAGCCCCTTTGTCAAGGTCGGTCTGATAGCTGTTGCTGTGTCTTTATCACAAGGCGAATGTTGCTAGTTTCGGTTAGGGCAATGCTTTCCCACGGTTGGGACTTTCCAGAGGAGTTGAGAATGTTGTAAACAACATGATGGCGCCGAGGACTGTGGGGTGAGCCTGCCTGCTGTGTGACACCTCATCTGATTGGCCCGAGGACGCGTGCACAATGCGTGAACAGACAGCAGATTGGAGTGTTCCATGCATGGACTTGAGCCTGCTTGCAATTGGCCAGATTTTGTATATAAGCTCTGTGCTGAGGAAGGAGGGGGCTTTTCTGTCCACTCTCCTCCCTTCATTCTTTCTCTGTTGCTGTTATTTTCTCATTAAAAGTCTACTGAAGACCCATAAGTTGCGAACACTGTCGTTCCTTTGCAGGCAAGGGAGCGACACATATGTAAATGCAAATATCTAAATAAGTGAAATAATATCCATAAATGTTTAAAAAAGATATAAAGGCAACATATAAAATATCTGGGACCATCATGCATGTCCATAGTAGATGCACAATGAGACATCCCATCCTTCCTGTTAGATTGAGTATTATACAATCCAGAGCTGACAAACCATGTGGAGGAAGCTAGAGACGATAACTCTGGTACAAGATCGAAGTCAGGTAAAAAAGTAAATCTATTATGGAAAATCATCAAAACTGAGAAACAGAATTATCACAAGATCTTCAAACACCATTTCTGGGTATAAGGAATATGAAATCCCAAGGAGGTGTCCAGGGGAACTGCAATCAATGTGGCAAACACCTCTGCTCTTCCATGTTCAACTAATGCAGCATCATTCGCAAGAGTTCACACATACAATCCAGTGAAAAATTCATGAAGAAAGAATCAACAATGGAACAAATGGACCAAATTATATTTAACAGGAAGTTTATATGGCAGTAAAGATGAGGAAATTCTGTATTTTGGACAACTCGGATGATCCTGGAGAATAATGTCCAAGGATAATGTGTCAGGGTAAGTACACTCTGCTAACCATGCAGGACAAGAAGACAAATAATACGTGATGCTGGATACATGGGATAAAAGAATAAAGTCACAGAGGCAGGAAGTACGATGGTGAAGACCAACATCTGAGCAAGGGAGGAGCAGAGGAGACGCTGGAGCAAGGTCAGAGTTTCAGTCCCACAGGATCCACACACTGAGGATCTACTGTGCAGCATGGTCACAGCAGTGAAGGGAATATTGTGTCCACTGAATTCCAAAACAGGAGATAACTAACATTCTGCCATGGAAATATGTGGTTTTCTGATGAGCATGTCAGTAAGTCTGACTTCATAACTCCTCTCAATTTGATACATTCATTTTTCAACACATGTCATTGTACCTCATAAGTCTGTGTTCAGGTGTTATTTATCAAACATTTATGATCAAAAATGATCAAAAATGAAAATTCAACACTCTGAATACTTGTGTTGTGTTTGTCAATATTTATGGAGATGATAAATAAAGGCAGTGTAATCAAGGCTTGGCAGCTGGAACCCAGGAGCATGGAAATGCATCAGTGTTCCCACCTTGGTGATGGGGCCTCAAAACAGATCCATCATCTACTGTCTTCCAGGGTGCATTGTCAGTACAAGTATGGGAAAGCGTGTAAATGGGCTCCATCCAGCACTCTGATATGAGCCTGGGTGACTCCCTCTGTAATATTAATGAAAGACTCCAAATGGATTGATGACCCCAGTCAGCATAGACATGGAGTGAAGAGCAGGGACTCTGGACACATGATCTCTGGGACTGGCTCTTCCTGCAGCTGTGATTCAGCCTCAGGACACTGGTCATCATGCTGGAGTCACAGACGCAGCTCCCCGTGATGTGGACTCCAGCCCCAGAGTGCATAGCCACTGTGTGTCCCACTTTCTGCTCTCCCATGAACCACAGCAGGTGCAGGGGTTCTCACGACACTGGAGCAAAACCAGATCAGCTGGAAGTGCACACCCAGCACTTTCCATTCAGTTATGACCTTGACTGCTGATGTCCTGTGCATTTTCCTCCTGAGTTCAGGCAGTGAGCCTCCCAGGAGGGTCCCAGGACCTAGAGAATGAGGAAGTCCCTGTAGGCTTCCCAGGTGCCTGCAGAAGCTCAGCCTGAGACACAGCTGAGCTGCAAGTACATTCCTGAGTGCTGTGACGTTCACACAGGGACCACAAATGGTTTTAGGATTAAAGGTAAAAAGGAGTTTGGGCATAAGTCTTAGAAAGTGAATGTGGAACAACAACAGCTTAAAATAAGACTGCTGGTGCTATTTGCTTACATGCTCATTTTGATAGGAAGAGGGATGACTGAAATAATTGAAGTTAAAAAAACAAGACTGTGGCTTGACTCTCTCTGGGTTTGAAGGGAAAATTAAAATTGTCCTAAAGCCAGCTGGGCCTTGAGAACGCATCCTGTGTCAGACTGGACAACACTCACAAGGTTCTCAGATAGTCCCACATGTCTGATCCTGGTGACCACTGTCATCGTTCACAAACCTGAAACTGTTCATATAGGACTTCTTCCTGCCATATCAGACATCTCCAGGTCAGTGAAGTCAGTGGCAGGGACAGAGTCATAAAAGTAGAATTCTTCTCTCAAAACTGTTACAAGAGCAGAAACCCCATTCCCTGACAGGAAACCAGGGCTTGGTTTCTCTGCACCTGCTCATGACCAGAATCTGGGCTCAGTGCATCTTGTATGCCCCCTGGTGGAGCAGTGTGCCCCTCAAGGAGGTTTGTATCTGGGCTTAGCCTGAGGGCCCCTCACTGTGTCTCCCACACAGTAATAGGTGGCCGTGCCATCCTCAGTAAGATGGTTCATTTGCAGAGACACCATGTTCTGGGCATTTTCGCTGGAGATTGTGAATTGGCCCTGCTACCATTACCAGGATAAATATATGTGATCCACTCCGGGAACTTCTCTGGAGCCTGGTGGACCCAGCTCATGCTGTAGCTACTGAAGTCTAACCCAGAGGCTTTGCAGGAGAGTTTCAGGGATCCCCCAGGCTGGACCAGGCCTCCCCCATACTCCACCAGCTTCTCCTGACACTGGACACCTGCAAACACAGATGTCCTGGTCAGGAAGCTGTCGCTCACACTCTCTGGGTCTCTCACTCACGTCCTCTGCCAGACTCAGTACCCCATATTCTCCATCATTACCTTTGAGCACAGTGACCAGGAGAAGCCAGCACAGCCCAGTCTCCATGGTGAGCGTCTGTGTTGAGTGTGATCACTGAGTGGACACCTGGGAGTGCTGGGGCTGGAGCTCCAGTGCCAGAGTTGCAGGGTGAGGGCTGGGCTGGTTTTCATGGGCAGAAGGAGGCCCAATTTGCATGTGCTGCCCCTATATAGCAGGCATGGGGTCAGACGCCTCAGACAGGACAGAGCCCAGGGCAGACGTGGGTGACCTGGGAACTTAAGTAGCCAATTACTGCCTTGGAACGTGGCATTTGCTATGGGATTATGGACAGATAAGCATTCCGTTCACCTGTATTTTTATTTATTTTTATATATATTTATTTATTTAAAGTGAGAGTTACACGCAAAGAGAAGGAGAGACAGAAAGATTAGAGAAAGAGGTCTTCGATCCTCTGGTTCACTCTCCAATTGTCTGCAACAGCTGGAGCTTAGCCGATTGGAAGCCAGGTGCCAGGAGCTTCTTCCAGGGCTCCCATTTTGTTCCAGGGGCCCAAGGACTTGGATTATCTTCTACTACTTTCCCAGGCCATAGCAGAGAGCTGGACTGGAAGTAGAGCAGCTGGGACTTGAACCAGTGACCCTATGGGATTCCGGTACTGCAGATTTGGTCTGTAACATACTGTGCCACAGCGCTGGCCCCACCTTTATTTTTTTATGAAGATCATTCTGGTGAGTATATTCTGCCAGAAACACAAATGCCACGTTTTTCTCATACGTAGGAGCAAACACAGATGGAGAGCATTAGAAATGTGTGGGGCGTGTTTCTTGGGAGTCCACAGATAGAAACACTGTTTACAGAATAAACCATCTATGTGACAGTGTGCCCTCTCCCTTCCCTTTATGCCTTTTCCAGCCTCCTACTACATGAAATGAATAATTCTATTCAGGAAGGGGACGTTTGTGTATGTATTTAAACTCTACTCATGAAGTGATTACAGCTAAATGTTAAAGGTCATTGAATCTGAATAAATATAAATATGTGCATATTTATTTACAAGTCAGAATGCCAAACACAGAGAGATGGAGACAGACAGGGAAAGACCCCACTGCTGGATTGCTCCCCAAACATCCACAGAAGCCAGGCCTTGCCCAGGTCAAAGCCAGCAGCCTGGACCTCCACGCAGGTCCTCCAGGTGGGAGGCAGGGCCCATGACCTTGGGCCGTTGTCAGCTGCCTCCCAGGTGCATGAGCAGGAAGCAGCGCCTGAAGTGGAGAGGCTGGTTCTTGAGCCATCACTCCAGCAAGGGTGTGGGCTCCCAACAAGGGCTCAGCTCACTGCACAACAGTGCCTGCCCCTGTGTTGTGTCTGCACAAGCACAGAAATGTGATACTGGCATGAGGGATACCTCCCTTGAACACGTGCACAGTTGCTGAAGGAATCACAGACAGGCTGTGCTGTGTCCAGGGGCTCTAGTCTGGTAGGAGGCACCTCCACACTCTACACCTCTGTTCCTCACACAGGACTTCCCACTCCACCTAACAGCTCCAGGTGCGATGTGCGCTCTGTACCGTCATTGGTTGTGGTTGTCCAGTTTTTCTAATGCTTTTGTTAATGTGCTGTGAAAGGTTGAAATATGAGATTTTGTGTATATGATGTTAAATTGTGACTGGGTGGGATTTATGTAAGAGCAATCTTTGAAGATACTGGTACATGAAAGCCTCTTAAGGATGTGTTTCTTCCATATTTGAAGTCGAATGTCACTGAAATCACTATAAAAAAGGGAATTCATGGCTTTTTAGGTTTCAGTGTGTGTGTGTTAAGAATTGAGTACACATCAAAACATCTGTGTGCTGAATATTAACACCAATGAAATATCAGTTATGGACAAAATGTGCTTGTCCATGAACTCCCATCCCAAACGTTCACCAATCTCACGCTTTAGTTCTGACAAGATCAGGACAGATAATCCTTCCAAGGTCCACATTTCCTCGATTGTTTGTGTTTTGATGTTATTTCCTTACAACATGGCTGAACAGAAGCACAGTATTTCAACTGACTGGCCCATCCAAGAATCTTATATGGTGGGAATATGAAACCACAATCCTAGTTGTTGGAGGGTAAATAAACAGATTTCTAATTAGTGCTGGTAGAGGATGGTTAGTGGAGAGGAGATGAGCAGGAGGGCTTAGTTAGGTATCTGGCGCCCTTCACCCAAAAAGAATGAACAGCACAGGCCAAAGCCAGGTTGCACTGGATGTTCAAGGCCAGACTCAGAGTGCAGAGACCATGATGTCACCAACACAGGGCCCTCGGGTGGCCTACAAAAATGGAATGGAGCCCAGGGCATCCACCCTCCCATCTCTCCAGGGGAGACAGAACTGAACCTAATGGTCTTCCCTGGTGGGGACAGATAAGCAGGAGGCCACAGCCTCCCATGAACACTGCAGACACCTGAGTCCCAGCTGATGGAGAAGCTCAGAGTCCTCACAGACCTCAGCCCAGGGGGAAGATCTCCCAGGGGACCCATGCCAATCATTCACAGGAGCAACAAAACCATGACATAGCCTGGAGGAAATTTAGCAAGGGGGTGAGTGATGTCTACATGAAAATTCTGAATCAAGTTTCAAGATCCTGTCTCTGGCCTGGCTCACTTGGGCATTGTGACCATTTGGGGGAGTGAACCAGCAGTTGGAAGATCTCTCTCTGTCTCTCTCGCTCTTCCCCACCCTTTCTCTCTGTCTCTCCTGCTTCTTTCTCTGCAACTCTGCATTTCAAATAAATAAGTAAATAAGCAAACAAGGCTTGATCTCAAAAACCCTGGGAAATGTTAATGGAATAAAATTGCTGGGGCCTGTGTGGTGCAGTGGGTGAAAGCCCTGGCCTGAAGTGCTGGCATTTCAAATGGGCGCTGGTCTAGTTCTGGCTGCTCCTCTTCCCGTCCAGTTCTCTGCTATGGCCTGGGAAAGCAGTAGAGGATGTCCCGAGTCCTTGGGCTCCTGCACCTAGGGTGAAACCCAGAAGATGCTTCTGGCTCCTGCCTTCAGATATGCAGAGCTCTGGCCATTGTGGCCATCTGGGGGGTGAACCAGCAGATGGAAGATCTCTTTCTTTGTCTCTACCTCTCTCTGTAACTCTTTCAAATAAGAAAATAAATCTTTAAAAAATTGCCAAATGATGCTCCTTCATACAGGGAATATGAAGTCTCAGGGATGTGTCCAAGGATTCTGATGGCACCATGTCTAGGCATTTGCAGTCACATGTCCAATACAGTGACCTCATTCACAACTTAGTTCATCTAATTCAGTGAAATTTTCATTGAGGAATGATTGGATAACTGAACAATTCATACTGTCATATTTCAAATGGTGTTGTATATGCCAATAAATAGGTTCAATTCTGTCATTTGGGACAATTGGAGGGATTATGGACATAATAAACTAAATGAAAATATGTAGGAAATCAGAGAAAAATAACATGTGTGAATGCTTATGTGCAGTAAACATTGAGCCCATACAGGTGGGGAGTTCAATGGTGATCATCAGAGGCTGAGCATGAAAAGGAAAAGGGGAGACGTTAGTGCAAGATCCCCGAGT
Organism: Oryctolagus cuniculus; assembly: GCF_051225735.1. Classification (NCBI taxonomy): domain Eukaryota; kingdom Metazoa; phylum Chordata; class Mammalia; order Lagomorpha; family Leporidae; genus Oryctolagus; species Oryctolagus cuniculus. The sequence goes on from NC_142886.1 coordinate 55,824,373, forward strand.
TTCAGGTTGAGAGCAGACACTCAGTTAGTGACCCATGCACAGTATAGCGACAGTAGTTAAGGAAACACACTGTGCATTTCAACATTTCCTGCAGAATGGACGAGGGCCAACCTCTCACAGCAGATGATAACATGGGTGATGTATGAACACGTTAGTGAGTCAAAATTCCTAACCCACAAGGGGTGCACTATTCACCAGGACATTTCATTGATACTCCTATCTGTGTTCAATTCTTATTTATCAAACATTTATGACTAGGAAATGGAGCACGTGCATTGTGAAGAGTCAGTGTTCAGTACACTATTATTGCACGTGCTTATGTTCTTATTTTCATATGGCAAATAAGTGACATCCTATCCTTTCATGATATTGACTACACAGCTACGAGAGCTGCGCTGTTCTGAAACACAAGAGTTTGTCTCCTGTGCAGCTGGACGTGATGACCCACAGCTCTGTCGTCCTCACTTGCTCCCTTCCCAGGGTAAGGGTCATTCATTCATACTCAGACCCATTCTTCTTTCACATCGGGTGCCAGGACACACTTCCCTCCACTGTCGACTAACTTTAGGACGAGTCTCCCAATGTCACTTTGAGTTCAAAAAGCAATTTTGGGACCTGGGAGTCCTGGGGCTGGAGCTCTTGTGCCAGAACTGCAGGGTGAACACTCAGTGTTCTGGTTGGTGTTTCTGGAGATGGTGAATCGGCCATTCACCAGGTCGAGTAGTTTGTGCTACCACCAGAATTAATTTATGCAATCGACTACAGCCCCTTCCCTAGAGCCTGGTGGACCCAGCACATTGCATTGCTACTGAAGATGATTCCAGAGGCTTTGCAGCAGAGTTTTAGGGATCCTCCAGGCTGGACCAGGCCTCCCCCGGAATCCACCAACTGCTCCTGACACTGGACACCTGGAAACACACATGTCCTGGTCAGGAAGCTGTCGCTCACACTCTCTGTGTCTCTCACTCACGTCCTCTCCCAGACTCAGTGCCCCGCGTTCTCCATCATTACCTTTGAGCACAGCGACCAGGAGAAGCCAGCGCAGCCCAGTCTCCATGGTGAGCGTCTGTGTTGAGTGCGATCACTGAGTGGACACCTGGGAGTGCTGGGGCTGGAGCTCCTGTGCCAGAGCTGCAGGGTGAGGGCTGGGCTGGTTTCATGGGCAGAGTGGGCCCTATTTGCATGTGCTGCCCCTATATAGCAGGCATGGGGTCAGACGCCTCAGACAGGACAGTGCCCAGGGCAGATGTGATGTCCTGTGGTGTAGGTTGATGGCTATGATAGAATTCAGATCATATAAATCTTTACGTTATCATTGTTGTTTAAAAAATTGAAGGCAATGACCTTGTTTCATTTTAATATGTGTGTACCCTTAATCATCCAGTGTTAGCATGTCCTTCATTTTTAAATAACTATTGGCTCATTTTTAACTATTTGAATAACATTGGAATAGTGACAGTGAGAGAAGGGGTGAGAGAAAGAGAAATGTAGAGATGGACAGAAAAGGTGACAAAGGGAGATTTCCACCTTTGATTGACAGCCCCAGACATCCCAAGTGCCTACAACATCGAGGACTTAGCCTTTCTGAAACCTGGAGCCCAAAACTGCGACTTTGTTTCCCAAGTCAGTGGTAGGGGCTCATTCACTTGTAGTGTCATCTACAGTTTTCTAAAATGCATTATCAGAAAAAGTGTGGGGAGTCGTGTGGCTGAATGATTCATTCTGATGGGAACACGGGTGTCCCTAGTGGGGACTTTGCCAATTTTGTCCTAATGCCTGCCTCCCACTTTTAAACAGATAAAAGACTGCAAGTGGATTCTTTTAAGGTTAACTATGTTTTGTTTCCTTATTCATCCATTGACTTATTTAACACTCGTCATGAACACAGAACACTGTGCATGTTAGTGGGTTTTGTGTGCTATTGGAATCTGTGTGTTGTAAAGTGGGCACAGATCAACTCATTGTCATTCACATTTCCACCTCCTTTCCTACACTCTGAGTTGGAGGGGCCTGGAGGCCTCAGTTCTCATTATACGTGGAACCTGTCGTGGGTTGTGGTGAACTGAGTCAGCTCACTGTGGTGTGGGCAGAATTATTCCTTCCTGTGAGTGCTTTGTGCCCTGGTATCAGCTGCCCTGTGTTCCCCCTCTTCCCTGTGTTTAGTAACCATGACTCTGAGTTCAGCTCAAGCACTGGATAGAAGTCACTGTGTCACAATTCAACCGCAGTCCTGGGTTCAGGTAATGCAGCTTTGTTCACAATAGTTCATTCTAAATAAAGTGAAATGTGCCTAAAATGGTGAATGCATTCTGTTACATTTGACATGGAATATTATTCAGTGTTAAGAAGGAGGTTGCTCTGTCATTAGGAAATCATGGGTCAGCCTGGAGCATAATATGCTAACAGAAATAATGCAGGTACATGTGGACACATAGTATGTGACATTAGTTATATATGCAGTCCACAAGCTTGAACTCACAGAGGGAGGAAGTGCAATGGTGATCACTGTCTACCATGACCCAAGTGTTTGTCCCATTCCAGCTCTGTGGGAAACTGGGGGAAGTTCCAGGCTCCTGACTTTAGGCTCAGCCATCCCAGCCTTTGCAGCCATTCACGAAGTGAACCAGTGAATGGAAACTTCTCTCTCCATCTGTTGATAGCTTTCTCTCTTGCTATAACACTGCCTTTCAAATAAAATAAATACTTAAAATAAATGAAAGATTAATTATACATATGGTTAGGAGCCTATTTCCAAATGTTGAATGAACTCAAGCCACTGATCCCAAGGGAAGCAATCAATTCCTTAAATGCAGTGATGATAGGTGGTGACAGGAGCAGCACTGGAGTGAGCCTGAGGGATTCCTGCCTCCCGTGTCAGGATGCTGAGTGCTGTGTCCTAGTTTGGTTCCAGTGTCAGATTCCTGCCTAAGACCCTCTGGGAGGCAGTAGGTGAAGTTCCAAGTACTGCCATGTGGACACCTGGACAGAATTCCAAGCACCTGGCTGTCACCTTACCCAGCTGAAGCTTTTGTAGCCATCTGAGAAGTGAACAGGAATTAGAAGTTCACTGTCAGTCTCAGTCTCTTTGCCTTTTTGAAAAAATATGTAAATACAAATATCAAAATAAGTGAAATAGTATCTTTAACTTTTTAAAAAAGATATAAAGGCAACATATAAAATGATATATTGGGCCCATCATGCATGTCCATAGTAGATGCACAATGAGACATCCCATCCTTCCTGTTAGAATGAGTATTATCCTACAATCCAGAGCTGACAATCCATGTGGAGGAAGCTGGAGATAACTCTGGCGCAAGATTGGAGTCAGGTAAATAAGTAAAACTATTATGGAAAATCATCAAAACTGAAACAGAATTATCACAGGATCTTCAAACACCATTTTTGAGTAGAAGGAATATGAAATCCCAGGGAGGTGTCCAGGGGAACCGCAATCAATGTGGCAAACACCTCTGCTCTTCCATGTTCAACTAATGCAGCATCATTCACGAGAGTTCACACATACAATCCAGTGAAATATTCATGAAGAAAGAATCAACAATGGAACAAATGGACCAAATTATATTTAACAGGAAGTTTATATGGCAGTAAAGATGAGGAAATTCTGTATTTTGGACAACTCGGATGATCCTGGAGAATAATGTCCAAGGATAATGTGTCAGGGTAAGTACACTCTGCTAACCATGCAGGACAAGAAGACAAATAATACGTGATGCTGGATACTTGGGATAAAAGGATGAAGTCACAGAGGCAGGAAGTACGATGGTGAAGACCAACGTCTGAGCAAGGGAGGAGCAGAGGAGACGCTGGAGTAAGGTCAGAGTTTCAGTCCCACAGAATCCACACACTGAGGATCTACTGTGCAGCATGTTCACAGCAGTGAAGGGAATATTGTGTCTACAGAATTCCAAAACAGGAGATAACTGACATTCTACCATGGAAACATGTGGTTTTCTAATGAGCATGTCAATAAGTCTGACTTCATAAAAACTCAATTTGATACATTTATTTTTCAACACATATAATTGTACCTCATATGTCTATGTTTTGGTATTATATATCAAACACTTATGTAAAGGAAATGATTAAATGATCAAAAATGGAGATTCAACACTGAATACTGGTGTAGTGCTTTCCAATATTTTCCAATATTTTATGGAGATGATAAATAAAGGCAGTGCACTCAGGATTGGCAGCTGGAACCCAGGAGCATGGAACTGCATCAGTGTTCCCACTTTGGTGATGGGGCCTCATAACACATCCATCATCTACTGTCTTCCAGGGTGCACTGTCAGTTACTAGTCTGGGAAAGCGTGCAAATGGGCTCTGTCCATCACTCTGATATGCAGCCTGCATGTCTCCCTCTCTAATACTGATGGAAGTCTCCAAATGCATTGATGACCCCAGTCAGCATAGACATGGAGTGAAGAGCAGGGACTCTGGACACATGATCTCTGGGACTGGCTCTTCCTGCAGCTGTGATTCAGCCTCAGGACACTGGTCATCATGCTGGAGCCACAGACACAGCTCCCCCTGATGTGGACTCCAGCCCCAGAGTGCACAGCCACTGTGTGTCCCACTTTCTGCTCTGCTGAACCACAGCAGGTGCAGGGAGTCCCACAACACTTGACAGAATCAGATGAGCTAGAAGTGCACACCCAACACTTTCCATTCAGTGATGACCTTGACTGCTGATGTCCAGTGTATTTCCCCTCTGCGTTCATGCAGGGATCCCCCCAGGAGGGTCCCAGGACCTAGAGAATGAGGAAGTCCCTGTAGGCTTCCCAGGTGCCTGCAGAAGCTCAGCCTGAGACACAGCTGAGCTGCAAGTACATTCCTGAGTGCTGTGACGTCCACACAGGGACCACAGACTTCTCCAGGATTAAAGGTGGCCACATTCTGTGGAAAGTGAGTGTGGATCACCCACAGTTTAAAATAAAATGTCAGTTCAGTTCCGCACACAGGCTACTTTGACAGGAAGAGAGGGAAATAGTTGAGATTTAACAGACCGGAGACCCTGGCTCAGCTGTCTCCAGGATATAAAGGGAAAAATAAAATTGTCCTAGAGTCAGCAGTGCCCTGAGGACACCAGCACGAGTTAGACTGGAAAAGACTCACGAGGTCCTCACAGATCTCCATGATATCTGATCGCGGTGAGGACAGTTGTCAGTCATGAACCCGAAATTGTCACGTAGGACTTCTTCCTTCTATTCAAAGTTGTTTTTTTTTCTTTATCCGAAGTTACACAACCACAAAATAGGAAATGTCACTACCAGTTATGTAATTTCCGTGTCAAAGTTAATATTCTTAAAATTACTATTATTGTGATTTCATTAAGACCACACTGTTTTTTCTTCTGTGATACACATTATTTTTCTTTTTTTTAAATTTATTTAATGAGCATAAATTTCCAAAGTACAGCTTATGGACCACAATAGCCTCCTCCCCTCCCCCGTGTCTTCGCTCCCATCCACAACGCTCCCCTCTCCCACTCCCTCTCCCCTTCCCCTTCACATCACAATTAATTTTCAATTATCTTTATATACAGAAGATCAATTTAGGGTATGTTAAGTAAAGATTACCACATTTTGCTCCCACACAGAAACATAAAGTGTAAACTATTATTTGAGTGCTAGTTATAGCATTAATTAAACACCTAAGAGTAATTGTGTATTAATTACAGAGCTCAACCAATAGTTTTAAGTAGAATATAAAATGCATCTTTTGCATTGTTGTGGCTTCCCCCCGACCTCCCTCCCTCCCGTGGCCCTCCCTCACCCACTTCCTCTCCCCTCTCCCCCCTTCATCACGTTTCATTTTCAGTTACCTTCATATACTGAAGATCAGTTTAGTATATACTAAGCAGGGATTTCAACAGGTTGCACTCACACAACCGAATCAGGTATAGGGTATTGTTCGACTAGTAGTGTTGTTTTTGAGTTTCATAGATAAACATATTAAGGACAGAGATCCTGCGAGGGGAGCATGAACCCAGTGACTCCCGTTGTTGATTTAACAATTGGCACTCTTATTTATGACGTCAGCAATCACCCGAGACTCTTGCTATGAGCTGTCTAGGCTATGGAAGCCCCTTGAGTTCACCAACTCTGAATTTGTTTAGTCAAGGCCATATCACAGTGGAGGTTCCTTCCTCCCTTCAGAGAAAGGCGCCTCTCTCCTTGATGGCCTGATCCTTCTGCTGGAGTGTTGTTCACCAGGATCCTTCATTTAGATTGTTTTTTGCCACCGTGTCATGGCTTTCCATGCCTGCGAGACTCTCATGGACCTTTTAGTCAGATCCGAATGTCCCAAGGGTTGATTCTGAGGCAGGAGTGCTGTTTTGGGCATTTGCCATTCTATGAGTCTGCTGTGTGACCTGCTTCCCCCGCAGGATCATTCTCAAGCCTTTTGATTCTATCTTTCATTATTTGCTTACACTGGTCTTATTTGTGTAATCTCTTCGACACTTACCCTATCTTTTGGATCAGTTGTGTATTTATATTTGTCTCTTTACCAAGTGTGCTGGCATTGGTACCTGCCTCCTTGGTAAGACTGAGTTGAAATCCCCTGGCACATTTCCAGTTCCACCATTGGAGGTAGGTCTGATTGAGTATGTGCCGTCCTATATATCTCCTCCCTCTCTTATTCCCACTCCCATGTTCCACAGAGATCAATTTCCTATTAATTTTTAAACGCTTAAGAATGGTTGTGCATTGATTGCAGAGTTCAACCAGTGGTCTTGTGTAGAGCGTACCGAGCAACAACAACAACAACAACAAAGATACTAAAGGAACAAAATAGTAAGTTTTTCCTCAACAGTCTAGACAAGGGCTGCTCATGTCATTGTCTCTCATAGTGTCCATTTCACTTCAATGGGTATCATTTTAGGTGCTCGTTTAGTTGCCATCAATCAGGGAGAACATGTGATATTTATCCCTTTTGGACTGGCTTATTTCACTCAGCATGATGTTTTTCAGCTTCCTCCATTTTGTTGTGAATGCCCTGATTTCGTTGTTTTTTACTGCTGTATAGTATTCCATAGAGTACATATCCCATAGTTTCTTTATCCAGTCATCCGCTGATGGACATTTAGGTTGATTCCATGTCTTAGCTATTGTGAATTGAGCTGCAACAAATGTTGAGGTGCAAATGGCTTTTTTCACCCCTTTAATTCCATTTGGGTATATTCCAAGGAGTGGGATGGCTGGGTCCTGTGGTAGTGCTATGTTCAGGTTTCTGAGGACTCTCCAGACTGTCTTCCATAGTGGCTTTACCAGCTTGCATTCCCACCAACAGTGGATTAGTGCCCCCTTTTCTCCACATCCTCACCAGCATCTGTTGTTGGTTGATTTCTGTATGTAAGCCAATCTAACCGGAGTGAGGTGGTATCTCATTGTGGTTTTGATCTGCATTTCCCTGATGGCTAGGGATCCTGAGCATTTTTTCATGTGCCTGTTGGCCATTTGGATTTCCTCTTTTGAAAAATGCCTGTTAAGGTCCTTGGCCCATTTTTTTATTGGGTTGTTTGTTTGGATTCTGTGGTGTTTTTTGATCATTGTGTAGATTCTAGTTGTTAATCCTTTATCTGTTGTGTAGTTTGCGAGTAACGTCTCCCATTCTGTTGGTTGCCTCATCGCTTTCCTGACTGTTTCCTTTGCTGTTAAGAAACTCTTCAATTTTAGGTAATCCCATTTGTTTATTTTATCTTTGATTACCCGTGCCTTTGGGGTCTTCTCCAGGAATTCTTCGCCTATTCCGATATCTTGAAGGGTTTCCCCTATGCTCTCAATTAGTTTCATGGTGTCGTGGCGCAACTCTAGTTCTTTGATCCATGTTGATTGGATTTTTGTATAAGGTGTAAGGTAGGGGTCTTGCTTCATACTGTGGCATGTGGACATCCAGTTTTCCCAGCACCATTTGTTGAAGAGGCTGTCCTTGTTCCAGGGGTTGGTTTTAGGTCCTTTGTCAAATATGAGTTGGTTATAGATGTTTGGATTGATCTCCGATGTTTCTATTCTGTTCCATTGGTCTATCCATCTGTTTTTGTACCAGTACCAGGCTGTTTTGATTATAACTGCCCTGCCCTGTAGTATGCTTTAAAGTCTGGAATTGTGATGCCTCCGGCCTTGTTTTTATTGTAAAGGATTGCTTTAGCTATTCTGGGTCTCCTGTTTCTCCATATGAATTTCAGCATCGTTTTTTCTAGGTCTTTGAAGAATGACTTTGGTATTTTGATTGGTATTGCATTGAACTTGTAAATTGCTTTTGGGAGAATGGACATTTTGATGATATTGATTCTTCCAATCCATGAGCATGGCAGGTTTTTCCATTTTTTTGTGTTGTCTTCTATTTCTTTCTTTTTTTTATCTTTTATTTAATGAATATAAATTTCCAAAGTACGACTCATGGGTTACAATGTCTTCCCCCCCCCATACCGTCCCTCCCACCCACAACCCTCCCCTTTCCCACTCCCTCTCCCCTTCCATTCACATCAAGATTCATTTTCGATTATCTTAATATACAGAAGATCAGCTTAGTATACCTTAAGTAAGGATTTCAACAGTTTGCTCCCACACAGAAACATAAAGTGAAAAATAATAGATGATTTTTTTTAAATGATGATGAAATCAGATCAGACCTATTGTCATGTTTAATCCCAGTGAGAGTCAAGTTGGGAATTGATAATTTTTTTTTTTACAGAAGATCATTTTAGTGTACATTAAGTAAAGATTTCAATCGTTTGCACCCCCATAGAAACACAAAGTGAAATATACTGTTTGAGTACTCGTTATAGCATTAAGCCTCAGTGTACAGCACAGTAAGGACAGAGATCCTGCATGAGGAGTAAGTGCACAGTGACTCCTGTTGTTGACTTTACAAATTGACACTCCTGTTTATGGCATCAGTAATCTCCCTATGCACCAGTCGTGAGTTTCCAAGGCTATGGAAGCCCCTTGAGTTCTCCGACTCTTATCTTGTTTAGACACGGTCATAGTCAAAGTGGAGGTTCTCTCCTCCCTTCAGAGAAAGGCACCTCCCTCTTTGAAGACCTGTTCTTTCCACTGGGATCTCACTCACAGAGATCTTTTTGCCAGAGTGTCTTGGCTTTCCATGCCTGAAATACTCTCATGGGCTTTTCAGCCAGATCCGAGTTCCTTTAGGGTTGATTCTGAGGCCAGAGTGCTATTTAGGACATCCGCCATTCTATGAGTCTGCTGAGTATCTCACTTCCCATGTTGGATCACTCTCCCCTTTATTTATTCTATTGGTTAGTGTTAGCAGATACTAGACTTGTTTATGTGCTCCCTTTGACTCTTAGTCCTTTCATTATGATCAATTGTGAACTGAAATTGATCACTTGGACTAGTGAGATGGCATTGGCACATGCCACATTGATGGGATTGAATTGGAATCCCCTGGTATGTTTCCAACTCTACCAATTGGGGCAAGTCAGCCCGAGCATGCCCCAAATTATACATCTCTTCCCTCTCTTATTCCCACTCTTATGTTTAACAGGGATCACATTTCAGTTAATTTTCAACACTTAAGAATAACTGTGTATTAATTACAGAATTAAACCAGTCATATTAAGTAGAACAGACAAAAAAAAATACTATGAGGGATAATCTATTAAGTTGTCCATTAGCAGTCAGAGCTATGCTGATCAAGTCACCATTTCTCATAGTGTCCATTTCACTTCAGGAGGTTTCCTTTTTGGTGTTCAGTCAGTTGTCACCAATTAGGGAGAACATATGGTATTTGTCCCTTTGGGACTGGCTTACTTCACTCAGCATGATGTGTTCCAGATTCCTCCATTTTGTTGCAAATGACTGGATTTCATTGTTTCTTACTGTGGTATAGTATTCTAAAGAATACATATCCCATAATTTCTTTATCCAGTCTACCGTTGATGGGCATTTAGGTTGGTTCCAGGTCTTGGCTATTGTGAATTGTGCTGCAATAAACATTAGGGTGCAGACCGCTTTTTTGTTTATCAATTTAAACTCCTTTGGGTAAATTCCAAGGAGTGGGATGGGTGGGTCGAACGGTAGGGTTATATTCAGGTTTCTGAGGAATCTCCAGACTGATTTCCATAGTGGCTTGACCAGTTTGCATTCCCACCAACAGTGGGTTAGTGTCCCTTTTTCCCCATATCCTCGCCAGCATCTGTTGTTGGTAGATTTCTCTATGTGAGCCATTCTAACCGGGGTGAGGTGAAACCTCATTGTGCTTTTGATTTGCATTTCCCTGATTGCTAGTGACCTTGAACATTTTTTCATGTGCCTGTTGGCAATTTGGATTTCCTCTTTTGAAAAATATCTATTGAAGTCCTTGGCCCATCTCTTAAATGGGTTGTTGGTTTTGTTTTTGTGGAGTTTCTTGATCTCCTTGTAGATTCTGGTAATTAACCCTTTATCTGTTGCATAGTTTGCAAATATTTTTTCCCATTCTGTCGGTTGTCTCTTCACTCTCCTGACTGTTTCTTTTGCAGTACAGAAACTTCTCAATTTGATGCAATCCCGATAGTTGATTTTGGCTTTGACTGTCTGTGCCTCCCGGGTCTTTTCCAGAAATTCTTTGCCTGTGCCAATATCTTGAAGGGTTTCTCCAATGTTCTCTAATAACTTAATGGTGTCAGGACGTAGATTTAGGTCTTTAATCCACGTTGAGTGGATTTTTGTGTAAGGTGTAAGGTAGGGGTCTTGCTTCATGCTTCTGCACGTGGAAATCCAGTTTTCCCAGAACCATTTATTGAATAGACTGTCCTTGCTCCAGGAATTAGTTTTAGATCCTTGGTCAAATATAATCTGGCTGTAGATGTTTGGATTGATTTCTGGTGTTTCAATTCTGTTCCATTGGTCTATCCATCTGTTTCTGTACCAGTACCATGCTGTTTTGATTACAACTGCCCTGTAGTATGTCCTGAAGTCTGGTATTGTGATGCCTCCGGCTTTGTTTTTGTTGTACAAGATTGCTTTAGCTATTCGAGGTCTCTTGTGCGTCCATATGAATTTCAGCATCATTTTTTCTAGATCTGCGAAGAATGTCTTTGGTATCTTTTTTTTTTTTTTTTTGACAGGCAGAGTGGACAGTGAGAGAGAGAGACAGAGAGAAAGGTCTTCCTTTGCCGTTGGTTCACCCTCCAATGGCCGCCGCGGCCGGCGCGCTGCGGCCGGCGCACCGCGCTGATCTGATGGCAGGAGCCAGGAGCCAGGTGCTTTTCCTGGTCTCCCATGGGGTGCAGGGCCCAAGCACCTGGGCCATCCTCCACTGCACTCCCTGGCCACAGCAGAGGGCTGGCCTGGAAGAGGGGCAACCGGGACAGAATCCGGCGCCCCGACTGGGACTAGAACCTGGTGTGCCGGCGCCGCTAGGCGGAGGATTAGCCTAGTGAGCCGCGGCGCCGGCCTTGTCTTTGGTATCTTGATTGGGATTGCATTGAATCTATAAATTGCTTTTGGGAGAATGGACATTTTGATGATGTTGATTCTTCCAATCCATGAGCATGGAAGATTTTTCCATTTTTTGGTATCCTCTTCTATTTCTTTCTTTAAGGTTTTGTAATTTTCATCGCAGAGATCTTTAACGTCCTTGGTTAAGTTTATTCCAAGGTATTTGATTGTTTTTGTAGCTATTGTGAATGGGATTGATCTTAGCAGTTCTTTCTCAGTCGTGGCATTGCTTGTGTATACAAAGGCTGTTGATTTTTGTGCATTGATTTTATATCCTGCCACTTTGCCAAACTCCTCTATGAGTTCCAATAGTCTCTTAGTAGAGTTCTTTGCATCCTCTAAGTACAGAATCATATCGTCTGCAAAGAGGGATAGTTTGACTTCTTCCTTCTTGATTTGTATTCCTTTGATTTCTTTTTCTTGTCTGATGGCTCTGGCTAAAACTTCCAGAACTATGTTAAATAGCAGTGGTGAGAGTGGGCATCCCTGCCTGGTTCCAGATCTCAGTGGAAATGCTTCCAACTTTTCCCCATTCAATAGGATGCTGGCCGTGGGTTTTTCATAAATTGCTTTGATTATATTGAGGAATGTTCCTTCTATACCCAATTTGCTTAGAGTTTTCATCATGAAAGGGTGTTGAATTTTATCAAATGCTTTCTCTGCATCTATTGAGATAACCATGTGGTTTTTCTTCTGCAGTCTGTTAATGTGGTGAATCATATTGATTGATTTGCGAATGTTGAACCATCCCTGCATACCAGGGATGAATCCCACTTGGTCTGGGTGGATGGTTTTCCTGATGTGTTGTTCTATTCTATTGGCCAGAATTTTATTGAGGATTTTTGCATCTATGTTCATCAGGGATATTGGTCTGTAATTTTCTTTCAGTGCTGCATCTATCTCTGGCTTAGGGATTAAGGTGATGCTGGCTTCATAGAAAGAATTTGGGAGGATTCCCTCTTTTTCGATTGTTCTGAATAGTTTGAGAAGAAATGGGATTAGTTCTTCCTTAAATGTCTGGTAGAATTCAGCAGTGAATCCATCCGGTCCTGGGTTTTTCTTTGTTGGGAGGGCCTTTATTACTGTTTCAATTTCTGTTTCAGTTATGGGTCTATTTAGGTTTTCGATGTCTTCATGGTTCAATTTTGGTAGATTGCATGTGTCCAGGAATCTATCCATTTCTGATAGGTTTTCCTGTTTTCTGGCATACAGGTCCTTGTAGTAATTTCTGATGATTCTTTTTATTTCTGTGGTGTCTGTTGTTACGTTTACTTTTTCATCTCTGATTTTATTGATTTGGGTCTTTTCTCTTCTTTTTTTAGTTAGTTGGGCCAATGGGGTGTCAATTTTGTTTATTTTTTCAAAAAACCAGCTTCTCGCTTGGCTGATTTTTTGTAATGTTTTTTTGGATTCAATCCTGTTAATTTCTTCTCTGGTTTTAATTATTTCTCTTCTCGTACTAGATTTGGGTTTGGTTTGCTGCAGTTTTTCTAGGTCCTTGAGGTGCGCTGAAAGCTCATTTATTTGGTACCTTTCCAATTTCTTGATATAGGCACCTTTTGCTATAAATTTGCCTCTCAATACTGCTTTTGCTGTATCCCATAAGTTTTGATATGTTGTGTTGTTGTCTTCATTTACTTCCAGAAAGTTTTTGATTTCTCATTTGATTTCTTGAATGACCCAGTGTTCATTCAGGAGCATGTTGTTCAGTCTCCATGTGTTTGCATACTTTCTAGGGTTTCCTGAGTTGCTAATTTCCAGCTTCATTCCGCTGTGGTCTGAGAAGCTGCATGGTATGATTCTAATTCTTTTAAATTTGCTGAGACTTGCTTTATGGCCTAGTATGTGATCAATCTTAGAGAAGGTTCCATGCGCTGCTGAGAAGAATGTGAAGTCTGTAGATGTAGGGTTGAAAGTTCTGTAGATATCTGTTAGATCCATTTGGGCTATAGTGTCAATTAAATCTGCTGTTTCCTTGTTGAGCTTCTGTCCGGATGATCTGTCTATTTCTGAGAGTGGAGTATTGAAGTCCCCCAGTACTATTGTATTGGAATCTAAATCTCCCTTTAAGTCCCTTAACATATCTTTTAAATAGACCGGTGCCCTGTAATTAGGTGCATATACATTTATAATAGTTACATCTTCCTGTTGAATTGAACCCTTAATCATTATATAGTGTCCCTCTTTGTCTCTCTTAACAGTTTTTGTATTAAAGTTTATTTTGTCTGATATTAATATGGCTACACCTGCTTTTTTTGTTTCTGTTGGCATGGAATATCTTTTTCCAACCTTTCACTTTCAGTCTGCATGCATCTTTGTTAGAGAGATGTGTTTCTTGTAGGCAACAAATAGTTGGGTTGTGTTCTGTGAGCCAGTCAGCCAAACGGTGTCTTTTAACTGAAGAGTTAAGACCATTAATGCTTAATGTGACTATTGATATGTAGTGACTTTGCCCTGCCATTTTCCCGGAAATATTTTCTAGTATATGCTTTGAGCTTCCCATGCTCTTTTACTGGTAGGTGTTCTTCCTTTCCCTTCTTTCATATTGATGGCCATGTTTCTGTGTTTCTGAGTGTAGCACATCTTTAAGTATCTTTTGCAGGGCCAGGCGAGTGGCCACAAAGTCTTTCAATTTCTGTTTGCTATGAAAGGTATTTATTTCACCTTCATTCACAAATGAGAGCTTGGCAGGATATAATATTCTGGGATGGCAATTTTTCTCTCTTAGCACCTGTGCTATGTCTCGCCATTCCCTCCTAGCTTGTAGGGTCTGCTGAGAAGTCAGCTGTGAGTCTGATTGGAGATCCTCTGAGAGTAATCTGACGTTTCTCTCTTGCACATTTTAGGATCTTTTCTTTATGTTTCACTGTGGTAAGTTTAATTACCACGTGTCTTGGTGAGGATCTCTTTTGGTCATGTTTACTGGGGGTTCTATGAGCTTCCAGTACTAGGATATCTCTGTCCTTCTCCAAAACTGGAAAGTTCTCTGCTAGTATCTCACTAAAAAGGCCTTCCAATCCTTTCTCTCTCTCCATGCCTTCAGGAACTCCTAGAACTCGAATGTTGTTTTTTTTTTTTAATAGTATCCTGTAGATTCCCAACAATATTTTTTAGATTTCTAATTTCCTCTTCTTTTCTTTGGTTTGACTGTATGTTTTCCTGTGCTCTATCTTCTAATTCTGATATTCTCTCTTCTGCTTCACCCATTCTGTTTTTAAGGCTTTCTAGTGTGTTTGTCATTTGATCTATTGAGCTCTTCATTTCATTTTGATTTCTCTTCACTATTACACTTTCCTGTTCTACTAGTTTCTGAGTTTCATTTTGACTCTTCCTTAAAATTTCATTTTCATGAGAGAGATTTTCAATCTTATCCATTAAGGATTTCTGTAGTTCAAGGATTTGCTTTTGAAAACTTCTAAATGTTCTTATCATAATTTTTTTGAAATCCTTATCTTGCATTTCTTCTATCTCATCATCTTCATACTCTTGGCTTGGGGTGTTTTGCTTATTTGGAGGCATCATAGTGTCATTGTTGATCTTGCTCCCTCTATTTCTGTGTTTGTTACTCGGCATAGTTAATTCATCTTGGGTCACTGTGCGTTTTTTTTTCTTTTTTTTTTTTTATACTGTGACCGTGTTAAGTGGACTGCCTGCTGTTGGAGGAGCCTTGGAGGCTTGAGATGGGTGAGGCCTGAGAGCTCTGCCTGGTTCTTCCTGGTTAAGGGTGTGCAAAGGTGACACCCTCAGGTTATGCGTGGTAAATCTCTCTCTTTTTATTTATTTATTTATTTTATTTATTCAGGGGGTAAGTAACACCGCAGGGCAGGGCTGTGCAGAATTGATGGTATTTAGCTTCCAGTCTTTGACTCCTCTGGACTCCCACTGGGTTGCCTAGGCTACTGAATTGTAGTGACTCAGTTCCTTAACTCTCCCCCATTGATATGTAAATCCAGAGAGGAGGCCTGCTCTTTGTCTCTTGGGAATTCTTCAAGCCTTGCAGCCTTGTAACCTTTGCAAGGTTAGGGGGAAGAGAAACCCCGAAGCTTTTTTTTGTTCCTTCTTTCCGGTAGTGAGTTTGCTGCACTTTCCGGCCCCCCTCTAGATTCTGACCCCCGTTTCCCCACCAATGTCTCAGGTTATTGAGCTCACCTCCCCTTCCAGCGCCGATGTGTGGACTCGGAGCCCTGAGCGTCCCAAGTCTCCCCGCTGTTGTCTGTGTGGCATGCCCTCCCCTTGGAGCACTGGCGCGCAGACCCTGGGGCTTCTGCGGCTTGGTCCCGCGACTTGGCTTCCGCGCGGTAGGTGACCTTGTTCTCCCAGTAGGTCCTCCGATTCACGGCTGCTCCATCCAGAAGGGTTTCCCCTGCAATTTTATTTTTGGTTCTATTTTCTGCGGCTACCGTAACTCCCCTTTTATTAAACTAAATTTTCCCAGACTATCGGTGCGTGCCCTCATTATTCCGCCATCTTGGCTCCGCCCCTTCTTCTATTTCTTTCTTTAGCGTTTTGTAATTTTCATCATAGAGGTCTTTGACCTCCTTGGTTAAATTTATTCCAAGGTACTTTATTGTTTTTGTGGCTATTGTGAATGGGATGGATCTTAGTAGTTCTTCCTCGGCCCTGGCATTGTCTGTGTATACAAAGGCTGTTGATTTCTGAGCGTTGACTTTGTATCCTGCTACTTTACCAAACTCTTCTATGAGTTTCAGTAGCCTCTTATAGGAGTTTATTGGGTCCTCTATATATAGTATCATGTCATCTGCAAACAGGGATAGTTTGACTTCCTCCTTTCCCATTTGTATCCCTTTAATTTCTTTTTCTTGCCTGATGGCTCTGGCTAAGACTTCTAGGACTATATTGAATAGCAATGGTGAGAGTGGACATCCCTGTCTGGTGCCCGATCTCAATGGAAATGCCTCCAACTTTTCCCCATTCAATATGATGCTGGCCTTTGGTTTATCATAGATCGCCTTAATTGTGTTGAGGAATGTTCCTTCTAACCCCGATTTGCTTAGGGTTTTCATCATGAAGGGGTGTTGTATTTTGTCAAATGCTTTCTCTGCATCTATTGAGATAACCATATGATTTTTGTTTCTCAATTTGTTAATGTGCTAGATTACGTTGATTGACTTTCGAATATTGAAACATCCCTGCATACCAGGGATAAATCCCACTTGGTCCGGGTGAATGATCTTTCTGATGTGTAGTTGGATTCGGTTTGCCAGAATTTTATTGAGTATTTTTGCATCTATGTTCATCAGGGAGATAGGTCTGTAGTTTTCTTTCTCTGCTGTGTCTTTTCCGGGCTTAGGAATTAAGGTGATATTGGCTTCATAGAAGGAATTTGGGAGGATTCCCTCTCTTTCAAGCGTTTGGAATAATTTGAGAAGAACTGGGGTTAGTTGTTCTCTAAATGCCTGGTAAAATTCGGCAGTGAAGCCATCCGGTCCTGGGCTCTTCTTTTTCGGTAGTGCGTTTATTACTGATTCAATTTCTTCCATGGTTATGGGTCTGTTTAGATTTTCTATATCTTCACGGCTCAGTTTAGGAAGGTGGCATTTGTCCAGGAATCTATCCATTTCTTCCAGGTTCCCCAATTTGTTAGCATACATCTCTTTGTAGTAGTTTCTGATGATTCTTTTTATTTCTATTGTGTCAGTTGTTACATTTCCATTACTATCTTTGATTTTACAGATTTGGGTCTTCTCTCTCCTTTTTTTGGTTAGTTGGGCCAATGGTGTGTCAATTTTGTTTATTTTTTCAAAGAACCAGCTCCTGGTTTTGTTGATCTTTTGTATTTTTTTTTGGTTTCAATTCTGTTTATTTCTTCTCTGATCTTTAGTATTTCTTTCCTCCTTTTAGATTTGGGCTTGATTTGCTGCTGTTTTTCTAGTTCCTTGAGGTGCATGGAGAGTTCATTTGTTTGGTTCCTTTCCAGCTTCTTGATGTAGGCACTAATTGCTATAAACTTTCCTCTTAGCACTGCTTTTGCTGTGTCCCACAGGTTTTGATAGGTTGTGTTATCATTTTTATTTGTTTCTAGAAATCTTTTGATTTCTCTTTTAATTTCTTCGATGACCCACTGTTCATTTAGGATCATGTTGTCCATTCTCCATATATTTGCATATGGTGTAGAGATTCTTGGGTTGTTGATTTCAAGTTTCACTGCACTATGGTCTGAGAAGCTGCATGGTATAGTTTCAATTTTTTTGAACTTGTTGAGGCTCCCTTTATGGCCTAGTATATGGTCAATCCTAGAGAATGTTCCATGTACTGGGGAGAAATACGTGAACTCTGTGTCTGTGGGGTGGAGGGTTCTGAAGATATCTATTAGGTCTATTTGGTCTATGGCGTCAATTAGCTCAGTTGTTTCCTTGTTGAATTTCTGTCTGGTTGATCTGTCCATTGGTGAGAGTGGGGTGTTGAAGTCCCCTGCTACTATTGTATTTGAGTCTATATCTCCCTTTAAATCCTTTAGTAATTCTTTCAGGTAGCAAGGCGCCCTGTAATTAGGTGCGTATACATTTATAATAGTAATGTCTTCCTGTTGGATAGATCCTTTAATCATTATATAGTGCCCTTCTCTGTCTCTTTTAATAGTTTTTATGTTAAAGTCTATTTTGTCTGATATTAGGATGGCCACACCAGCTCTTTTTGGATTTCCATTAGCTTAGAGTATCTTTTTCCATCCTTTCACTTTCAGTCTGCATGCATCTTTGCTGATGAGGTGTGTCTCCTGAAGGCAGCATATAGTTGGATCCTCTTGTTTTATCCAATCCGCTAGTCTGTGCCTCTTTGTCGTGGAATTAAGACCATTCGCATTCAATGTGATTACTGTTAAGTACTGTCTTTCCCTTCATGTTTCCTGAAACGAGCTGTTTATGTATTTTGAACTTTGTTTGTGGGTTACTCTACATTCGCTTTTTTTTGCAGTGAAGTTCTTGTTTTTGTATTTCTGTGTGCAGCACGTCTTTGAGCAAGTGTTGTAGGGTTGGACGCGTGGATACAAATTCTTTCAGTTTCTGTTTGTCGTGGAAGATCTTTATTTCCCCTTCATTCACAAATGATAGCTTTGCAGGATATAGTATTCTAGGTTGGCATTGTTTGTCTTTTAAAACTTGAAATATATCATGCCATTGTCTCCTTGCCTGTAGTGTTTGCGATGAGAAGTCTGGGGTGAGTCTGATTGACTTACCCCTGAATGTGATTTGTCGCTTTTCTCTGGCACATTTTAGGATTTGTTCTTTGTGTGTCACTGAACTGAGTGTTGCCACAATGTGTCGTGGTGAATTTCTCTTCTGGTCTACTCTGTTCGGGGTCCTGGTTATCTGTTGTATTTGTGTGTTGTTATCCAGCTGCCTTTGTTTAAAGTTTTCTGATATTATTTCGTTGAAGACACCGTCTAATCCATTCTCTCTCTTTCCACCCCCTCAGGGACTCCTATTATCCCAACATTACACCGTTTTATTGAATCTTGTAGGTCTCCAACCGTGTTTTTTAATTTTTTAATTTCTTCTTCCTGCGATTGAACTGACTGTATTATTTCTGGAATTTTGTCTTCGAATTCTGATATTCGGTCTTCTAGTTCATCTGTTCGATTTCCGAGGGATTCCACGGTGTTTTTTATATGGTCAATTGAGTTTTTCAGTTCTAGTATCTCATTCTGGCTTCTCTTTAAGATCTCTAATCCTTGGGCTTGTTTTCCATTCAGCTCTTGACACTGTTTCTCATTATTTCTAAGTATTCTGATTATTAATTTTCTGAATTCTTTTTCTGGCATGTTTTCAACTTCTTCTTCTGCCTCTGTTATGGTTGGTTTAGCCTGCTCCATTGGCAAATTTATATTATCTTCTATGTTTTTTTTGGTTTTTGGTTTTGTTTTTTGGCATTCCGTCTGGGTGATTTTTCGGGTTGATTTCCCTCTACTATAGGCTGCTGTGAGTCTCTACCAATATCCTGTGTAACCAGGCTGCTCTACACAGCCCGCAGGTAAACAGACAGGATGGCTGCTCTCTGCCCACTGCAGCTCTGGATCCTGTGCTTTTTCCCCACCAGGAGGCGCTATTCAGTAACTTGAGTAGTCGGGTCTCAGGGCTTCTGGCTGCCCTCCCTCGAGTACCCTCAGCTCCACCTTTGGGCTCCGCCTCCGAAGGTTAGTGTGGAGGCAAAGATAGTTCTCCTTTAAGCCCGAATGTAAACAAACAAAATGGCTGCTTCCGCCAGCTGGAGCTCCGGGGAGGCGCCAAGAGATACTGGCTTACTCAGACTCTCAATTAGTGTCCCTGAATCGTGCACTCTCTCCGCCGGTGCCACTCACTCTGTTCCGGTTTCTATTTCCTCCCCCACTCAGTCGTGCATGTCTCAGTGTCCATCCCAGGATGTGTTGGGGGAGGGGCGGAGGCAGCTGTGCCGGGGTGCTGGGCGAGCGCCCCGTCTCACCTCGGCTTCCAGAACTGGTGCGTACACGCTCCTGCTGGTGTCCTGAGTCTCAGGCGTCCGTGTCCTCCTCGCGTGTCCACCCTAACACCCCAGTTTGAGGAAGGGCTTAAAAACTACAAATTTTCATCCCTCTTTGAAGCTTCCCTTAGTGGAGCTTTGCTGTCCTCCCTCCCTCTCTATTCCGCCATCTTCTGCTAAGTCCCTATTCAAAGTTTCTATCCGTCAGTAAAGTCAGTGTCAGGGATGAGAATCATAAGAATAGAACCATTTCCTCAAATGCGTTAGAGGAGAGGAAACCCCAATTCCCTAACAGGAAACCAGGGCTTAATGTCCCTTTGCACCTACCCATGACCAGAATATATATTCAGTGCGTTTTGTGCGCACCCTGGTGGAGCCGCGCGTCCCTGCAGGGAGGTTTGTGTCTGGGCTCAGCCTGAGGGCCCCTCATTGTGTCTCTGGCACAGAAATAGGTGGCTGTGTCCGTGGCTGTCAGACTGTTCATTTGAAGATCCACAGTGTTCTGGGCGTTGTGTCTGGACATGGTGAATCGGCCATTCACCCAGCTCGCGTACCATGTGCTACCTCTACCAGCATAAATGATTCCGATCCACTCCAGCCCCTTCCCTGGAGCCTGGTGGACCCAGCACATTGCATTGCTACTGAAGTCGAATCCAGAGGTTTGCAGGAGAGTTTCAGGGATCCCCCATGCTGGACCAGGCCTCCCCCGGACTCCTTCAGCTACTCCTGACAATGGACACCTGCAAACACAGACGTCCTGGTCAGGAAGCTGTCACTCACACTCTCTGTGTCTCTCACTCACGTCCTGTCCCAGACTCAGTGCCCCACGTTCTCCATCATTACCTTTGAGCACAGCGACCAGGAGAAGCCAGTGCAGCCCAGTCTCCTTGGTGAGCATCTGTGTTGAGTGTGATCACTGAGTGGACACCTGGGAGTGCTGGGGCTGGAGCTCCTGTGCCAGAGCTGCAGGGTGAGGGCTGGGCTGGTTTTCATGGGCAGAGGGAGGACCTATTTGCATGTCTGCTCCTATATAACCAGCCCTGGAGTAGATGTCTCAGACAGGACAGGGCCCAGGGCAGATGTACATGTCCTGTGGGTGTAGGCTATGATAGAATTCGGATCATATGAATTTTTATGTTTTATTGCTTTTTTATAACAGTTGAAGGCAATGACCTTGTTTCATTTTACTATGTGTGTACCCTTAATATCTAGTGTTAGCAATATCATGTCCTTCATTTTTTAAATAACAATTGGTTCATATCATCTATTGACCTCTCTATCATCTATATGAAAGACATTGGAATAGTGATAGAGAGATGGGGTGAGAGAAACACAAGTGTAGTGATGGACAGAAAAGATGAAAATGGGAGATTTCTGCCTTTGGATTGACAGCCCCAAACTCCCCAAATGCCTACAACATCTAGGAGTTACCCTTTCTAAAACCTGAAGCCCAGAACTGCGTCTGTGTTTCCTTTGTCGCTTGTAGGGGCTCTATCGCTATAGCATCATCTGTAGTTTACCACGATGTGTTATCAGGAAAGAGCCCAGCACTCTGATGGGAACACGGGTGTCCCTAGTGGGGACTTTGCCAATTTTGTCCTAATGCCTGCCGCCCATATTTACACAGATGAAAGACTGCAAGTGGATTCATTTAAGGATACTATGTCTTGTTTCCTTATTCATCCATTACCTTATTTTTAAACTGTTCATTAACTCAGAACACTGTGCATGTTAGTGGGGTGTAGTGTGCTCTTGGAATCTGTATATTGCAGAAATGGGAACAGATCAACTCACTGTCATTCACATTTCTACCTCCGTTCCATCACTTTGTGTTGGGAGACCGGGTGTCCTCAGTACTGTTTAATTGTGGAACATGTTGTGGGTTGTAGTGAAGTGAGTCAGCCCACTGTGGTGGGTGCAGAATTATTCCTTGCTTTGAGTGGTGCTTTGTGTCCTGGTAGTAGCCGTCTGCTGTTCCCTCTCTTCCCTGTGTCTAGTAATCATGACTCTGAGTTCAGCTCAAGCACTGGGTATGAAGTCACTGTGTCACAATTCACCCACAGTCCTGGGTTCAGGTAATGCAGCTTTGTTCACAATAGTTCAGTCTACAATAAAGCCAAATGTGCATGAAACGGTGAATGCAGTCTGTTACATTTGACATGAAATATTATTCAGTGTTAAGAAGGAGATTGTTTTGTCATTAGGAAATCTTGGGTCAGCCTTGAGCATAATATGCTAACAGAAATAATGCAGGTACATGTGGACACATAGTATTTGACATTAGTTATATATGCAGTCCACAAGCTTGAACTCACAGAGGTAGAGAGTGCAATGGAGATCACTGTCTACCATGACCCAAGTGTTTGTCCCCTTCCAGCTCTGGGGGAAACTGGGGGAAGTTCCAGGCTCCTGGCTTCAGGCTCAGCCATCCCAGCCTTAGCAGCTATTCAGGAAGGAAACCTGTGGAAGGAAGCTTCTCTCTCCACCTGTTGGTCTCTTCCTGTCTTGCTATAACACTGCCTTTCAAACTAAATAAATAGATATTAAAATAAATGGAAAATTAATGTTATATATCATTAGGAGCCTATATGCATATGTTGAATAAACACAGAAAACTGAATCCCAAGGGAAGACATCAATTGTTTAAATGCAGTTACTGCCAAGGTGGTGACAGGGGCAGCACTGGAGTTAGCAATGGGATTGCTGCTCCTGCATCAGGATGCTGAGTGCTGTGTCCTAGTTTTGTTCCAGTTTCAGATTCCTGCCTAAGCCCACTCTGGGAGGCCGTAGGTGAAGTTCCAAGAACTCCCACGTTGGAGATCTGGAATGAATTCTAAGTACCTGGCTGTCACCTGTTCCAGCTGAAGCGTTTGTAGCCACCTGGGAAGTGACCAGGAATTAGATGATCACTGTCAGTCTCAGTCTTTGTGGTTTTAGATAAAAACGTACATACAAATTTTAAAACAAAATCTATGAATTTTTAAATGTATATTACATCTATAAAATTTAAGAAATGATATAAAAGCAAACATGTAAAATGCCATAAATCTCAGATCATCATGTATGTACATTTTAGAAACACAATGAGATGTCCCATCCTTCATGTTAGAATTTGTATTACCAGACAAGCCAGAGCTGACAATTCTTTTGAAGGAAGAGAGATGACCACTCTGGTTGTACAAGGCTGGAGTCAGGTAAATTAGTAAATCCATTATGGAAAGTCATCAAAAACTGAGACATACAGTTATCACAGGATTTTCAAACAGCATTTTGGGTAGCAGGAATGTGAAATCCCAGGGAGATGTGCATGGGATTCACAGTCTCTATAGAAAATACAACTGCAGTTCCATGTGCAATTAAAGCAGCGTCGTTCGCGAGTGTTCACACATATAATCCAGTGAAATTTTCATGGAAGAAGGAATCAGTAATGGAAGAAAAGGGCATAGAACAGAGGAGACATTGGAGCAAGGTCAGAGTTTCAGTCCCACAGGATCCACATGTTGAAGGATCTACTGTACAGCATGGTGACAGCAGTTAAGCAAATATTGTGTCTACAGAATTCCAAAACAGAAGACAACTGACATTCTACCATGGGAACATGTGGATTTTGTGATGAGCATGTCAATAGGAGTGACTTCATAATTCCACTCAATTTGATACATTCGTTTTACAACAATATCATTGTACCTCATATGTCTATATTCAATTATTATTTATCAAACATTTATGATAATGAAATGGCAAAAATGGCAAATCATGAAGATTCAATACTCTGAATACTGGTGTTGTGTTTGCCAATGTTTTATGGAGATGATAAACAAAGGCAGTGCACTCAAGGCTTGGCAGCTGGAACTCAGGAACATGGAACTGCATCAGTGTTCCACCTTGGTGATGGGGCCTCATAACAGATCCATCATCTGCTGTCTTCCAGGGTGCACTGTCAGTTACAAGTGTGGTTAAGAATGTAAATGTGGGCCAGTGCCGCGGCTCACTAGGCTAATCTGGGTTCTAGTCCCGGTTACGGTGCTGGATTCTGTCCTGGTTGCTCCTCTTCCACTCCTGCTCTCTGATGCGGCCTGAGAAGACATTGGAGGATGGCCCAACTGCTTGGGCCCTGCACCCGCATGGGAGACCAGGAGGAAGCACTTGGTTTCTGGCTTTGGATCGGCGCAGCATGCTGGCCGTAGCGGCCATTTTGGTGGAACCAATGGAACAAAGACTTTTATCTTTGTCTCTCTCTCTCTAACCCACCGTCTAAATCTGACTGTCAAAAAAAAAAGAATGTAAATACATTCAGTCCAGCACTCTGATATGCAGCCTGAGTGACTCTCTCTCTAAAACTGATGAAGGATTCCAAAAGGATTGATGATTCCAGTCAGCGTAGACATGGAGTGAAGAGTAGGGACTCTGGATACATGGTCTCTGAGACTGGCTCTTCCTGCAGCTGTGATCCAGCCTCAGGATACTGGTCATCATGCTGGACCCACAGACACAGCTCCCCGTGATGTGGACTCCAGCCCCAGAGTGCATAGCCACTGTGTGTCCCACTTTCTGCTCTCCCTGAACCACAGCAGGTGCAAGGGGTCCCACAACACGCGACAGAACCAGATCAGCTAGAAGTGCACACTCAACACTTTCCATTCAGTAATGACCTTGACTGCTGATGTCCAGTGCATTTCCCTCCTGAGTTCAGGCAGGGAGCCCACAGGAGGGTCCCAGGACCTAGAGAATGAGGAAGTCCCTGTAGGCTTCCCAGGTGCCTGCAGAAGCTCAGCCTGAGACACAGCTGAGCTGCAAGTACAGTCCTGAGTGCTGTGACGTTCACACAGGGACCACAGACTGTTAGGATTAAATGGTAAATGGAGATTGGGAATAAAGTCTGTGGAAAGGGAGTGTTTGTTGCCCACAGTGTAAAATGAAAGGTTGGTTTAGTTCAGCACAGTCCCTCGTTTTGAAAGGAGAGAGATACTTAAATAGCCAATTTTTAAACCCATACCCTGCCTCAGCTATCGCTGGATCGAAAGGGAAATGTAAAATTTCCCTAAAGTTGGCACTGCCCTGAGAGCGTTGTCCTGTCAGAGTGGACAACACTCACGTTGTACCCAGATCGTCCCACATCTCTGATCCTGGTGATCCTGGAGACCACTGAGGCTGGATTCGTTCATATAGGACTTCTACTGTCACATCAAACTTCTCCACGTCAGGGAATCAGTAGCAGGGTCAGAATCATAAAAGAATTCTTCCCTCAAAACTGTGACAGGAGAGGAAACCCCAATTCCCTGACAGGAAAGCAGGGCTTCATCTCACTCTGCACCTGTGCATGACCAGAATCTGCGCTCAGTGAGTCTTGTTCGCCCCCTGGTGGAGACTCGCGCCCCTGCAGGGAGGTTTCTGTCTGGGTTCAGCTGTCTTGCACAGTAATACAGGGTGGTGTCGCAGCTGTCAGACTATTCATTTGCAGAGACACCGTGTTCTGGGTGTTCTCTCTGGAGATGGAGAATCGGCCATTCACCCAGCTCGCGTAGTATGTGCTACGATCACCAGTATAAATGCATCCGATTCACTCCAGCCCCTTCCCTGGAGCCTGGCGTACCCATCTCATCCAGTAGCTGCTACTGATGGTGAATCCAGAGGCTTTGCAGAAGAGTTTCAGAGATTCCCCAGGCGTGACCAGGCCTCCCCGGGACTCCACCAGCTGCTCCTGACCCTGGACACCTGCAAACACAGACGTCCTGGTCAGGAAGCTGTCACTCATACTCTCTGTGTCTCTCACTCACGTCCTCTCCCAGACTCAGTGCCCCGCGTTCCCCATCATTACCTTGGAGCACAGCGACCAGGAGAAGCCAGCGCAGCCCAGTCTCCATGGTGAGCGTCTGTGTTGAGTGCGATCACTGAGTGGACACCTGGGAGTCCTGGGGCTGGAGCTCCTGTGCCAGAGCTGCAGGGTGAGGGCTGGGCTGGTTTTCATGGGCAGAGGGAGGCCCTCTTTGCATGTGCTACTGCTGTGTAGGCAGCCCTGGGGTCAGACGCCTCAGACAGGACAGTGCCCAGGGAAGTTATGAGTGTTCTTGGTGTGTAGGATGATGGCTATGATAGAATTCAGATCATGTGAATATTTATTTTCTCATTGTTTTTTTAACAGTAGAAGGCAATGACTTCATTTCCTTTTAATATGTGTGTACCCTTAATATCCAGTGTTAGCAATATCATGTTATTCATTTTAAGTAACCATTGGTTCATTATTAACTATGCTAATGACATTGGAACAGTGTCAGAGAGAGAATTGGTGAGGGAAACAGAAATGTAGAGATGGACAGTGAATTGACAATGGGATATTTTTGTCTTTGGATTGACAGCTCCACAATACCAAATGCCTACAACTTCTAGGAGTTAGTCTTCCTAAATCTTAGAGCAAAAGACTGGGTCTGTGTTTCCTATGTCAGTGGTAGGAGCTCATTCGCTTATAGCATCAGGTACAGTTTCCCATGATGCTTTATCATCAAATGGTGGGAAGCCGTGTGGATGAACTGAAGCAGCAGTCATATGGGAACAGGGGTGTCTGTAGTGGGGACTTAGCTAATTGTGTCCTAATTCCTGCTGTCCACTTTTAAACTGATGAAAGAGTACAAATGGATTCATTTAAGGTTAATTATTTTTGTTTTTCTTTTTTTTTAATGTGGGTTCATACCATGTGATTGTTCTCATTTTATAAGTCTTTATTTAATTTTTTTGATTGAGAATTATTCAGAGAAAGAAGGAGAGGTAGTGAGAAAGAGAGAGAAGTCCTCCATCCACTGGCTCTCTCTCTAGTCGGTAATGTGGTCGGAGCCGCATCGATCTGAATCTAGGAGGCAGGTGCCTCCTCTGGGTTTCCCTTGAGATTACAGGAGCTGAAGATGTCAGCCATCTTCTACTGCCTACCAAGGCCACAACAGAGAGCTGGATTGGAAGTGGAACAGCCAGGACTCCAACTGGCGTCCATATGGGATGCCAGCACTGAAGGCAGAGGCTTTACCCACTTCACCACAGCACCGGCCCTGATGATCTTAATTATATATGGAATGCACGAAAGTGAATCACAGAGGCAGGAAGTACAATGCAGATACCCGAGTCTGGGAGTAGAGAAGAAAAGGGACCACGTTCCTGCAAGCACAGAGAATTTTTCTGTGACCAGAAAGGCACGTGGAGAGATCTACTGCACAGCACGGGGACAATAGTTATGAAGCTTTATTGTGTTCTTTCCAGTTTCTGCAGGAGTAGGCATTTGTCATTCGATCACAAAGAATGGTGGTGTTGCTAGGGAAGGACTTGTGAGTTCGTCTGACTCTAGAATTCCTGATGAAATAAATCCACATCAACACCTTTCCTTATACCTCACATACAGATTCAGGTACTATTTGTCAATTTAACATTTATGAAATCTATTTTGAAGGGACAATTCTCTGTTGACTTGTCTTGCGTCTGTCTGTGGTTTTATTCTAAGAAGAAAATTACGTGGTGTTGCAATCATTCCTGGTACTAATGCAGTCACAAGGGCTGTGAGTTCATCAGCATGTGAGAGGTTATCTGTCGAGTCTGGCTGGCACAACTGCCCCACCACTGCCCTCTCAAATTCCTCCCCTCCCATGTGTGAAGCTGAGTCATTTTACAAGAGCCCCTGTCTTCACTCAGATCAAGTCCATGGAAACCTCTCTCTGTGCTGTTTAGTTACCCCCCAATCTCCCTGTGTCCAACTGGTTTCACAAGCTGTTTCTTCATGGACCTTCCAAGGCCCACCTGCCAACTCCTTGAAAACACAGTCATCAGAGACCCCCAGTCCTGCTGCCCAGAACAGGACCTCCCTCTTCTCACCATGATGCAGTCCTGCCATTTGTCACCCTGGGGACCCAGCGTCTTATACAACTGACAGCCCATCAGCACCTGGTGGGAGACTCTGTCATGGTGTTCAAACAAAGGGAATATGTTTCTGTCAGTTATAATTTGAGTGAATTCTCTTGTTGGGGCAATTTCTTGTGACTGTAGATATCTGACAAATTAAATTTCACATTTTCTAGTACTGTAGATATGAGGTGTTCTCACAGAACAATGGAATTCACTGTGTCAGATGGTGGATTGTGTCAATGAATTCTCTAGGCAAATGCATGAAAACTGTCCCCAGCTAAATAGAAACACTTTCTGTTTGTCAATCTTCTCTCAGAAAAGGCAGAGATATGTCAACTGTTTTAATTTAGTAGGAATTTTTGTGTCTCTGGATTTAGATGGGAGTCACTCAGAACACACATTGCTGCATGAGATGAGTGACTGGCTGCAGTTTCTGTAAGAACTGTTCATGGCAGATCAATTGCAGTTTAGCAGAAAATATCCTGTAAAACACAGGGGATCACTGCACTGGGTATTTCTGGCTGCAGGAACTTGGTTTCCTCTTGAGGAGTACGAACTTGACAGAAGAGTTATTTTCTCTCTTGGAAAGGACGAAGTACTGATGAGGACATGCAGGGGGAGCCAGGGAGGGAGGAGTGGGGACTCTGGACAGATGATCCAGGGCTGGCTCATCACGCAGCACTGATTCAGCTCACCAGATGGGTCAGCGTGTGGCAGCCCCTGGCAGCCAGATCCCAGGGATTGCGACTCTGGCCCCAGAGTAGGGCCCTGGACTGTCCCCCTCTGCTCACCCTGAAACACCGCAGTGGAGGGGATTCCACCACACTGGAGCAGAAACAGAACCTTTAAGTCCACACCACACACTTTCCAAATAGATTATTCCTTGAATACAAATGTCCACCTGCGCTTCCCATGAGTTCATGCAATGAGGTCATCTGAAATGTTTCAGGAAACTGAGTGCGGAATTTCATGGTGCTGGGGAAACTTGAGTGCACCTGAAAATAATTCATCATGCTGTCATCTCACACTAGTATCCCAAAAAGAGTGAACAGGATGAAACTCTTAAAGGAAAGACCTGAGACTGTAAAGTTCTAGAGGAAAACACAGGACAAAAGCAAGTTCCCATTGGTTTGGGCAATGATAGTTTGATAATCTCCAAAGTACAGGCAACCAAGATACATAGACAAAGGATAATGGATCCAACTACAGATTCTGAGTAACAAAGAGAAAGATTGAAGAACAAGGATATGATCACCGATGGGGAGAAAGTATTTTCAGATCATAGCCGAGGGGGCCGACTTGTGGCATGCATCACTCAGGAGCATGGGTTCAGATTCTGCTTGCTCTACTTCAAATCCAGCTCCCTGCTGGGATCCAGACCTGGGAACTCTGTCAACGATGACTCAAGTGTGTGCCCCCTTCAAGCCATGTGGGAAACTGGAGAAAGTTCCAGGCTCTTGGCATTAGGCTTGCCCAACCTCACCTTTGCTGCCATATAGGAAGTGAACCAGTGGATGGAAGATTCTCTCTCCATCTGTTGGTCTCTTCCTCTCTTGCTATAACACTGACTTTCAAATAAAAAATAGGTTTTTTAAACATTGAAAGATTAGTTATACATATGATTAGGAGCCTGTTTCCTAATGTTGAATGATCTCAAGCAACTGAATCCCAAAGGAAGAAATCAGTTGTTTAAACGCAGTGATGATAAGGTGGTGACAGCAGCAGCACTGGAGTGAGCCTGTGGGATCCCTGCCTCCCATGTCAGGATGCTTAGTGCTGTGTCCTAGTTTGGTTCCAGTGTCAGATTCCTGCCTAAGCCCCTCTGGGAAGCCGTGGGTGATGTTCCAAGTACCCCCACGTGGAGCCCTGGACAGAATTCCAAGCACCAGGCTGTTGCCTCACCCAGCTGAAGCTTTTGTAGCCATCGGGGAAGTGACCCAGGAGTTAGAAGATCACTGTCAGTCTCAGTCTCTTTTTGTTTATGGAAAATATGTATATACAAATTTTAAAATAAATGAAATAGTATCTTCAAATTTTCAAAGTGCATATGTAAATGCAAACATTATGCATTTCCATGTTAGAAGCACAGTGAGACATGCCATTCCTCCTGTTAGAATTAGTATTATCAGAGATATCAGTCCTACAAGCCTCACGAACGTGGAGAGAGAGAGAGATGTCAACCTTGGTCCAAGGCTGGAGCCAGGTAAATAGGAAAAAACATTATGGAAAAGCATGAAAAACTGGGAAATAGAATTATCACAAGATCTTCAAACAGCATTGCCTATTAGAAGGAATATGAAATCCCAGGGAGGGGTCCACCGATCCGCAGTCACTGTGGCAAACACCTCTGCAGTTCCACGTTGAGTTAATGCAGGGTCATTCACAAGAGTTCACACAATAATCCAGTGAAATTTTCATTGAATAAGGAAATCAATATTTGAGGAAATGGACAAAGTTGTATTTTAACAAGAAGTTTATATGGCAGTAAAGTGGAGGGAATTTTGTATTTTGGACAACTTGGATCATCCTGGAGAATAATGTCCAAGGATAATAGGTCAGGATAAGTATACTCTGCTCACCATCCTTACAAGAAGACAAATAATACGTGATGCTAGTTACGTGGGATCAAAAGGATGAACTCACAGAGGCAGGATACAATGGTGAAGACCAAAGTCTGAGTGAGGGAGGAACAGAGGAGACGCTGGAGCAAGGTCAGAGTTTCAGTCTGACAGATCCACACTTTGAATGATCTGTATAGCATGGTGACAGCAGTTAAGAGAATATTGTGTCCACAGAATTCCAAGCAGGAGAAAAATGATACTATACCTGGAAACAAGTGGGATTGTGATGAGCATGTCAATAAGAATGACTTCATAATTCCATTAAAACACATTCATTTTTTCAACAGATATCATTGTATCTCTTATGTCCATAATCAAATATTATTTATCAAACATTTATGAAAATCAAAAGAGAAAAATGTCCAAATATGAAGATTCAGATCTCTGAATACTGGTGTTGTGTTTGCCAATGTTTTATGGAGATGATAAATAAAGGCAGTGCACTCAAGGCTTGGCAGCTGGAACCCAGGAGCATGGAACTGCATCAGTGTTCCCACCTTGGAGATGGGGCCTCATAACAGATCCATCATCTACTGTCTTCCAGGTTTATTATTCATTACAAGTGTGGGAAATTTTGTAAATAGATTCAGTGCAGCAATTTGATATGAAGCCTGGGTGTCTCTACTACTCTAAAATTGATGAAAAACTACAATGGGTTATTGATGACATCAGCATAGCTACTGGGTGAAGAGCAGGGACTCTGGACACATGGTCGCTGGGACTGGCTCTTCCTGCAGCTGTGGTTGAGCCTCAGGACACTGGTCATCATACTGGATCCACAGGCACAGCTCCCTGTGATGTGGACTCCAGCCCCAGAGTGCACAACCACTGTGTGTCCCACTTTCTGCTCTCCCTGATCCACAGCAGGTGCATGGGGTCCCCAACATTGGAGCAGGACCAGATCAGCTGGAAGTGCACACTCAATACTTTCCATTCAGTTATGACCTTGACTGCTGATGTCCAGTGCACTTCCCTCCTGAGTTCAGGCAGTGAGCCCCCCAGGAGGGTCCCAGGATGTAGAGGATGCGGAAGTCCCTGTAGGCTTCCCAGGTGCCTGCAGAAGCTCAGCCTGAGACACAGCTGAGCTGCAAGTACATTCCTGAGTGCTGTGACGTTCACACAGGGACCACAGACTGTTCATGTTAAAGGGAAATAGAAATCGAGCATAAAGTCTATCGAAAGGGAGTGTGGATCACCCACATGTAGCGTCAAAGGTTGGTTCAGTTCAGCACACTTGCTCCTTTTGACAGGCAAGAGATACTTAAATAGCTGATTTATAAAGACCAAGAACCCTGCCTCAGCTGTCCTGGTCGAAAGGGAAAACTAAAATTGTCCTAAAGTCGGCAGTGCCCTGAGAGCGTTGTCCTGACTCAGATGGACAACACTCACGTTGTACCCAGATAGACCCACATCTCTGATCCTGGAGACCACTGAACCTGAATTGGTTCATATAGGACTTCTCCTGTCACATCAAATTTCTCTATGTCAGGAATTCAGTAGCAGGGACAGAATCATAAAAGAATTCTTCCCTCAAAACTGTTACAGGAGAGGAAACCCCATCCCTGCAGGAAACCAGGGCTTCATCTCCCTCTGCGCCTGTGCAGGACCAGAATCTGCGCTCAGTGAGTCTTGTGCCCTCTCTGGTGGAGCCGTGCGTCCCTGCAGGGAGGTTTGTGTCTGGGCTCAGCCTGAGGCCCCTTGCTGTGTCTCTGGCACAGAAATAGGTGGCCTTGTCCGAGGCTGTCAGACCGGTCATTTTCAGATCCACCGTGCTCGAGGTTTTGAAGATGGTGAATCGACCATTCACCCAGCTCGCGTAGTATGCGCTACCACCAGTATAAATGATTCCGATGTATTCCAGCCCCTCCCCTGTTGCCTGGCGGACCCAGATCATTGCATAGCTACTGAGGGAGAATCCAGAGACTGTGCATGTGAGTGTCAGGGATCCCCAGGCAGGACTTGGCCTGCCCAGGATTCCTCCAGCTGTTCCTGACACTGGAACCTGCAAACACAGACATCCTGGTCAGGACACGGTCACTCACACTCTCTGTGTCTCCCAGAGTCAGTGCCCCACGTTCTCCATCATTACCTTTGAGCACAGCAACCAGGAGAAGCCAGCGCAGCCCAGTCTCCATGGTGAGCATCTGTGTTGAGTGCACTCACTGAGTGGACACCTGGGAGTGCTGGGGCTGGAGCTCCTGTGCCAGAGCTGCAGGGTGAGGGCTGGGCTGGTTTTCATGGGCAGAGGGAGCTCTATTTGCAGGTGCTGCTCCTATATAGCAGGCATGGGGTCAGACGCCTCAGACAAAACTGTGCCCAGACTGATGAGAGTGTCCCAGGGCAGTCTGTCAGTGCACACTTATGGGATGAGTGATGAATTGTGTTCTCTCATTGCACACTGAACCCTGTCTTGGTCCTTTTATGTGAATGGACCTACAACATGTTTTCATGGGTTCCCTGAGCTCTTGGCCCAGGTCAACATTACAGGAGAAATCATCAGACTCTGGATGTGTCCCCAACTCCATGTGCTAACAGGAGTCCAGCACCTGATCTGCCCCCTCACCACAGGACTCAGCTCTGCCCCAGTCCACACTCAGCACTCACTGGGGCTTCCTGGTGAGGTCTGCAGAACTCCCTGCCAGCAGCAGAACAAGGAGCACTTTTGCTGGATTCCATTTTTGACAGAGAGATGCACAGGGGACCAGGTTCCACGCAGGTGCATCTGAGTGTGGTGTTCCACGTGCCAGTGTCTGTCTGTCTGCTCTTCACAATTTCTTTGCCGGGCAATTTTGCTTCCATGGGCAATGCTGTTGAGCTGTGATAGATACAGAGGCAGCCGCACATGTTGAAAGTGTGCCTGTGGTGAGTGCGACTCAGCTGTGCCTCTCTCACTCCTCATCACACCTGTGCCAAGAGCAAATATCACATCCCACGGTGCTGCCCACTGCCTCTGTGTCACCCAGCCCCGGCCCACCTCCTCCCGTCACTTTAAGGCCTGAAACCCTTTGGGCTCCTTCACAACAGATTCATCCAGTTTAGCCCTGTGCAACATGCAGGTTTTATGGCAGAAGTCGGTGGCCCTGATTTTTGGGTTCTGTGGGGGCCAGGTGAATGTGTTTTTCTTAGTTTTTAACTAAAATATCTGAAAATCTTAAAAGAATGAAACTGAGAGTAAAGCAGAGTAAGAAAATGATATTTTGCACAAATATGCAGTACATTAGTCTTAACTGTGTCATCACATTTCATGGAAATAATAAATTGGAAGTTGCACTGTTTAAGATGCGCACATCCCCCAGGGAAGTGCCAGGGTCTCATATGTAGCTGTGGGTCCCAGTACCAGATTCCTGCTCCTGCAGCCCCAGGACCCAGAAGTTTATGGGAGGATTTTTGGGCCCTGTCACTCTAGTGGATGCACCTGATTGTTGACCTGAGACCAGGCTAGGCTGGGAAGCAGATCTGGCCACAGCAACATTTGGGAAAGCGCAGTGTCGGAACATCTCTCTTTCTCTTGTTCTCCTCTCTGATTCATGTGTGATAAATCAAATTTAAAACTTAAGTTATTGAAGGGTCTTTTTTTTTTTGGACAGGCAGAGTTAGAGAGAGAGACACAGAGAGAAAGGTCTTCCTTCCATTGGTTTATCCCCCAAATGGCCACCTCTACTGGTGGGCCATGGCCGGTGCGCTGTGCCAATTCGAAGCTGGAAGCCAGGTGCTTCTTCCTGGTCTCCCATGAGGGTGCAGGGCCCAAGCACTTGGGCCATCGTCCACTGCCTTCCCAGGCCACAGCAGAGAGCTGGGCAGGAAGAGGAGCAACCTGGACAGAATCCGGTGCCATAACTGGGACTAGAACCCAGAGTGCCGGCGCAAAAGGCGGAGGATAGGCCTAGAGAGCCGCGGTGCTGGCCTGAAGGATCTTTCTAAGGGTTGTATTCCCTTCAATGCAGGCAGCAACCCTCATGGCCTTGTCCCCTCCCTAGAGCCCCTCTCAATGGGATCACTAGGTGGTGAAGTCCCCACATGCATGATGGGAGGCTCCGTGCATCAAGTATGGAGGGTAAGTTCCACCTAACATACAGCCTTCAGCTGCTCAGTTGGAGCGACCACACACGCACACCAAGCAGTACTGGCTCTGCTCACGGCTCTGCAGGAACAGCATCCTCAGCCTCAATACCCCAGACCCTGCTCCTCTGTGTCCACTGAGTAAGAAATTGATTCACCTGCAGGAGGAAACCATCATGACCAATGTTCTGGTGGGATCCTGTAGAAAATGTTCGTGAGCAGAGTCCACCCCAGACACTGTGCCAGCACTGATCCCCCAAGACACAGAAGTCTGCATCTTTAGGGGATGGCTCCACCCCTATGGGGTACTGCATGATGGATGGCTTTGCCCTGATGGCTAGTGATCTGGTACTTTGTTTCATGTGTCTGTTGGCCATTTGGAATTCCTCTTTAGAAAAATGTCTGAATTCTTGGCCCATCTCTTAACTCAGTTGTTTTTGTTGTTTGGGATTTCTTAATCTCTTTGTAGATTCTGGTTATTAATCCCTATCAGTGGCATAGCTTCAAATATTTTGCACATTCTCTCAGATACCTCTCAATTACCTGGGTGTTTCTTTTGCCATACAGAGACTTCTCAATTTGATATAATCCCATTTATTAATTTTGTCTTTGACTGCCTATGTCTCAGGTCTTTTCCAAAAATTCTATTCCTGTGCCAGTGTCTTGCAGGGTTTCCTAAATGTTCTCTAATAACTGGATGGTGTAGGGTCATAGATTAAATCTTTAATCTATCTTGCGTGGATTTTCAGGTAAGGTGTAAGATAGGGCTCTTGCTTCTTACTTCCATAATATATAATAATTTAAAATGTGAAATGGAATCTGAAGATTACCTGTAAATTGGAATGATGTAGTCATGGATTTGAGGGAATGACCTTGTTAAAATAGCCAAGTTACAATGTGATTTGCAGATTCAATGCATTTCCTGTGAAACAGCCTGACATTCTTCACAGGACCAGGAAGCAACTTCAAGAATTATCATGAAAAATCAGGGTTCATGATGGCTGAATGGTCTTGAGGAAAAATAGCAAAGCAGGAGGCGTCATCATATCTGAGCTGAAATCAAGCCTGGTGCTGGGATAACATAGACACCCAGAGCCCTGGGACAGAACAGAAACCTAGAAATAAAGGAACACGTTCTGAGAATGTGAGTTCTGAGAATGCACAGTGAAAAAAGCCCAGGAGGGGGATGGGTTTCCTGTTGTTACCTGGTGTTGGGGACACTTGAATGCACCTGAAAATAATTCAGTTATGTGGTCATCTCACACCAGATGTAGAACAGAGTGAACTTGAGGAATGCCTTACAGGCAAGACCTGAGACAGTACGGTTCTAGAAGAAAA
This sequence comes from Oryctolagus cuniculus, assembly GCF_051225735.1. Taxonomy (NCBI): domain Eukaryota; kingdom Metazoa; phylum Chordata; class Mammalia; order Lagomorpha; family Leporidae; genus Oryctolagus; species Oryctolagus cuniculus. The sequence goes on from NC_142886.1 coordinate 55,860,200, forward strand.
CATTGGATAAAAGCAAGCTGACATTGGTTTGGGAAATGGTATTTTGATAATCTCCAATGTACAGGCAACCAAGCAAAAATAGGCAAAAGATAATGGACCCAACTACAGAGCTCCTGTGTAACAAAGGGAGTGATCGAAGAACCAAAGACAACCACAGATGGGGAGAAAGCATTTTCAGGTCACACATGGGTTGTCCAACATTTGACCCCACAGGTTAAGCCGCCATCCCTATGCAGCATCACTCAGCAGCATGGGTTCAGACCCTGCTTGCTGCACTTCAAATCCAGCTCCCTGCTCGTGGACCAGGGAACTCTGTCAATGATGACTCAAGTGTGTGTCCCCTTCAAGCCTCGTGGGAAACTGGAGGAAGTTCCAGGCTCCTGGCTACAGTCTTGCCCTTCCCCAGCCTTTGCAGCCATTCAGGAAGGAAACCAGTGAATGGAAGCTTCTCTCTCCCTCTGTTGGTCTCTTCCTCTCTTGCCATAACACTGCCTTTCAAATCAAATAGATAGATTTTTAAAATAAATGAAAGATAACTATATATATATATATATATATATATATATATATATATATATATGGTTAGGAGCCTAGATCCAAATGTTGAATGAACTCATGGAACTGAATCACAGGGGAAGCAATCAATTGTTCAAATGCAGTGACTGACAACGTGGGTGATAGGAGCAGCATTGAAGTTAGCCTGTGGGATTCCTGCCTCCCGCATCAGGATGCTTAGGTTTATGTCCCAGTTTAGGTCGCAATTTCAGATTCCTGCCAATGTGCACTCTGGGAGGTAGTACAAGAAGTCTGAGTTAATCCCATGTGTGAGACCTGGACTGAATTCCATGCACCTGGCTATGGTCTTACCAAATGAAAGCTTTTATGGGCATCTGGGAAGTGCTCCCGGATTCAGTAGATCACTGTTGTCAGTCTCTGTCTCTTTTTCTTTTTGGACAAATGCAAGTTTTAAAAGAGGTAAAAGTATATCTGTAATTTTTTAAAGAAAATATGTAAAGGCAAATGTACAAGAATGCTTTAAATCTGGGATCATCATGTACGTACATGTTGGAGAAACAATGAGATACCCCATCCCTTTGTTAGACTTTGTATTATCAGACATACCAGAGCTGACACATATTGTGCAGGAAGAGAGAGAAGATAACCTGGTAAAGGCTGGAGTCAGGTAAATTAGGAAAGCTTTCATGAAAAACATCAGAAGCTGAGAAATAGAATTATCACAGGATCCTCCAACACCATTCCTGGTAGAAGGAATATGAAATCCCAGGGAGGAGACCACGGGATGTGCAGTCACTGTGGCAAACAGCTCTGCAGTCCCATGTTCAATTAAAGCAGCATCATTCTCAAGAGGTCACACATATAATCCAGTGAAATTAGCCTTGAAGAAGGATGGATAATGGGACAAATGGACAGAGTTATATTTTAACAGGAAGTTTATAAGGCAGTAAAGAGGAAGAAATTCTGGTATCTTGGATAACATGGATGATCCTGGAGAATAATATCCAAGGATAATATGTCAGGGTAAGTACACTCTGCTAAAATATCCAAGCCAAGAAGCCAAATAATATGTGATGCTACGTACATGGGATAGAAAGGATGAACTAACAAGCCAGAAATTCAATGGTGAAGACCAACGTCTGTGCTTGGGAGGAACAGAGGAGACGATGGAGCAAGGTCAGAGTTTCAGTCCCACAGGATCCACACATTGAGAGATCTACTGTACAGCATGGTGACAACAGTGAAGGGAATACAGTGTCTGCAGAATTCCAAGACATTAGACAAAAGTGTTTCTACCAGGAAAAACGTGGGTTTTGTGATAAACATGTCAAGAAGTCTGACTTCATTATTCCATTCAGTATACATTCATTTATTCAACACATATCGTTGTACTTCATATTTTATAATAATATTATTTATTAAACATTTATGATAACGAAATGGCCAAAATTGGAAATCATGAAGATTCAGATCTCTGAATACTGGTGTTGTGTTTGCCAATGTTTTATGGAGATGATTAATGAAGGCAGTGCACTCAAGGCTTGGCAGCTGGAACCCAGGAGCATGGAACTGCATCAGTGTTCCCACCTTGGTGATGGGGCCTCCTAACACATCCATCATCTACTGTATTCCAGGGTGCATTTTCAGTACAAGTATTGGAAATGTGTAAATGGGCTCCATCCAGCACTGTGATATGCAGCATGGATGTCTCCCTCTCTAAATAGATGAAAGACTAAAGGGGAGCGATAACTCCAGTCAGCATGGCATCGAGTGAAGAGCAGGGACTCTGGACACATGGTCTCTGGGACTGGCTCTTCCTGCAGCTGTGATCCAGCCTCAGGACATTGGTCATCATGCTGGAGCCACAGACACAGCTCCCCGTGATGTGGACTCCAGCCCCAGAGTGCACAGCCACTGTGTGTCCCACTTTCTGCTCTCCCTGAACCACAGCAGGTGCAGGGGGTCCCACAACACTGGAGCAGAACCAGATCAGCTGGAAGTGCACACCCAATGCTTTCCATTCAGTGATGACCTTGACTGCTGATGTCCAGGCATTTCCCCTCGGATTCTGGCAGTGAGCCCCCCAGGAGGGTCCCAGGACCTAGAGGATGAGGAAGTCCCTGTAGGCTTCCCAGGTGCCTGCAGAAGCCCAGCCTGAGACACAGCTGAGCTGCAAGTACATTCCTGAGTGCTGTGACGTTCACACAGGGACCACAGACTGTTCCAGGATTAAGGGGAAATGCAGGTCGTATTAAAGTCTGCAGAAAGTGAGTGTGGATCACACACACGTAAAGTCAAAGGTTGGTTCAGTGCACACTTGCTGGTTGTGGCAGGAGAGGGATGGGTGGAATAGTTGCTGTTTAACAGATCAACGGCCCTGTCTCGGCTGTCCCTGGTTATGAGGGAAAACTGAAACTGTCCAAAGCTTTCAGTGCCCTGAGGGTGCTGTCGGGAGTCAGGTTGGAAGAGACTCAATAGTGTCCTCAATATTCCCACATCTCTGACCCTGGTGAGCAACAGTTGCTGTCCATGAACCAAATTGTTCATTTAGGACTTCTTCCTTTTACATCAGACTTTCTCCCCGTCATTGAAGTTGGGAGGGACAGAATCATATAAGTAGAATTCTTCCCTCAAAACTTTTACAGGAGAGGAAATCCCAGTTCCCTGACAGGAAACCAGGGCTTCATCTCCCTCTGCGCCTGTGCAGGACCAGAATCTGGGCTCAGTGCGTCTCGTGCGCCCCCTGGTGGAGTTGTGCGCCCCTGCAGGGAGGTTTGTGCCTGGGCTCAGCCTGAGGGCCCCTCACTGTGTCTCTGGCACAGAAATAGGTGGCAGTGTCCGAGGCTGTCAGACTGGTCATTTTCAGATCCACCGTGCTCGAGGTTTTGGAGATGGTGAAATCGGCCTTTCGCTCAGCTCTTGTAGTATGCGCTACCACCATAACTAATGTATCTTATCCATTCGAGCCCCTTCCCTGGAGCCTGGCGGAACCAGCTCACTCCATAGCTACTGATGTCGGATCCAGAGGCTGTGCAGGTGAGTGTCAGGATTCCTCCAGGCATGACCAGGGGACCCCCGGACTCCTTCAGCTGCTCCTGACACTGGACACCTGCAAACACAGATGTCCTGGTCAGGAAGCTGTCGCTCACACTCTCTGTGTCTCTCACTCACGTCCTCTCCCAGACTCAGTGCCCCACGTTCTCCATCATTATCTTTGAGCACAGTGACCAGGAGAAGCCAGCGAAGCCCAGTCTCCATGGTGAGCATCTGTGTTGAGTGTGATCACTGAGTGGACACCTGGGAGTCCTGGGGCTGGAGCTCCTGTGCCAGAGCTGCAGGGTGAGGGCTGGGCTGGTTTTCATGGGCAGAGGGAGGCCTATCTGCATGTGCTGCCCCTATATAGCAGGCATGGGGTCAGACGCCTCAGACAGGACAGGGCCTGGGGCAGAATTAGGTGACCTGAGGGTGTACGGTGATGGCTATGATAGGATTCAGATCATATGAATTTTTATGTTATCATAATTTCAACAAGTTGAAGGCAATGACCTTGTTTCATTTTAATATGTGTTTACCCTCATATCCAGTGTTAGCGATATCACGTCCCTCATTTATTTAAGTAACCACTAGTTCCTTATCATCTATATGAAAGACATTTGGACAGTGATAGAGAGAGAAGGGGTGAGAGATACAGAAATGTAGAGATGGACAGAAAAGGTGACAATGGGAGATTTCTGCCTTTGGGTTGACAGCCCCAGACATCCCAAATGCCTATGACCCCTAGGAGTTAGTCTTTCTGAACCCTGAAGCAAGAAACTGTGTCTGTAATTCCAATGTCGGTGGTAGGGACTCATTTGCTTGTAGTGTCATCTACAGTTTCCCATGATGCATTATGAGGGAAAATGGGAAGCCGTGAGGCTGGACTCAGTCAGTTCTCTGATGGGAACACGGGTGTCCCTAGTGGGGACTTAGCCAATTTTGTCCTAATGCCTGTTACCCACTTTTAAATTGATGAAATACTCAAGTGGATTTTTTAAGGTTAACTATGTTTTTTTCCTTATTCATCCATTGCCTTAAAGTTTAAAAACTGTTTAAACTGTTTAAAACTGTTCCTGAACACAGAACACTGTACATGGTAGTGGGGTATAGAGTGCTATTGGAATGTGCATGGTAGAAATGGGCACAGATCAACTCAGTGTCATGCACATTTCCACCTCCTTTCAATCACTCTTAGTTGGGCAGCCTGGACACATTAGTTCTAGTTATTTGTGGAACCTGTCGTGTGTTGTGGTGAACTGAGTCAGCCCACTGTGGTGTGGGCAGAATTATTCCTTCCTGTGAGTGGTGCTTTGTGTCCTGGTATCAGCCGTCCCCTGTTCCCCCCTCTTCCCTGTGTCTAGTAATCATGACTCTGAGTTCAGCTCAAGCACTGGGTAGAAGTCACTGTGTCACAATTTACCCACAGTCCTTTGTCAGGTTGCAGCTGTTTCACAATACTTCAGTCTCAAACAAAGCAAGTGTGCATAAAACAGTGAATGCGTTCTTTCCCATTTGGACATGGAATATTATTCAGCATTAAGAAGGAGGTTGTTCTGTCATTAGAAAATGTGGGTCTCTTTGGAGCATACAAACTAAAAGAAATAATGCAAGTACATGTGGACACATAGTAAGTGACATTAGTTATATATGCAGTCCACAAGTTGAACTCACAGAGGTAGGAAGTGCAATGGTGATCACTGTCTACCATGTTTGTCCCCTTCCAGCCCTGTGGGAAACTAGAGGAAGTTCCAGGCTCCTGACTTTAGGCTCAGCCAACCCCAGCCTTTGGCAGCCATTCAGGAAGTGAACAAATGGAAGGAATTCTCCCTCCATCTGTTGGTCTCTTCCTCTGTTGCTATAACACTGTCTTAAAATAAAATAAATAGATACTTAAAATACATTGAAGATTAATTATACATATGATTAGGAGCCTGTTTGCTAATGTTGAATGAACACAGACAACTGAATCACAAGGGAAGAAATCAATTGTGTACATGCAGTGATGATAAGGTGGTGACAGGAGCAGCACTGGAGTGAGCCTGTGGGATTCCTGCCTCCCATGTCAGGATACTTAGTGCTGTGTCCTAGTTTGGTTCCAGTTTCAGATTCCTGCTAAGCACACCCTGGAGGCCGTAGGTGAGGTTCCAAGTACTCCCATGCAACACATGGACAGAATTCCAAGCACCAGGCTGTTGCCTCATCCAGCTGAAGCTTTTGTAGCCATCGGGGAAGTGACGCAGGAATTAGAAGATCACTGTCAGTCTCAGTCTCTCTGTGGTTTTGGACAAATACATAAAGATAAATTCTCAAATAAAATGATAAATTTTAAAATTTATATCATTTCTATAAATTATTAAAAGAAGATATGTAGACAGACATATAAAATGCTATCAATTTGGGACCATCATGTATGTCCATGTTAGAAGCACAATGAGACATCCCATCGCTCCTGTTAGAATGGCTATTACCAGACATACTAGAGCTGACATGTTTTATGGAGGTAGAGAGAGATGATAACCCTGGTACAAGTCTGTGTCAGGTTAATTAGTAAAACCGTTATGGAAAAGCATCAAAAACTAGAAACAGAATTATTACATGATCTTCAAGCACCATTGCATGGTACAATGAATATGAAATCCCAGGGAGGTGTCCACGGGATATGCAGTCACTGTAGCAAACACCTCTGCAGTTCCTTGTTCATTAAAGCACCGTCATTCAAAAGAGTTCACACATATGATCCAGTGACATCTCATGAAAGGAAGAATGCAAAATGAAAGAAATGGACAAAGTTACATTTTAAAAGGAAGTTTAAGCCGGCACCGCAGCTCAATAGGCTAATCCTCCACCTTGTGGTGCTGGCACACTGGGTTCTACTCCCTGACGGGTGCTGGATTCTGTCCCAGTTGCCACTCTTCCAGACCAGCTCTCTGTTTTGGCCTGGGAGTGCAGTGGAGTTTGGCCCAAGTGCTTGGGCCCTGCAACCCATGGGAGACCAGGAGAAGCATCTGGCTCCTGCCTTTCGATCAGCGTGGTACACCGGCCACAGCATGCCAGCCGTGGCGGCCATTGGAGGGTGAACCAACGGCAAAAGAAGACCTTCCTCTCTGTCTCTCTGTCTCCCTGTCCACTATGACTGTAAAAAAATAAGGAAGTTTATAAGCAGTACAGAGTAAGAAATTCTGTAATTTTGGACAACTTGCATGATCCTGGAGAATAATGTGCCTAGGATAATATGTCAGCAAAAGTACACTCTGCTAACCATACAGGCCAGGAAGACACATAATATGTGATGCTACCTGCGTGGGATAAAAGGATGAACAATGGTCAATCATGAAGATTCAGATCTCTGAATACTGGTGTTGTGTTTGCCAATGTTTTATGGAGATGATTAATGAAGGCAGTGCACTCAAGGCTTGGCAGCTGGAACCCAGGAGCATGGAACTGCATCAGTGTTCCCACCTTGGTGATGGGGCCTCCTAACACATCCATCATCTCCTGTCTTCCAGGATGCATTGTCAGTACAAGTGTGGGAAATGTGTAAATGGGCTCCATCCAGCACTGTGATATGCAGCATGGATGTCTCCCTCTCTAAAACTGATCTAAGACTGCAAATGGATTGATGACGCCAGTCAGTACAGACATGGAGTGAAGAGCAGGGACACTGGACACATGGTCTCTGGGACTGGCTCTTCCTGCAGCTGTGATCCAGCCTCAGGACACTGGGCATCATGCTGGAGCCACAGACATAGCTCCCCGTGATGTGGACTCCAGCCCTAGAGTGCACAGCCACTGTGTGTCCCACTTTCTCCTCTCCCTGAACCACAGCAGGTGCAGAGGGTCCCATGACACTGGAGCAGAACCAGATCAGCTGGATGTGCACACCCAACATTTTCCATTCAGTTATGAACTTGACTGCTATTGTCCAGTGCATTTCCCTCCTGAGTTCATGCAGGGAGCCCACAGGAGGGTCCCAGGACCTAGAGGATGAGGAAGTCCCTGTAGGCTTCCCAGGGGCCTGCAGAAGCTTAGCCTGAGACACAGCTGAGCTGCAAGTAAATTCCTGAGTGCTGTGACGTTCACACAGGGACTACAGACTGTTCCAGGATTAAAGGGAAAATGGAGATTGGGTATAAAATCTTGGAACGTGAGGTCAGAACACCCACAGTTAAAATAAGACAGTTGGTTCAGTTCAGCACACATGCTGCTCTGACAGAAGGAGTGGGACAACTTATAAAACTGAGGTAACAAATCAAGACTTTGGCTCGGGTCTGTCTGGGTTTGAACGAAAACTAAAATTGTGCTAAAGTTGGCAGTGCCCTGAGAACGCTGTCCTGAGTCAGACAGGAAAACACTCACTAGGTCCCCAGATAGTCCTGTATCTCTGACCCTGGTGACCACTGTCATCGTTCAAGAACCTGAATGTGTCCGTTTAAGACTTCTTCCTGTTCACATCAAGCTTCTCTACGTCAGTGACGTCAGTGGAAAGGACAGAATCAGGAAGTAGATTCTTGCCGCAAAACTACAGGGGAACAAACCCCAATTCCATGACAGGAAATCAGGGCTTCATGTCCCTCTGATTCTGAGCGGACCAGAATTGGGCTCAGTACGTCTTTTGCGCCCCCTGGTGGAACTGCACTCCCCTGCAGGGAGGTTTGTGCCTGGGCTCAGCCTGAGGGCCCCTCCTGTGTCTACTGCAGGGAAATACGTGGGCGTGTCCGGGGCGGTTAGACTGTTCATTTGCAGAGACACCGTGTTCTGGGCGTTGTCTCTGGAGATGGTGAATCGGCCATTCACCCAGCTCGCGTACCATGTGCTACCACCACTACTAATCCATCCTTTCCACTCCAGCCCTTCCCTGGATCCTGGCAGACCCAGCTCATATAGTAGCTACTGAATTCGATTCCAGAGGCTTTGCAGGAGAGTTTCAGGGATCCCCCAGGCTGGACCAGACCCCCTGCGGACTCCACCAGCTGCTCCTGACCCTGGACACCTGCAAACACAGACGTCCTGGTCAGGAAGCTGTCACTCACACTCTCTGTGTCTCTCACTCACGTCCTCTCCCAGACTCAGTGCCCCGCGTTCTCCATCATTACCTTTGAGCACAGCGACCAGGAGAAGCCAGCGAAGCCCAGTCTCCATGGTGAGCGTCTGTGTTGAGTGCGATCACTGAGTGGACACCTGGGAGTGCTGGGGCTGGAGCTCCTGTGCCAGAGCTGCAGGGTGAGGGCTGGGCTGGTTTTCATGGGCAGAGGGAGGCCTATCTGCATGTGCTGCCCCTATATAGCAGCCCTGGAGTAGACACCTCAGACAGGACAGGGCCCAGACTGATGAGAGTGTCCCATGGCAGTCCGATATTATTCATATATGGGACAAGTGATAAATTGTGTGCTCTCATTGCACACTGAACCCTGTCTTGGTCCTTTTATGTGAATGGACCTACAACATGTTTTCATGGGTTCCGTGAGCTCTTGGCCCAGGTCAACATTACAGGAGAAATCATCAGACTCTGGATGTGTCCCCAACTCCATGTGCTAACAGGAGTCCAGCACCTGATCTGCCCCCTCACCACAGGACTCAGCTCTGCCCCAGTCCACACTCAGCACTCACGGGGGCTTCCTGGTGAGGTCTGCAGAACTCCCTGCCAGCAGCAGAACAAGGAGCACTTTTGCTGGATTCCATTTTTGACAGAGAGATGCACAGGGGACCAGGTTCCACGCAAGTGCATCTGAGTGTGGTGTTCCACGTGCCAGTGTCTGTCTGTCTGCTCTTCACAATTTCTTTGCTGGGCAATTTTGCTTCCATGGGCAATGCTGTTGAGCTGTGATAGATACAGAGGCAGCCGCACATGTTGAAAGTGTGCCTGTGGTGAGTGCGACTCACCTGTGCCTCTCTCACTCTTCTTCACAACTATGCCAAGAGCAAATATCACATCCCACGGTGCTGCCCACTGCCTCTGTGTCACCCAGCCCTGGGCCCACCTCCTCCAGTCACATTGAGGCCTGAAACCCTTTGGACTCCTTCACAACAGATTCATCCAGTTCAGCCCTGTGCATCATGCAAGTTTTGTGGCAGAAGTCGAAGGTCTTGGGTTTGTACGTTCTGTGCGTCCCAGGTGAATGAGTTTTTGTTAGTTTTTAACCAAAATATCTGAAAATCTTATATGAGTGAAACTGAAAGTAAAGCAGAGAGGATGGCGGAATAGTGAGGGCGTGCACCGAGAGTCCAGGAAAATTTAGTTTAATAAAAGTGGAGTTACAGTAGCCTCAGAAAAAGGATCAGGAAAAAATTGCAGAGGAAACTCTTCTGGATCTAGTGGCTGTGACTCGGAGGAACTACTGGGAGAACAAGGTCACCCACCGCGTGGAAGCTGAGCCGCAGGAGCCGCAGGGTCTGCGGGCCAGTGCAGGAAGGGGAGTGGATGTTACATAGACACCAGCAGGGAGAGTTGGGATGCCCAGGGCTCCGAGTCCACACATCGGCGCTGGAAGGGGAGGTGAGCTCAGTAACCCATGACATTGACGGGGAAACGGCGGTCAGAATCTAGAGGGGAGTGGGAAAGTTCACCAGAATGACTACAGGAGAGAAGGAAAAAAGGTGTTGGGGTTCTCTCACCGCCAACCTTGAAAAGGTTGCAAGGTTGCAAGGTTTGCAAGAGTTTGCAAGAGTTTGCAAGGTTTGCAAGAGACAAAGAGCAGGCCCCCTCTCTGGATTTACATAACAACAGGGGAGAGCTAAGGAACTGAGTCACTACAATTCAGTAGCCTAGGCAACCCAGTGGGAGTCCAGAGGAGAAACAGAGCCTGCACAGACTCTTTGGGTAGAAGCCAGAGATCAGAAGCTAAATACCATCAATTCTGCACAGCCTTGTGGTGCGGTATTACTTACCTCCTGAATAAAATAAATAAATAAATAAATAGAGAGAGATTTACCACACATAAACTGAGGGTGTCACCTTTGCACACCCGTAACCCGGAAGAACCAAGCAGAGCTCTCAGGCCACACCCATCTCAAGCCTCCAAGGCTCCTCCAACAGCAGGCAGTCCACTTAACACAGACATAGTATAAAATAAAAAAAAAATAAAAAAAAACGCACAGTGATGAAAGAAGAATTAACTATGCCAAGCAACAAACACAGAAATCGAGGGAACAAGATCAACGATGACACTATGATGCCTCCAAATAAACAAAACACCCCAAGCCAAGATTATGAAGATGATGAGATAGAAGAAATGCAAGATACGGATTTCAAAAAAATTATGATAAGAACATTTAGAAGTTTTCAAAAGCAAATCCTTGAACTACAGAAATCCTTATTGGACAGGATTGAAAATCTCTCTCATGAAAATGAAATTTTAAGGAAGAATCAAAATGAAACGCAGAAACTAGTAGAACAGGAAAGTGTGATAGTGAAGAGAAATCAAAATGAAATGAAGAACTCAATAGATCAAATGACAAACACACTAGAAAGCCTTAAAAACAGCATGGGTGAAGCAGAAGAGAGAATATCAGAATTAGAAGATAGAGCACAGGAAAACATACAGTCAAACCAAAGAAAAGAAGAGGAAATTAGAAACCTAAAAAATATTGTTGGGAATCTACAGGATACTATTAAAAAAAAAACAACATTCGAGTTCTAGGAGTTCCTGAAGGCATGGAGAGAGAGAAAGGATTAGAAGGCCTTTTTAGTGAGATACTAGCAGAGAACTTTCCAGGTTTGGATAAGGACAGAGACATCCTAGTACAGGAAGCTCATAGAACCCCCAATAAACGTGACCAAAAGAGATCCTCACCACGACACATGGTAATTAAACCCACCACAGTGAAACATAAAGAAAAGATCCTAAAATGTGCAAGAGAGAAACGTCAGATTACTCTCAGAGGCTCTCCAATTAGACTCACAGCAGACTTCTCATCAGAACACTACAGGCTAGGAGGGAATGGCGAGACATAGCACAGGTGCTAAGAGAGAAAAATTGCCAGCCCAGAATATTATATCCTGCTAAGTTCTCATGTGTGAATGAAGGTGAAATAAAGACCTTTCATAGCAAACAGAAATTGAAAGACTTTGTGGCCACTCGCCTGGCCCTGCAAAAGATACTTAAAGTATCAGAAACACAGAAACACGGCCATCAATATGAAAGCAGGTAAAGGAAGAAAAACCACCAGTAAAAGAGCATGGGAAGCTCAAAGCATATACTAGAAAATATCTCTGGGAAAATGGCAGGGCAAAGTCACTACATATCAATAGTCACATTAAGCATTAATGGTCTTAACTCTTCAGTTAAAAGACACCGATTGGCTGATTGGCTCAAGGAATACAACCCAACTATTTGTTGCCCACAAGAAACACATCTCTCTAACAAAGATGCATGCAGACTGAAAGTGAAAGGTTGGAAAAAGATATTCCATGCCAACAGAAACAAAAAAAGCAGGTGTAGCCATATTAATATCAGACAAAATAAACTTTAATACAAAAACTGTTAAGAGAGACAAAGAGGGACACTATATAATGATTAAGGGTTCAATTCAACAGGAAGATGTAACTATTATAAATGTATATGCACCTAATTACAGGGCACCGGTCTATTTAAAAGATATGTTAAGGGACTTAAAGGGAGACTTAGACCCCAATACAATAGTACTGGGGGACTTCAATACTCCACTCTCAGAAATAGACAGATCATCCGGACAGAAGGTCAACAAGGAAACAGCAGATTTAATCGACACTATTGCCTTAATGGATCTAACAGATATCTACAGAACTTTCAATCCTACATCTAAAGACTTTACATTCTTCTCATCAGTGCATGGAACCTTCTCTAGGATTGATCACATACTAGGCCATAAAGCAAGTCTCAGCAAATTTAAAAGAATTGGAATCATACCATGCAGCTTCTCAGACCACAGCGGAATGAAGCTGGAAATTAGCAACTCAGGAAACCCTAGAAAGTATGCAAACACATGGAGACTGAACAACATGCTCCTGAATGAACACTGGGTCATTCAAGAAATCAAAAGAGAAATCAGAAAATTTCTGGAAGTAAATGAGGATAACAACACAACATATCAAAACTTATGAGATACAGCAAAAGCAGTACTGAGAGGCAAGTTTATAGCAATCGGTGCCTATATCAAGAAATTGGAAAGGTACCAAATAAATGAGCTTTCAGTGCATCTCAAGGACCTAGAAAAACTGCAGCAAACCAAACCCAAATCTAGTAGGAGAAGAGAAATAATTAAAACCAGAGAAGAAATTAACAGGATTGGATCCAAAATAACATTACAAAAAATCAGACAGCGAGAAGCTGGTTTTTTGAAAAAATAAACAAAATTGACACCCCATTGGCCCAACTAACTAAAAAAAGAAGAGAAAAGACCCAAATCAATAAAATTAGAGATGAAAAAGGAAACGTAACAACAGACACCAGAGAAATAAAAAGAATCATCAGAAATTACTACAAGGACTTGTATGCCAGCAAACAGGAAAATCTATCAGAAATGGATAGATTCCTGGACACAGGCAATCTACCAAAATTGAACCATGAAGACATCGAAAACCTAAATAGACCCATAACTGAGACAGAAATTGAATCAGTAATAAAGGCCCTCCCAACAAAGAAAAGCCCAGGACCGGATGGATTCACTGCTGAATTCTACCAGACATTTAAAGAAGAACTAATCCCATTTCTTCTCAAACTATTCAGAACAATCGAAAAAGAGGGAATCCTCCCAAATTCTTTCTATGAAGCCAGCATCACCTTAATCCCTAAGCCAGAGAAAGATGCAGCACTGAAAGAAAATTATAGACCAATATCCCTGATGAACATAGACGCAAAAATCCTCAATAAAATTCTCGCCAATAGAATAGAACAACACATCAGAAAAACCATCCACCCAGACCAAGTGGGATTTATCCCTGGTATGCAGGGATGGTTCAACATTCGCAAATCAATTAATGTGATTCACCACATTAACAGACTGCAAAAGAAAAACCATATGATTATCTCAATAGATGCAGAGAAAGCATTTGATAAAATTCAACACCCTTTCATGATGAAAATTCTAAGCAAATTGGGTATAGAAGGAACATTCCTCAATATAATCAAAGCAATTTATGAAAAACCCACGGCCAGCATCCTATTGAATGGGGAAAAGTTGGAAGCACTTCCACTGAGATCTGGCACCAGACAGGGATGCCCACTCTCACCACTGCTATTTAACATAGTTCTGGAAGTTTTAGCCAGAGCCATCAGACAAGAAAAAGAAATTAAAGGAATCCAAATTGAGAAGGAAGAAGTAAACTATCCCTCTTTTCAGATGATATGATTAGTTACTTAGAGGATCCAAAGAACTCTACTAAGAGACTATTGGAACTCATAGAGGAGTTTGGCAAAGTGGCAGGATATAAAATCAATGCACAAAAATCAACAGCCTTTGTATACACAAGCAATGCCATGACTGAGAAAGAACTGCTAAGATCAATCCCATTCACAATAGCTACAAAAACAATCAAATACCTTGGAATAAACTTAACCAAGGATGTTAAAGATCTCTACAATGAGAATTAAAATCTCTTAAGAAAGAAATAGAAGAGGATACCAAAAAATGGAAAAATCTTCCATGCTCATGGATTGGAAGAATCAACATCATCAAAATGTCCATTCTCCCAAAAGCAATTTATAGATTCAATGCAATTCCAATCAGGATACCAAAGACAATCTTCTCAGATCTAGAAAAAATGATGCTGAAATTCATATGGAGGCAAAAGAGACCTCGAATAGCTAAAGCAATCTTGTACAACAAAAACAAAACTGGAGGCATCACAATGCCAGATCTCAGGACATACTACAGGGCAGTTGTAATCAAAGCAGCATGGTACAGGTACAGAAACAGATGGATAGACCAATGGAACAGAATTGAAACACCAGAAACCAACCCAAACCTCTACAGCCAACTTAAATTTGATCAAGGATCTAAAACCAATTCCTGGAGCAAGGACAGTCTATTCAATAAATGGTGCTGGGAAAACTGGATTTCCACGTGCAGAAGCATGAAGCAAGACCCCTACCTTACACCGTACACAAAAATCCACTCAACATGGATTAAAGACCTAAAGCTATGACCTGACACCATCAAGTTATTAGAGAACATTGGAGAAACCCTTTAAGATATTGGCACAGGCAAAGAGTTTCTGGAAAAGACCCGGGAGGCGCAGGCAGTCAAAGCCAAAATCAACTATTGGGATTGCATCAAATTGAGAAGTTTCTGTACTGCAAAATTCAGGAGAGTGAAGAGACAACCGACAGAATGGGAAAAAAATATTTGCAAACTATGCAACAGATAAAGGGTTAATAACCAGAATCTAAAGAGATCAAGAAACTCCACAAAAACAAAACAAACAAACCACGTAAAGATGGGCCAAGGACATCAATAGACATTTTTCAAAAGAGGAAATCCAAATGTCCAACAGACACATGAAAAAATGTTCAAGATCACTAGCAGTCAGGGAAATGCAAATCAAAACCACAATGAGGTTTCACCTCACCCCGGATAGAATGGCTCACATACAGAAATCTACCAACAACAGATGCTGGCCAGGATGTGGGGAAAAAGCGACATTAATCCACTGTTGGTGGGAATGCAAACTGGTCAAGCCACTATGGAAGTCAGTCTGTAGATTCCTCAGAAACCTGAAGATAACCCTACCGTTCGACCCACCCATCCCACTCCTTGGAATTTACCCAAAGGAATTTAAATTGGCAAACAAAAAAAGTGGTCTGCACCCTAATGTTTATTGCAGCACAATTCACAATAGCCAAGACCTGGAACCAACCTAAATGCCCATCAACGGTAGACTGGATAAAGAAATTATGGGATTTGTATTCTTTAGAATACTATACTGCAGTAAGAAACAACGAAATTCAGTCATTTGCAACAAAATGGAGGGATCTGGAAAAGATCGTGCTGAGTGAAATAAGCCAGTCCCAAAGGGACAAATACCATATGTTCTCCCTAATTGGTGACAACTGACTGAACACCAAAAAGGAAACCTCCTGAAGTGAAATGGACACTATGAGAAACGGTGACTTGATCAGCATAGCCCTGACTGTTAATGAACAACTTAATACATTATCCCTCTTAGTAGTTTTTTTGACTGTTCTACTTAACATGACTTGTTTAATTCTGTAATTAATACACAGTTATTCTTAAGTGTTGAAATTTAACTGAAATGTGATCCCTGTTAAACATAAGAGTGGGAATAAGAGAGGGAAGAGATGTATAATTTGGGACATGCTCAAGCTGACTTGCCCCAGATGGTAGAGTTAGAAACATACCAGGGGACTCCAATTCAATCCCATCAAGGTGGCATGTACCAATGCCATCTCCCTAGTCCAAGAGATCAATTTCAGTTCACAATCGATCATAATGAAAGGACTAAGAGTCAAAGGGAGCACATAAACAAGTCTAGTACCTGCTAATACTAACCGATAGAATAAATAAAGGGGAGAGTGATCCAACATGGGAAGTGAGATACTCAGCAGACTCATAGAATGGCAGATGTCCTAAATAGCACTCTGGCCTCAGAATCAGCCCTAAAGGCATTCGGATCTGGCTGAAAAGCCCATGAGAGTATTTCAGGCATGGAAAGCCAAGACACTCTGGCAAAAAAAAAAAAAAGGCCTAAATGAAAGATCTCTGTGAGTGAGATCCCAATGGAAAGAACAGGTTTTCAAAGAAGGAGGTACCTTTCTCTGAAGGGAGGAGAGAACCTCCACTTTGAGTATGACTTTGTCTAAACAAGATAAGAGTCGGAGAACTCAAAAGGCTTCCATAGCCTTGGAAACTCATGACTGGAGCATAGGGAGATTACTGATGCCATAAACAGGAGTGTCAATTTGCTAAGTCAACAACAGGAGTCACTGTGCACTTAATCCTCATGTAGGATCTCTGTCCTTAATGTGCTGTACGTTGAGATTTAATGCTATAACGAGTACTCAAACAGTATATTTCATTTTGTGTTTCTATGGGGGTGCAAACTGTTGAAATCTTTACTTAATGTATACTAAACTGATCTTCTGTAAAAAAAAAGAAATTATCAATTCCCAACCTGACTCTCACTGGGATTAAACATGACAATAGGTCTGATCTGATTTCATCATCATTTAAAAGATCACCTATTATTTTTCACTTTATGTTTCTGTGTGGGAGCAAGCTGTTGAAATCTTTACTTAATGTATGCTAAACTGATCTTCTGTATATAAAGAGAATCGAAAATGAATCTTGATGGGAATGGAAGGGGAGAAGTAGTGGGAAAGGGGAGGGTTGTGGGTGGGAGGGACGTTATGGGGGGGAAGCCATTGTAATTCATAAGCCGTATTTTGGAAATTTATATTCATTAAATTATAGTTAAAAAAAGTAAAGCAGAGTAAGAATATGATATTTTGCACAAATATGCAGTGTATTAGTCTTAACTGTGTCATCAAATTTCATGGAAATAAAGGAAATAATAAATTGAAAGTTGCACTGTTTAAGATGCAAACATTACCCAGGGGAGTGCCAGATTCTCATATGTGGTTCTGGGTCCCAGTACCAGATTCCTGCTCCTGCAGCCCCAGGAATCAGAAATTTATGGAAGATATTTGGGCCCTGTCACTCTAGTGGATGCACCTGATTGTTGTCCTGAAACTGGGCCAGGCTTGGAGGCAGACCTGGCCACAGTGACATTAGAGAAAGTGCAGTGAGTGGGAGCATCTCTCTCTTTTCCTTACTGACTCATGTGTGAGAGTTAAACCTTGAGTTACTGAAGGGTCTTTCAAATGTCCTGTTCCCTTCAATGCAGGCAGCAACCCTCATGGCCTTGTCCCCTCCCTAGAGCCCCTCTCAGTGGGATCACTGAGTGGTGAGGTCCCCACATGCATGATGGGAGGCTCCGTGCATCAAGTATGGAGGGTAAGTTCCACCTAACATGCAGCCTTCAGCTGCTCAGTTGGAGAGACCACACACACACACACACCAAGCAGTGCTGGCTCTGCTCACGGCTCTGCAGGAACAGCATCCTCAGCCTCAATACCCCAGACCCTGCTTCTCTGTGTCCACTGAGTAGGAAAGTGATTCACCTGCAGGAGGAAACCATCATGACCAATGTCCTCGTGGGATCCTGTAGAAAATGTTATCGAGCAGAGTCCACCCCAGACACTGTGCCAGCACTGATCCCCCAAGACACAGAAGTCTGCATCTTCAGGGGATGGCTCCAGCCCCAAAGCTGAGGACTAGTGAGGAGAACCATGGCACGTGGGGAAGTGACAGTCGGGGACAGGGTCCAGCAACATAGAGAGAGAGGACCTGGTGGAGGGGTGGGCTCTTCCTCTGCAGGAGGGTAAGGACAGGTGGAAGGGCCACACTGCTGGGACCCAGTGCCTGCAGCAGAACACTGAGTCGGGAGGTCTGATCAGGTCTCCTTGCCCCAGGGACCCCCACACTGACCACCACTGAGTAAAACTAGCACAGGTGCCTGGGAGATGTGGAATGGTGTCGCCTCTGGGGAGTGCATCCAGTGACGACTCCCACCATGAGTGGATTCAACGTCAGGGCCTCATGGAGGAAGCTGAGGTCCCCAGTGCCCCTAACAGAACCACACGGAATGCTGGGAGCAGCCTGCTGGTGGTGGATGTGGTTTGTCCTCACAGCTTCAGTGCTGAGCATGGCCCCAACGTAACAGCACTGACAGCGGGTGCACGATCTGGATGTTTACATGGAAAGCATGGAATAACAGGATCTGACATCAGATGCAAAGTCCATTGTACATCTACTGGAAGTAAATATAGGGCAGAATCTCCCTGATAGTGGTCTGTCCATGATTTCCCTTTTAGATCTCCAGAGTTCAGGCAACGCAAGAAAAACCTTTTCAGAAGATGCTGCATAAACTACAGAGCTTCTCTACTGCAAGTGGACCGATGAGAAGTGAGCAGCCTACACACACATGGAAGTAACTATTTTCATATAGAACGTATGATCAGTAGCCTGTATCCCAAAGGAACAAAAGGACTGTCTGCATGAGCTGTGTTTAAAACTGGCCCTGAGTCTTCTAAAGTCTCAAAATACCTGTTTTACACAACTGGCTTCATCCTGAACAACAGGTTCTGTGTAATCAGGCCTACAATGCTTGTGGAAGGAAACCTCCCTCCTCTGCCTGTGGCAGAGTGTGTCCTCAAAGGTGTGTGTGTTTAGGAGTGATTCCAGAGTGACTGTGGGAGAAGTGGGGGAGCTCTGTGAGTGAGGCCTAGTGGGACTTGTTCATTTCTGGGGAATCTGCTCTTGGAGGAGATCACAGTAGATCTCCTGGGTCCCCAGCTTCAGCACAGAACACAGTGCTTCTAGAGTCAGCCCTGGTCTCATCTGATGTCCTGTGTGGGGATGGGGTCCCTCCCATCCCTGTTCCCAATATTAGGATGCCTGAACACTGTATGATGTTCACAATATTAGCATGCCTGATGGCACAACATTCTCACTGTCTGATCCTGGACATCAGCCTCTACAGCTGTGAGCTCCACACACCTCCCCTCTGGGGTACTACATTTGGAACCAACATGCGGGAAAAAAAAAAAAAAAACAGGTGCATAGAAACATACTAGCCACTCATCTGTTCCCACCTGAAACAGAGTCTCTCCTTTGTCTCCAAATTTAGACAGAGCCACTCCAAATTAGTCATTTCTACTTCAGCTGAGAGAATTGCTTCAGTTTCTGTAAGAATCCTACATGAGAGAACAATTGCATTTTTGCAGGAGACATTTTGTAAACACATGGGGTTGATGCAGTTATCCTGGTGAAGAGCAGAAAATTTGTTCATTCCTGATGATGATAAAGTTGAGAGTTGAAGGACAATTTTGCTTCCACAGAAGGAGGAGCATGGCTGAGAACAGGTGCAGGCAGTCCCTGGAGGAAGGAGTCGGGGGTCTCTGGACACACAGTCTCTGGGGCAGGCCCTTCATGCAGCAGGGATGCAGCTCCAGGGTTGGATCATTGGTGGGCTCACAGGGACACAGTCCAGAACCACCTGGACTCTAGTGCAGTCTTCACTGGGCTGTCCCACCTGCTGGTCTCCCTGAGATGGAGACAAGGCCAGCAGAGTGTGGGGAACAAGACCTCTCCATACCCAGTGTTTTCCATGAGTCTGACCCCTTGCACTACCAACGGCCACCTCTGCTTGCAAATGAGAGCAGGTCCGGGGATCCCAGGAGACGTGAGTGAGGAAGAGCAAGCAGGATTTCTAGGAGCCACAGCCTGAGCCACCCCTGAGCTGCAGGTTAATCCCTGACCTGGGGTTTGGACCATGTGGACCTCAACCTGTGAGTTCAGGGTGAGGAAGTGAAAGGGAGACGAGGGCACAGCTGCAGAGAATGGACATGGGAGCCCCAGGGACCAGGACCATGGAGTCAGCTCTGTCCCTCGGGGGCCCAGCTGTGCAGGAGAGGAGGTCATGGATGTGAAACACTGCAGCATCCATAGCCCCTGACCGGCTCTACACTGCCCCTGGGCTCTCAGCAGGGTCCCAGATGACATCATCAGAGAATTCCACGGAGAGCTCCTCTTTGATTTGGACAGGAAAAGACTCCCCCGGTGCCCAGAGCTTAGTCAGGTCTCAGATGCTGGGGACCCCAAAGATGTCATTCATCCTTCCAGAAACGACTCCATTTTCTTCATGTGACATCTTCCCGTGATACCAAAACTTCTGTTCAGTGATCGGTGTTAGGGACAGAATCATCCTTCCAGATCGGAACGTAGGAAACAGTTACAGGACCACAAACCCCAATTTCCTCAGGAGGACCAGGGATTCACCTCCCACCACATCTGGGAATGGGTCTGAGTCTGCTCAGTGCGTCTTGTGCGCCCCCTGGTGGCGGTGCGTGCCCCTGCAGGCAGGTTTGTGTCTGGGCTCATCCTGAGGGCCCTCACTGTGTCTCTCCCACAGAAATAGGTGGCCATGTCGCTGTTGTTGGACTGTTCATTTGCAGATTCACCGTGTTCTGGGGGTGGTGAATTGGCCATTCACCCAGCTCGCTTAGTCTGTGCTACCACTACCAGCATAAATGCATCCAATCCACTCCAGCCCCTTCCCTGGAGCCTGGCGGACCCAGCTTACTCCAAAGCTACTGAGGGAGAACCCAGAGGCTTTGCAGAAGAGTTTCAGGGATCCCACAGGCTGGAACAGGCCTCCCCCGGATTCCTCCTGTTGCTCCTGACATTGGAAACCTGCAAACACAGATGTCCTGGTCAGGACACTGTCACTCACACTCTCTGTGTCTCTCACTCACGTCCTCTCCCAGACTCAGTGCCTCGCGTTCCTCATTATTACCTTTGAGCACAGCGACCAGGAGAAGCCAGCGCAGCCCAGTCTCCATGGTGAGCGTCTGTGTTGAGTGCGATCACTGAGTGGAACCCTGGAGTCCTGAGGCTGGAGCTCCTGTGCCAGATCTGCAGGGTGAGGGCTGGGCTGGTTTTCATGGGCAGAGGGAGGCCCTATTTGCATGAGCTGCCCCTATATAGCCAGCCCTGGAGTAGACGTCTCAGACAGGACAGGGCCCAGGGCAGATGTACATGTCCTGTGGGTGTAGGCTATGATAGGATTCGGATCATATGAATTTTTTATGTTTTATTGTTTTTTCATTTTAGTATGTGTGTACCCTTAGTATCCAGTGTTAGCAATATCATGTCCTTCATTTTTTAAATAACAATTGTTTCATATTATCTATTGACATCTATATCATCTATATGAAAGACATTGGAATAGTGATAGAGAGAAGGGGTGAGAGAAACACAAGTGTAGTCATGGACAGAAAAGATGAAAATGGGAGATTTTTGCCTTTGGATTGACAGCCCCAAACTCCCCAAATGCCTACAACATCTAGGAGTTAGCCTTTCTAAAACCTGGAGCCCAGAACTGCGTCTGTGTTTCCTTTGTCGGTTGTAGGGGCTCTATCGTTATAGCGTCATCTGTAGTTTACCACGATGTGTTATCAGGAAAAAGTGTAGGAAGCCGTGTGGCTGGGCTCAAGCAGCACTCTGATGGGAACACGGGTGTCCCTAGTGGGGACATTGCCAATTTTCTCCTAATGCCTGCCGCCCATATTTACACAGATGAAAGACTGCAAGTGGATTCATTTAAGGATACTATGTCTTGTTTCCTTATTCATCCATTACCTTATTTTAATACTGTTCATTAACACAGAACACTGTATGTGTTAGTGGTGTGTAGTGTGCTATTGGAATCTGTGTATTGCAGAAATGGGCACAGATCAACTCACTGTCATTCACATTTCTACCTCCGTTCCATCACTTTGTGTTGGGAGACCGGGTGTCCTCAGTACTGCTTATTTGTGGAACATGTCGTGGGTTGTAGTGAACTGAGTCAGCCCACTGTGGTGGGGGCAGAATTATTCCTTGCTTTGAGTGGTGCTTTGTGCCCTGTTATCAGCCATCCCCTGTGTTCCCCCTCTTCCCTGTTCCGTAACCATGACTCTGAGTTCAGCTCAAGCACTGGATAGAAGTCACTGTGTCACAATTCACCCACAGTCCTGGGTTCAGGTAATGCAGCTGTGTTCACAATAGTTCAGTCCACAATAAAGCGAAATGTGCATAAAACAGTGAATGCAGTCTGTTACATTTGACATGGAATATTACTCAGTGTTAAGAAGGAGGTTGCTCTGTCATTAGGAAATCATGGGTCAGCCTTGAGCATAATATGCTAACAAATAATGCAGGTGCATCTGGACACATAGTATGTGACATTAGTTATATATGCCGTCCACAAGCTTGAACTCACAGAGGTAGAGAGTGCAATGGAGATCACTGTGTACCGTGACCCAAGTGTTTGTCTCCTTCCAGCCCTGTGGGAAACTGCAGGAAGTTCTAGGCTCCTGACTTCATGCTTTTGCAGCCCCAACATTGCAACCATTCAGGAAGTGAAGCAATGGATTGAAATTCTCTATCTGTTGGTCTCTTCCTCTCTTGCTATAACACTGACTTTAAAATAAATAGATACTTAAAATAATTGAAGATTAATTATACATATGATTAGGAGCCTCTTTGCTAATGTTGAATGATCTCAA